>NC_022016.1:62443602-62490529 GCF_000317375.1 Microtus ochrogaster | reverse complement strand
CTAGCTCTGTAGACCAGGCTAGTCTCGAACTCACAGAGATCCGCCTGCCTCTGCCTCCCGAGTGCTGGGATTAAAGGCGTGCACCACCACCGCCCGGCTAAAATACTTTTAAAGAGAAAAAAATTAATCTTGTTGTATAAAGAAAAGAGTCTGCAAGGATTTCCCTTAGCAAATTCCTTAGAAAATCTTTGGTCTAAAAGAAGTCTATGAAGCATATTCTTAGACCTTTTCTGATTGTTTGTTTGTTTGTTTGTTTGTTTGTTTGTTTTTGAGAAGACAAAGTCTCACTGATACTCATGATGTAGACCAGACTGGCACCAGACTCAGATTCACCTGCCTCTGTTACGAATGCTGGGACTAAAGATATATGCCACCGTACCCCACCTTCTTTCTTACCTCTTAATAAAGGATTTTATCGCACGTCTTACATTTTTTCATAAGCAGCAAGAAGGCAGGTAGCATTTTGATGACTTTTAAAATCTTAGCTCTTTCATTGAGCTCATTAAGTACATTTCCTGTTTTATGCTTTTATGGGCAACAGTCATATCAGACTTTCAGTTCCTTCCTAGTACCTGTGCCCATCCTTCACTCTCCAGTCACTGTTGTCTCCACTTTTCTAAACCCTGGATGGGTAGCCTTCTGGGAAACTTTAGGCTTCCATTAAAACTCTTAAAGGGGCTAGAAATGTAGCTCAGTGGTAGAGCACTTGCTTAGCTTGTATGAAGCCCTGGATTTGATCCGCAGCACTAAAGAAAAAGTAATAACTACTCCAAGACTTGAGTTCCCACTGGTACTTTGCTTGTGGTGCTTTCTGCCATCTGGTTCCAAAGCTTGTGACGTGTGTTTGGCATTTGTTTCTAAAGCATCTTGTCTCAGAATCTGTTCTGATAAGCCTTTGCTATATGACAAACAACTACAAAACTTTCTAGTTTGAAACACTAAGAGCTTACTGTGTGAAGACAGCTCATGTATTGCATACAGTGCCAGGTGGGAAGAGGAGCTGACTAGGTTTGGAGATCTACTTTCCCACATGGCATATTGGTTCTGCCTGTTTCTCCACGTTAACCTCTCTGCAAGATGACTTGTTTTCTTACACATAATAAATAGTTGGGATCGAAAAATAAATATACCAAAAACAAGACATAGAAACTGCTAATTTCTTAATCCTAGACGCAGAAACTGGCACAGTGTCATGCCTACTGCTGCCTGTTAGTCAAGTGTGACAGAGAACAATAAGATGCATGTCTAAAATCAACAGTCTTCTGAAGGTTGCGTAGTTTGGCCTTTGGTGTTTGACCATATGACCCACGTAGAATTCATTTCAAAATCACCATTAGAATAATCAAATAAGACTTACATCTGTGAAATATACAAATCTTAGTTGCAAATATATTGTATACTCATATACAATTTGTGGAATTTTATTTTGTTTTTGTTTTATTCTTTTTAAGACAGGGTTTCTTTGTGTAGTTTTGACTGTCCTAGAACTAGCTCTGTAGACCAGACTAGACTCGAACTCATAGGAATCTGCCTGCCTTTGCTGCCCAAGTGCTGGTATTAAAACCATGTGCCATCACCACCCAGTCAATTTGCTGAATTTTAATAAATGTCAGCACCTGTGTAATTCCTCCATCCTCCCCCTGTGCTCAAGACATAGGACACTTCTGTTACCCCAGAAGTTCCGTCAGGCTCCTTGTAGTCTGTCTCTGTCTCCACTGTGATTGAAATATTTTTATCATAAATTAGATTTTGCAGATCTTGAATTTAATATAAATTAGCCATGCTGTCTGTTTGCACCCTTGTATCTGATTTCTTTCACTCAAATAAAAATTTTGAAAGGCAGTTATATTGTTGTACCTATCTATAGGTCAAGGGTTTCTTTCTGCCAGGTGGTATTCCATTAAACAAACATACCATAGTTTGTGTGTTCATTCTCCTGCTGATGGGAACTTGAGCTGGTTTTGAGATTGTTGTAAATTAACTGCTATAAACATTTGTGTTAAGGGTCTTGTCTCTGAGTCCCTCCATTTTTAGCCATTTCAGTACAAGGGCAACACCGCCAAACATGAAAATCCTTTTTTTACTTTTTTTTAACTTTTGTTTTTTGTTTGTTTTTTGAGACTGGGCTTCTCTTTGTAGCCCTGGTTGTACTGAAACTCACTTTGTAGACCAGGCTGGCCTCCAGTTCACAGAGATCCACCTGCCTCAGCCTCCCAAGTGTTGGGATTAAGGCATGTGCAACCACCGCCCAGGTTCTTTTTTTTACTTTTTGTTTTTTTGTTATTGTTGTTTGTTTTTCTTAAATTTGAACTCAGAATCATGCCTAACATCCTGAGTGCTGGAATTATAAATGTTTGCCACTATGTCCTGTTTATTTTTCATGTATATTTGTGTAGTATTTGTGTGTGTGTATGTGTGTGTATAGTCCTCTTTGATCTCTTTCTACTGTATTCACTGATGCGGGGTCTCTCAGTTAAAACCAACCAAAGGTCACCAATATGGGATAGTCTGTGTAGCTAGCTATCTCCAGCAATCTCCTTTCTCTGCCTTGCAACTGTTTGGGTTATAGGTGGTCCACCATGCCTACCTAGCATTTACATGGGTTCTTGTGGTCCTAAATCCAATCCTCAAACTTGTACAGCAAGCACTTTATCCACTGGACATCTCTATATTCCCCGGGTCCCTATTTCTTAGAAGACCTAGATTGATCCTTCTTTTCATAGCCTGACCCTAATAGCCATTCCATAGCACCTTTATTCTGCCAATCAGCTGTCTTTAAGTCAGTCTCCTTACTGCTTTGGGACACAAAGCTTCTTAGAGTCTGCTAAGTCAGTGGCTACCTCACCAATCTGCTAATTTCCACAATGCTATTGGCTGTCTCTTCGCTTGTTGTCTGATTCACCTTAGAAAGTTCTGGGAAAGAGCAGAGTTTATATTTTCTTTTCAGGGCCCAGAAAACAAAACACAAGTTCTGTGCTTTGGTTTCTGTTCTGGGTTTTTCTCCTAATAGGCTGTGTCTCCAGAGACCTTGGTCATGCAGCTGAGACTAGTGGCAGTTTTCCAAACCTCCCTTTATCACTCACAGTATTTTGCAGTGTAGTTGTGGAGAGAACTCAGGAGAGCCAAGTCCAGAGTTGAGCAGATAGAAGAGAGAGCTGCACTCTGACTTCTCCCTGCCAGCCACACTGTAAGGCTTCTGGGCTCTTTGTTTCCTGTAGTTTGTATCTACTTGAACAAGAGTGGCAGCACAGGCCCCCACTTGGATAAGAAGAAGATCCAACGACTTCCTGATCATTTCGGGCCAGCCCGTGCCTCCGTGGTGTTACAGCAGGCTGTCCAGGCTTGCATTGACTGTGCTTATCATCAGAAAACCGTCTTCAGCTTCCTCAAACAGGGCCACGGCGGTGAGGTCATCTCAGGTAAACACTTTCAGGTTGGCTTGGCCTCCTAGCCAGAGAGGCAGGCCTTCATTCTGATGAGACATCCTAGTTCCAAGTTCATTTATCCACTCTGGAGAATGCAGAAGTACCCCTTTCCTCAAGAGTCCTCACTTCCTGCTCCAGACTTTCTGAACTATGTGCCGTAGATGGTGTACGCCATACATCTCTGCCAAGAATAGCCAACTGCCTAACACAGCCTTTGAACAGAGTCCTCTGCTGTCTCTACAGAATATATGAGTATATGGCTTAAAGCCATTCTAGAGGAAGGCTTTACATATGGGCTGTGTTGTTGCCACAAGAGAATTTCCCCAAGTGGTTTCAGAAGACCTCTGACCTCCTCTCATTCCTCTGCCTCCTTAGCTTCTGGGTTTATAGGACCCATACAAGGGAAATGAATCCCAGGCCAGAGGGAAAATGAGTTTAACAGTGCAGTACTTTTTGTTGTAACTGAAAATACTTTCTTGCTGTGCCTGTTTCTGTTTCTATTTTTTTTTTGTTTGTTTTTTTTTTTTGGTTTTTCGAGACAGGGTTTCTCTGTGGTTTTGGAGCCTGTCCTGGAACTAGCTCTGTAGACCAGGCTGGTCTCAAACTCACAGAGATCCGCCTGCCTCTGCCTCCCGAGTGCTGGGATTAAAGGCGTGCGCCACCACCACCCGGCTGTTTCAATTTTCTTAAGTTCGAAATCTTATTTTTACCCACCAAGCCTACAGAGGCTTGACCTGCAGCCTTCCAGTCTTGACTCTAATGCTGCTGTACAGCCTCCTGCCTTTCCTCCTTAGCAAGCTGTTGTAACTAGCTTCAGAAAACAGCTGGCAAGGAGCATAAATAGCCAAACTGTTCTTTTAGCAAATACCTGTTGACCTTTTACTATGTCAGAGGTTTCTGCCACACACTGGCCAGGAAAAGGAAAACAGAAGATGACAGGCTCAGATTTGCACTGGTAGAAAAGAAAATTTAAATAGTCTGTGGAAGGGCGTCAACAGAGAACTATTTGTTACGGAGTCAAGTCTAGGCAATAACTGGCTGCATGGAGAATGGGAACTATGGATACATTAAGCCTGTCCTTCTGAGGCCCAGACTACTCCGTGGCCTCTCCCTTGCAGCACTGTGCAGGGTCTGAGCTCCTTACCTACCTAGAGTTCTTCCTTTTCAGAACTTTCCTAGAGTGAATCTTCTCCCCAGACCTCTGTTTTCTCACTTCCGCCAAAGACAATTGCATGAACCTTTTTTGCTTTTAAAAAATTATGCCAATATTTTGATAGAACTAGATAGGACATAAACTAAAAAAAAAAAAAGCATGAAACATTTCTAAGTATTACCCAAATCTGGTATCCTTATATAAGTTGGAAATTGTTTACCTAAGCCCTTACTACCATTGGCAGTATTCCCTTCTGTACAGCTTACTTGTTCTTGGGAAGTTTTCTAGTGAAAATAGCACCCTGGGCGAACACATTTCCTGAAGGAAGCTCAGCCAGGTGATGAAGCAGATAGCATTATGTTCATAGTTGTTTTCACAGTTGAGTGAAATCATTCCAGAGCCCTGAGGGTGCAACAGACTTGGCCTGGCCACTCCCATGATTGTACACCCTTTGGAGCTAGAAGCAAAAATCAAAGCCCTTGAGCAAGGGAGGGTGGCAGGAAGAAGACAGACTGGCAAGCAGCCTGGGCACTGCCTCTGTGTAACCAGCCAATCCTAAGACAAGCAGTGAGCTGGGCTTCTCTGGCAAGCACTGCACTGCACAACTAACTTGCTTTGTTTACTTAACTCCACAGCCATATTTGACCGGGAACAGCACACCCTCAACCTCCCAGCAGTCAACAGCATCACCTATGTCCTCCGCTTCCTGGAGAAGCTCTGCCACAACCTTCGGAGTGACAATCTGTTTGGCAACCAGCCCTTTACACAGACTCACTTACCACTCACTGCCACAGAGTACAGCCACAGCCACGACAGGTACCTACCAGGTAGGAGCTGGGATGGGGCCTGGGCTGCAAGGGGGCTGGGCAATCAGTAGCATCTGCGAGGGCTCAGGGGCAGCCCTCAGGTCTGCGAGTCTAGCACCCACTGTCCAGAGATCCCTTGCCACATCTGGGTCACATCTAAGGCTTTTAGTCTTCAGTCATCTTAGCTCTTCAGGATTTTGCTGTCACTCTGGAATTTCTCTTTCCTCTGGACCCCTATCTCTAGAAGTTGCCCTATGATTTCCATCTGTAGTGTGGAGCCCATGAAGTCCCAGCACATCTCCCAGGGTGTCTGGCATCAAAGGCCTCATATACCTCTCCTTTACCAGCAACAAGGTTTAGTCTTAGGCTAGAGGTTGAGAAAGTTGCTCCATGTTGATTGGCCATCCATTCTTTTCTTTGGCACATGGCCCTAACTCTTCTAGCATTGCCAGTCTAACAAGTCAGTTCAAGTTCCTGCTATTTCCAACTAGGCTGGAAAATAACTTTTTAGTTAACCATACCAGACCCACAATGAGAAAGCGGATGCCACGTGGCTGGGTCGGTGACTAAGCACTTCCAAGAGAGCTTGAAGAGTGAGTGGAGCTCGGCATCTCTGATCTGGAGTACAGGACGCAAAATCGAGGGAGGGGGACAAGCTTGGTCACAAACATAGAGAGGTAGGTTGCTGTTAAGAGGAAAGAATTTCTCTTTAAAAGAGACGTGTAGATGGTGTCCTGGGTGGAGAGGAGGTACTGGCTATTCTGTTTGCTGTGGGGGTGAGTCTGAGTCTGAGAGGTGCTCTGGGATCTTCTACATAAGCCTCACACTCCCTTCCTTGATCTTTTCATGACTTGTGACTAAAGTATCGCTTCTGGAGAATGTGCTCAGGGAAGTGACCACACACCCAGTTTCCTCCTCTGACCCTCTATACTTCTGCGACCACATGAGAACTGCTGGTGTGTTTAGGGGCAAAAAGATACCTAAATTCCTCATATGCAGTGGCAAGCAACCAACATGTGGTCCTGAGGCTGTACCATGCTCCTCGGCTGGTTCTTTCCTTCACAGGGAACTTCTTAAACTATCTGCTGTAGATGGCTTTGGTCAGCATCAGAACCCGTAAACAGCCCTGAGTTAAAATGTACTGGATAGGATGGAGTTGGTACAGACAAAGACCAAGTGTTAAATGTTGTCAGTCACTGCCCTGGGCTCTGCTTCCTATTGAAAGGCCTTGCTAGAAGTCTGAAAGAGAAGGTTCGTATCCAGTGGGGCAGCTGCTCAAAGAAACAGAAACTCAGAATTTTTAAACAAAATGCTGTCCTTCAGGAACTAAGGAAAGTACTTTGGCAGCAGTATTGAGAGGCTACTGAGAACAAGCCCACAATGGGCTTCCAGTCATGGCACAGCCTTTCCTGGGACTTCTCTTCTGGTTTGTAGCTCTCTAATTCAGTACCAGATGTGCTCCTGCCTCACCAGCTACAAGAAAAGACAAAGAACAGGGGTGTCCCGTTCAGCTGTTGACTCTGAGTCCTTTCTCTACCCTATTTCCACACAGACTGCACTGCCTCTGCCCACCTAGCTCAGTTGCTCATGAAATTCTCAGCACACTGCCTCATCCTGTCTTCCGTTGGATTCTCAGAAGCAATATTTTAACTGTGCCCGGACAAGCCAGGGCCTTGTCTGGGCTTCTGACTCCTCTTTGCTCTGTAGCTGGTCTTCCCTGCCTGCCTGCTGTCTTACCTCTGATATCTCATCAGCACCTGTATTTTCCTGACTACACATCTACCCTCTGCATCACTATCAGCTCTCTTTTGCTTTTCTTTGAACCTGTTTTTTGCCATTCCTGCCCATCTGCATAGTCACACACTTCTACTGATCCATGGGTCCCACCTATATTGACGGAGTTGCTTACTGGAGCTCTTTCCCCCACTTCCTACCTTACCACCACACTTCCCTCCCTCTATGGACTTTGCCTAGCTGACCATGTACTTCCAATGTAACAGCCATCAAAAGTACATATCCCTTAAAGCTTCTTTACCTAAATTGAAACAATTTCTATTTTCACTGCCTTATTTTAGAAACTTTGAAACCTACAGTAAAATTGCAACAACAAAAGTAAAATGAGTCCTTCACCAAGAGTCTCTTTTAGCTTTGTCTCTGCAGATATATTTGTATCTATATACTTAATGTGTGTGTGTGTGTTTGTGTGTGTGTGTGTATGGCTTTTATTTATTTTGCACACAACAGTTAACTGCTAGGTAAAATAATTTGTGTATGTATGTATACACACCACACATGAGTGACATATATACTTTTAAAGAGCACAAAACATATAGGCACTTACCTGTAATTCCAGCCCATAGGAATTTGAGGCAAGAGGTTCACAAATTAAAGGGTAGCTGAGCTACACAGTAAAACCCTATATCAGAAAGAGAAAGAAGAGGGGGAAAGAAGGGAAGGAAGGAGAATGGATGAGAATAAGGGTAGAAGGGAAACAGAAAGGATAATATTTTTGTGTTCAATAAATTTAATGTAAATAATACACTGGGCTACTATTCCATCCAGATCAGAATTTCCCAAGTTGTCTCAAAATTGTCCTTTATAGCTGTTTTTTTTTTTTTTGCTTTATTTTCTCTTATTTAGGATCAAATAAAAGATTGTTTGGTGCATTTCATTGTCCTGACTCTAAGCTTCCTTTATCTAGAGCCATTCTCTACTCTTTCTGTCTTCTCTGACTGCATTGGCATTTTGAAGGACCCAATCCAGGCATTTTGGCTTTAGGTCACCAAAAAGGTCATTAAATTATCACTGTTTACTACAGTCTATCCTGGATTTTAGAAGACCGAGATAAGACAGACTGAACCTCTGCACCCTGAAAGCTAAGAGGAAAGAGACGTGGTTAAGAGCATGGAGTAGAGATGCTCCAGCCCAGCCACTTGTGAAAGAGTGGCTGAGAGGATTCCTGGAGGAGGCAGCGTAGGGTAGTGCCTCTTCTACAGGACTGCATGTGCTGCTCTAAATCAAGTGCCAGACTAGTAGGGGCTACATTAAAGAGCTCCTGGAGACTCCCTGAAGAGGTGGTAATATGAGGCAGGAAATTTTTTTCAGCTACTTGCTGTGGATATTAACACTAGCTATAAGTGAAATCTGCATAGAGTAACTTCTAGGTCTGCCATTTTGAAATTTCTTGACTGTTACCTTCTAGGGGAAATAGTGCCATTGTTTGAGGACTCACAGACTTGAGTTCTGTTTCTAGCAGGATCATTTATCCATCTCCATTGTGCTTTGTCCTGGGCATCAGCTTGCTCATCAATTAGAAAGAGATGGAAAATCTCTAGTTATATCGGGTTAATGTAAATTACTCTTTCTGTGGTGATGCTGGAGAGTGAGTGTGTGCTGCTGCCCTCCAAGAGTCAGTGGGCAGAGATGAGACCCTTGTCCTGGGCTCACAGCCTCTCTCCCATGCATCTTAGTACACAGCATTCCCTATAAGCATTTCCAGTGAAAGGTAGCCAGAAAGGGAGAGGATGGGAAAGGAGTATGGAGAAAAATCACCATAGCAAATACTCCCAGGGAAGTCTGGGAAGACAGGAAGGACTTAGAATTGTTCTTTTGGAGTACAGAGAGTAGAGCATGGGGACCAATTTGTAAGAAGACAGATTTTAACTTTTTTAAAAAAAAAGAGGGCATTTTATCTATGAGACCTCTCAATAAAATGACTACCAAAAATCCCCCAAGAGAAAGGCCGGAGAAGTGGCTCAGAAGTTAAGAGCAATGGTTGCTCTTCCAGAGGTCCTGAGTTCAATTCCCAGCAACCACGTGGTGGTTCACAACCATCTATAATGGGATCTGGTGCCCTCTTCTGTATACTTAATAAATAAATAAATAAAATCTTTAAATAAGGGCAACATTATTTTTAAAAAATCCCCCAAGAGTATAACCATTCATTGGGGTCTTTATCAAAGCAGAGGACTTTATGTCTTGCTGCCTCTTTTTTCACTCAGGCAAGTACCTGTAGCCAGCAGCACTCTGCTAGTCCTCACTTTAATCCTGGTTTTATTATTTTCCAGGTGAATCCTTCGCCCTGGGGAATAGCCTGGCCCGGTCCTTGGAGACACACTCAGACTTGATGGACACTGCCTTGAAGCCTGCCAGCCTTGTCGGCACCTCCCAGAACATTAGAACTCCTGGTTATCGGCCCCTGGCTCCCTCCTGTGGCCTCCCATTGAGCACTGCCTCAGCTGTGCGTAGGCTCTGCTCCAGGGGTAAGCTGATCAGGGTTCTGTGGTTCTCATGACTCCTTTCCCTTTCCCTTGCTCCTAGGCTCAGAGAGTTCAAAAGGAAAGGAGCATTGCTGCCCTACTTACTGCATGGTATTGGGACTGGAGCTATGCTCAGTATTGTGCCTTCCCCAACCATCTGGCATGTAACTGGTGTTCTGGGCTTGGTTTGAAACAACAAAACAAAGAAACAAAAAAACATAACTTGGGAACCAGATACCTAGAACTAAAAGGGACAGGCAAGGATTTATTCTTCCAGCCCTTAGTCATTTATTTGGATACCATTTGTATTTTGTATGAGAAGAATACAAATTACCTTTTTAAATGTCTTATACAGAAGACAAACTTTTAAAAGATACTTGTAAATCAATAAAGATATACAATTGATAGTATGAAATTGTCAGGGCTTATATTATTGAAAACTTTCAAACTAAGGAATTTGGAGTTGATCATTTTGGCAGAGTTAAATTACCAGTGGCATCTAATCAGAAGCAAGGTACAAACAGAACTCTGTTTGAGTATCACTGAATGCTGGATTGATAGACCAGTTAGGAAGTTAAAAGGATGGACCAGAGACAGCCATGAGAAAGGCCTGAAAATCAGGCAGTGGTATATGTGCAACTACTCACTAGGTAAATGTGAGGAAGGGTGAAGTGGAAACTGTCTCCCAGGTTTAGCTACCTAGATGCAGGAGGCTAAATGGGGTGCCATTCACTAAGAAAGACCTAGAAATGGAAGAGAGGGGGTACCATGAGTAATCTTAGGAAAAGTACAGAGCTGAAGTTAAGTGTTTAATAGTAATCCGTGTATTGAAACTTTACAGTGGACGAATTCCCAGAAATAAAGGATGAAAAGAGCAGCTTATCAAAGGTGTGGAGTCTTAGTAGGCAAAGTTCGAAAGGTAGAAACGGGGACAGAAGTTGACACAGGAGGAAATGCATTCAGTATGAGGAGGAAGGAAAGTTGATTGGATGGTGGCTGGACAATCTAAGAGTATTCAAGTAGCATCAGGCCTGAGGAATATCTGCAAGATTCAATAATTGGTAGGTAGAATTTGATAATCTTATCTAGAGACATTGGGAAGGCAGATATTGCCATGAGTTAATGAAATATTGAGGGAGAATTTACTTAAAGAACAGAAAGAGCTATGAGTCTGAAGAAATTCTTACAGAATGGAGCACTTGGGCATGTTTGTCAACAGACAGCTTGAACTTCTGAGACGTTAGCACGATAGCAAAGGAGGAAGGAATGGTGGGAAGTAGTAAGAGTCCAGAGCACAGGCAGACGGATTAGTAGATACACCTTCTCTGGCAGCCATCCGTGAACAGAGGAAAGACTGCGTAGGGAAGACCTTATGAATCTGAAAGACTAGACCAGTCCTCCAGAAGATGAGATATGGTGGGTCAAGAAAAGAAGATTTACAAGAAACCTCAGGGGCCAGCAGTGGGCAGAAACTAGTTTGCAAGAGCTGTGGTTTTCTTTTGTTTCTTAGCGTCTTCTATATGAGGTGAGACAAGACAGTTCGGGACTCAGAACTGTCTGGTGAGCTAGAAAGACAAGAGCCAGGAGAGAAAATAGTACAGGAGAGTAGAACTTCACATAAAAGAATCAGTAGGGCTGGAGGGAGAGCAGTGAAGCTCACTGACAGCTAAGGATTGTAATGTAGTAGCTCTGGGGGGTACCTCAAGCAAGCTGGAAAGGCGAGCAGTTGGTGTCAGAGAAGAGTGTACTTAAAATTCTGAAGCATTTGTTCCAAATGCTGATAAGCACCAGCCAGTGGCCTTAGCGGTGGTGTCTGACATAGAAGAGAGGTGAGAGCGCTGCCGCTGTTGTAGACAGGTCAGTGGGTTGCCCCCCAGAGAGCAGTAGGAACTGGGGTGGGACAGAAAGGGGTGAGCCAAGCACCAGAAGTCTTCATTTAATAAGGGAACACAACACAGAGATTTATTGATAATCGTGGCCAGAAAGAGCAGGTGGTTGCATATAGATAGGGTTAGCCTCTAAGTTTCATAGAAGGATGGTCTAGAAACACCAACAGGAAGCCAGGAGGATACTATCCTCAAACCCTAGCCTGGCTTCCCCCAGCCCAGGGTATGTGAAGTGTAGAAAAATAAAGATTCCAATACAAGAAGTGAGAGGTGACTTTGAAGAGAGCTTTCATAAGGACTGGGACAGAGGAAGAAGCCTGTGTTCTACCCCAGCCCTGGAGAGGCTAAATGAAGTAGAAAACTGTCAAGCAGAGGTGGAGCTGAGACGCGGCTCCCTCAGCTTCCTCACCCTGAGGCTTGAGTAAGTTGTCTCAGCTCAGGTCTCCCATCTGCAGAGTTCCTCATGAAGAATAGAATTTCTCATCTCAGCCTGGTCTTCCCGCAGGAGTGCTGAAAGGAACAAATGAACGGAGGGACATGGAATCATTTTGGAAACGAAGTCATTCCCCAGGTATGTGGTGAGTTACTGTATTTCCATCTCCACCAAGGCAAGGTCCTGTCTGGCAGGGATCACAGTAATGGGCTGCCTCTCCTACTAGCTGTGGGCTCTCAGCTTCAAGCACATCATGAATCTCTGCCAGCTCATACTCAAAACTCTTTTGTCCATAAAGAACCTCTAAGACTGGAGGATCCAATCTGATAAGCTATAGATTGCTTGTTTCAAAAAAATTAAGAATTTGAGTTTTTTCCCTTTCTTATTTCATTAATCCAGAGGATCAGATACAAGTGTGCTAACCTGGCCCCTTGTCACTGCAGGGAGGTCAGCTCTCTACAGAAAAAGGAACAGACAAGTCAAGGATAAAGAACTAACTCTTCTCCTTCCTAGCTGGGTAATCTTAGCTAGTCACCTCACCTCACCTCACTGAGAAACACAGTCAGGCATCAGTGTGTCAGATCAGTTACTCTTTCATGTGTAAGGAACATGGTACTACTTACATTCTGTATAGGGGCACAGTTAATGCACACCAAATAAATGAGTGCATGAGAGTATAATGGTGTGACTGTGCCCATGGTAAACGGACCGAGTGACAAGATCAGAGAAGGCAGGTAACTGAGACCAGTGCAAATGTGAGGGGTCAGGTTAGAAGAGGACATTCTAGACAAGTCAGAAGACGAGCTGGCTTGTTCCAGAGTGGGAAAGTAGGGGCAGATCAGTATGGAGTGTGACGTGAGGCCAGCCTCACTCCGCTCCATCAGCACTGTAGGAATTCAGGTTCCCCTCCCTGGACAATGGGAGGCCATGGCAGTGAATCAGAGGGAACTGACAAGATTCCATTACTGCTTTGAGGGACCATTTATTTCAGCATTGAAACAGAAAGGATCTGGTCCTTGGAGCCAAGACCTCCTTAGCTAAGCTGGAGTTTGCCTGAAGAAATGGAGAAGCTGAAGGAATAGAGGGAAGGAGGGCAGAGAGAACACATGCACAAGGATCTACAATGGTAGATGACCAAAGCAGTCAGATCCCACGTCACACAGGGAAAGTAGAAGAGCTGTGTTTCAACCATGATTGAGATTTAAAAAAAAAAAAAAAAAAAGCTGCAAACAGGCCCCTAAATAAATACTGAGATTCCTAGCAGCCAAGGCAAAAAGTTTTTGTCTAGTCCAGGCTTAGGAGAGGACCCAGAGTATGCTCTGTTGCTCTGTCAGTTTTATCTCCAGTCCCCAAAGAACTGGCTCTTGCTTCACTCAAAAACCATTATTTATCTGGTCCCCAAAGCCAAGACAAAAATAAGTACCCACTCCTTCCTGCCCTGCCACCAAACCCAGGAAGCCTGTTGATACCTCCCTCGGGTTCAGTGTGATTCACTGCCCCAGTGAAAAATTCCCCAAAACCAGACCTGCATTACAGAACGAAGTTGTGAATTTTCTATGGAAAAAGTCTTCATTCCATGGGCAACCTCCAATCATCTCTTACCACTTGAATGTCACTGTGAGCATCACCTCTGAGGCCATGGAGTGTGCCGGGAGGCTAGTGGGAATGGACTTGCATTATGGTAAGTGCCCTTCTGTCCTTCAGGGTCAGATCGGTATCTGGAGAGCAGAGATGCCCCTCGCCTGAGTGGCCGGGACCCTTCTTCATGGTCAGTGGAAGATGTGATGCAGTTTGTTCGAGAAGCAGATCCTCAGCTCGGACCCCATGCTGACCTCTTCCGAAAACACGTAAGTGCCTCTGTCTGACCTCCTGTATGTGTGGCAACCTCTCAATCTTAAAGTGTGGCTGTGTTCTATGTCCACTGAAACAACATACATGATGCCATCTCAAGCAGACCCCACTGGGTGCTGTGTTTACCTCAGTCTCTTAGCATAGGCTTTCATTGAGCCAGATTCCCACTGGATTTGTAGTTTGGGGCTCAGTTCTAGGTTAGAGGGGTCTATCTCTTTTCCCAAGAGTACCTTACTCCATCTGCTTTGTTACAAGATTCAAGGATTTTAGCCTAAGTTAAAGGAGCCCCTGCCTCCTTATCACCAGTCTCCTCCTCTGCTGACCTGTGAGCCTGGTGCTCCCTTCCAGAGACCAATGCCTAGCATTGCTCTTCCTGCTCTGACCACACCCCCAACTTTAGGGCTCACACCCATTTCCCTACCTCTGTGCTGCTTAGTGCCAGCCTTCCTGTGGTTACAAAGTCTGCCCCTGCACTGACCACAGAAATCTTTTAGGTAAGTGTGTTTGCAAGGGCTCCAGAGCAAGCCTGAAAGTCACCACTGCCCCCAAGAGGCCGACTGTGGCTCAGTGCAGAGTGTATCTTGAGGGTAGATGGCAAAACAGAAGGCACAGGTGCACTCACTGCACTGCCTCTCAGAGGCCTAGGACAGGAAAGCAGCGGTGAAGAGCAAGGTGGAAGGAGCAGCCCCTTAGTGCCTGCCTGGAGAGACGTGCATAGAGCGCCAGGGAGATGAAAAGGCAGGCAGGCTTCAAGATCCTGACAGCCTGACTGCACTGTGTGCCTTGCACTGCTCTGGGTCATCATTGGCACCTGAAGCAGTCAGACCAACCAGGCATCTGATGGTGGCTCCTCCCCACCCCAGGAGATCGATGGCAAGGCCCTGCTCCTGCTGCGCAGTGACATGATGATGAAGTACATGGGCCTGAAGCTGGGGCCCGCCCTCAAGCTCTCCTTTCACATTGACCGGCTGAAGCAGGGCAAGTTCTGAACAGGAGGAGGCATTCTTCTCCCCGGAAGCCGCCAGCCAGCTCCCAGGCACCTCCATAGGGCTCTGGGTGACCTCAGGACTCCAGGAGGCTGGAGAACCACCACCACTGCCCCTCCTACCATGATGTGTCCTTCTATGAAGGACTGAGGAGGGAAGAGTGTGGGCCCAGGGCTGGTGCTGCTCTTCCCCTTGGCCTGCTGTGGCTCCCAGGCCCCTCCTATTTATTTCTCAAGGCTTGCCAAGCCACTCCCCACAAGTTTAGACTGAGCACCTTGCAAAGAGATGGAGGAAAAGGCCAACTCTAGGGCCTTGAAAGGCCCCGACACCCAGGCCCCTCACGACCTCCTGGGCTTGGGAGAGGGTCCCATGGCCCCCAGCTCATGCCTTCTCACCAGATCCCCAGACTCTGAACTTATGGTGCAGACCTTTTTTTAAAAGTTCCTTTCTTGTTGCTAATTTATTGCTTCTGGCACTTGGACTTCATGCTTTTCTTGCACCAGACATTTTTGGGAAGGAGACCATCCTCTGTGTTCCAGAGAGGGCCTCTCCAGAGAAGTATGACCCTGTTCCAGAGGACACCGCCCTAGGGCTCTTTCTCTCTGGGATGGACAGAGGCATATGGCTGACTGGGCATGGAAAGGTGAGGGTCCCTCTTCCCACACTAGGCCCTTTGTAGCCCCAGTCTCTCTCTCTTTGATGTATTTTCCCACCACCCTGCCCACATCACAGCTCCCTGCCCTGTTCAGAATTGCTGCAAAAGATGGGGCCTAATGCCACTAGGCCATTGCCCCAAGGTGGGACAGAGGACCTCCAGGCTGGAGGGGTTGCCCTCTGCTAGCTTCTGTGCTTCCTCCTAAGCAAGCCAGCAGCACTGCTGCCCCCACTGCCATTTGAACTATTTTATGTCAGTTTGTTTATAAATAAAAACCAATACAAATGTCCGTGTCCTATTAACCAGTTGACATCCAAATTACTTGGCAAGAAGGTTGTCTCTTCATTTCATCTTGGTGTTTACACATGTAAAACAAGGAGCCTTAGCCAGATTATCTCTAGGAACTCTTCTAGTCCCGCAGTCCAGGTGCCCACAGCACCCAGCACCTTGCGGACCCCAGCCTCTGCCCAAGTTGCTTCCCTTTGTCATTTAGACAGCTGTCAACATTGCACCTTCATGAAGCCAGGAGCAGCCCAGGGACTGGCAACTCCCAGAAGCCTCAGTAGGCTGCTTTCTCCTTCTTGTGAGGTGAAAAGAGAGGCAGAACAGGCAGGCCTGCATGGTACCCATGGCACTGACCAGGGCCTGGCACCCAAGCCCAGGGTCACACAGCCTGTTGGCTTCCGGTGGGAACAGATTTACAGAAGGAGGAGAAGGCTGTCTGGAGCCATAGTGTAGACAGGGCAACCTGAGACAACAGCCAGGAAGAACACCAAGCTTTAGTGTTGCTGAGTGACTCAACTAGGGACAGCCGGGGCAGGTGTGACTGCAGGGATGAGCCATTTAGCACCTGCCAGGTCTTCACAGAGCCTCATTCAGCTACTCTGAGGGACTGGGCCTCTTCCTGTCTGTACACCATTGTCTTAATTCCCTCAAGTTCCCCGCCCAAGCTTCTGCCTCCAATCTACATGCACCAAAAAGTTCAGGCATGCCTTCAAATTGGCTGCCCACAGGAAGGCAGTTATTTGATTGAAGGTCTCCCCCTTGCTCCCAGTAATCAGGGTACTAGAAGTGGGAAAGTGTGTAATGAAGTCTTTACCTGGAGCCAACAAGATGACTCAGTTTGTAAAGGTGTTTTTGTGCAAGCCTGGAGACCTGAGGAAGGAGAGAATCAGCTCCAGAGTTGTCCTCTGACTTCCACATGTGTGGCATGAGACGTGTGTTCCTTCTCCCATACCATACACACAGCAATAAATCAGTTTTTAATAATAATAAAAGGTACTTGGGGCTGGAGAGATGGCCCTGGCAGTTAAGAGCACTGACTGCTCTTCCAAAGGACCCAGGTTCAATACCCAGCACCCACATGGGAGCTCACAACTGTCTGTAACTCCAGTTCCAGGTGATCTGACACCCTCACACAGACATGCACGCAGGCAAAACATCAGTACACATAAAAAAATCCTGCTGGGTAGTGGTGATAACGCCTTTAATCCCAGCTCTGGGAGGGCAGAGGCAGGCAGATCAAATCTCTTTGAGGCCAGCCTGGTCTACAGAGCAAGTTCCAAGACAGCCAGGACTACTCAGAGAAACCCTGACTTGGAGAAAAAAAAGAAAGAAAAAGAAAGCTTACCTAAGCTAAGCTGCCCTCGAGGGCCTCATTGGCAGAGGCTGCATGTCACTTAGCTGGTTTGTAGGTCCTTCTCAATAATAACCTCTAACAAGAAATGACTGTTTGGCACAGAAAGGGGTCTTGTATCAAGGGAACCATGGACCCCACCCTGTACATTTTTGTTCTTCCTGGAAGCAGCTAGGTCCTGTAAGCACTCTGTGGAGCTTGGGGTTGAGGACCAAGGAGGTAAAGACTTTAGCCAGCAGAGCCAAAAAGGTGGCAACTATTGGCTTGTGTGAGCACTGAGATCTGGAGAGGTGGTGCAGGGGGAAGAAGTGGATTTGGACCCTCAGTTCTGGAAGCTGCTCCAAGGGCCGCCACGGCTAAGCTGTGTGGTGCTTGAGCAGCTGCGTCTGCTTACAGTGTCTGGCCAAGAGTATGGTTGTTGAGGACCATTCTTCCTCAGCATCCCCCAATCCTGCTTGCTGCCTGTGGCTCAATCAGAAGGCATTGTTGGCCTTCGTGAGATCACAGAGGTTCGTGTGCAGACCCCGCCCACTTCCTAGAGCCTGCTTCTCTCTGCCTCCATGCCAGGTCCTAATACCCCAGGCCAGGGAGCTGTGAGAGCCCAGGGCGAGCACCTCCCATGCCTCCCGCAGGAGCCAGCAGGACATGAAGATCATAGGCCTCCTCCTGCCTCCACTTGTGGCTTGCCCTGAATGCCCCCACTGCAGCTGTGGTGGCTCTCAGATTCCGACCACCTCAAAAGTCCAATCTGTAAAGATGCGGGCTGGTGGCACCTGCCACCCAAGTTGGAGGCTGGGGGCGTGGGGGTGAGTGGAGGGCCTGTGGCACAACTTGTAAATGAGCTCCCAAGCCTAGGGCGACAAGCAAGCTCAGTTCTAGTTCCTGAGGCATCTCAAGTTGGATTTGGTTGGTTGGTTTTTTTCAAGACAGGGTCTCCTGGAACTTGCTTTAAAGGTGTGTGCCACCATCACCTGGTCTCAAGTTCCATGCATATATGCAAAGATCCTTTTCATGGAGAGGGACTATAACTTTTGTCAGTATATCAAAACCCCAAGAACCTGTCAAAAATGAAAAATTGAAATTTATGCCCTGGCAATACTGAAGCATGCATGGGCAGCCCATATATGGTGCTTCTGTTGAACTTGTCCATATTGGGTTTCATGGTCTAAGTTGATGAGGACAACTGACCATCCGCAAGAGGGCACCAGATCTCTTTACAGATGGTTGTTACCCACCATGTGGTTGCTGGGAATTGAACTCGGCACCTTTGGAAGAGCAGGTAGTACTCTTAACCACTGAGCCATGAACCTGCCAACCTAATCCTAGTTTGAATGACCCATACTAGCCTCCTGGCAGGTTTTAAAGCAAGTGGAAGAGAGCCAGACCAGCCCTGAGAGTTTGGGACTTTGACCTATATACTCTGAGGCCCACTATAACCATCTTGCTAGGACCTGGAGACAGAACCTTGTAGGTGTGAGGAAACCCCAGCGATAGCTAAGAGGTCTTAGGAAGGCAGCTAGAGGGTGTGAAGGAGACCTCAAAGACTCCTATTAACCCTTCAAGCAAACCCTCATCTATCCACAGGCCCAGAGAGGCCGGGCTCAGGCCCACCTGGTTCTTTCCTAGGCACCAAGGGGGGAGGACGGCTTACTGGCCTTCTGCCCTCCTTTCTTTCTAACCTTGCCTAGCCTCTGCCAGTCCATATGCCTCCAGAAGCCTCGGCACCTGTGAGGACGCCCTGGACAGCCTGAAAGCCAGGCCCAGAAAGAGCGTTCAGCAGTGAGGACTACCAAAATCCCTTCAGAGGAAGAGGTCAGCACAGACAGATGTGGGAGTCCCCCATGAAGTCCCAGGACAAGCAGCTCCTGCCAAAGCTGCCTCCAAAAGAGTCCTTGCCCAAGGACTCTGGCCTCAAGGCAGTTCCCAGCACACATACTCTTTATGTGGGCCACCTGAACCCCCAGTTCTCTGTGCCCGTGCTTGCCTGCCTGCTACGAGACACCCTAGAGCGGCTGGAGCTGCCAGTGGCCCGTGAGCACATTGAAGTAGTGAGGCGGCCACGAAACACTTATGCACTGGTACAGGTGGCTGCCCCCAAGGCTGCCCTGGCCTCCCTCCCCTGGCGTCTGCAGGTGGCCATGGAGGAGCAGCTAATCCTCAAAGAGCTCACAGCCCGTGGCAAGGAACTGGTGTTGAGTGAAGGCTTGGAGTCCTTAAACCACAGGGAGGTAAGTGCCATTTACCCAAGTGTCCCCTGAAAGGCTTGCTAAGGAAGAGATGAGGCACTGCAAGCATGCCCAGGGGATGTGACTCAAACGATTGACCCCTCTTCTCAGAGGGACTAATGTTTGCATTCCAATCAGATTTGGGAGGCCCACGACATACATACCAAGTGCTAGTTTTCTCCTCGGACTACCTCATTTGTTCTGTTGACAAACACCAGAAGTACCAGAAGCGAGGCTGAGGCAGGCAAGCCCTTCAGGAGCAGAACCAACTCTGCCAGTCCCAAAGTTGGGGTGGCAGTGGGAGAACAGGCAAGCCCTCACGGCTCACTGAAGACAAATTAAAGGGGACTGAAAAGCCGGGCTTGGGAGTACAGAAGGCCCTCCAAGAAAAGATGTTCAGAACAGGCTGTTTGGTATCTCTGGAGCTGAGGCTGCAGGCCACAGAGGCACCTGAGGAAGAAGCTGGGCCAGAGGCTGAGTCCAGATCACTACAGCTGTCATGATCTCAGGAAAGCAGGGTCCAGGCCAGTTTTGAGGGGTGAAAGTTTATACTACCAATATCCTTGGGTCTTCTGTCCAGAGGGCAAACTCATGGGGCGTGAACTGTGGCTCTGCGGCTCTGTGATACCTTTGATGCCCGAGCACCTGCTTTTGTATTTCTGTGCCAGTTCTGTTCGTTTCTGAGGCTAAGTTCATCTTCCCTGGGGAGCTGAAGGCTGTAGGTCCTGTCCATTATAGTGCACCAGCCCAGCAGAGTGTCCTTCCCTATAGAAGTGAAGGCTGCTGGGAAATGGGAGTGTCCACTGGATTGGCATTTAGAGCTCCTGAGAGGATGGGAAGAGGAAGCTAATGGATAGGCTGTCAAGACCCTAAGGAAGTTAACATGCAGAAACAAAATGCTCAGAGCCCCAGAGACAAAGCAGGAGCCACAGAGGGACTCAGGAAGAAGAAAGCAAGCTAGCTGGCAGACATTCCAGGGACAACAAAGAGAGTAGGGTCCCTCAGTTCAAGGCCCTCCCTACAGCTCTGCCCAGAGAACTACAGGGTACCAAGATGCCTCCTGGGAACATCGGGGCCTGGAACCTATTGCATACTCCCAAGTGGGAAAACTGACCCATGGGTGGCTCCCACCTCCAAAGGGACAATCTACCCACCCAGGCATCCTAGAGCAGGTGCCGCTGTAAGAGCCCAACCCACGGGCTAGCATGGGCCCTCAGCCTGGGAGAGGACCACTAGCAGTAATGTGATGGGGTCTAGCAGTCTCTTAGGTTAGGGCTCCTTGTCTTTTACCTTTGCCTATACACCCACTCTCGACCCCCACCCCAACAGGAGGACAGCGGCCCAAGCCCAAGTCCCAGCCCTGGCCCCAGCCCTGGCCCCAGCCCAGGCTTAAGGCGCCCACAGCGGCCCCAGCTGCCAGACCCTTCCCCTAACTGGTGCTGGGCTGGGCGTCGACAGATTTCTCAGAACCGACCCAGTGGCGTACGCTCTGATAGTGCCATTGTGCACCAGGAGATCTTGGGCCAGGAGCAGCTATTCCAGGGTGCCTTCCTTGGCAGTGAGACACGGAATGTGGAATTTAAGCGAGGCAGCGGTGAGTACCTGAGCCTGGCTTTCAAGCACCATGTACGGCGCTACGTGTGTGCCTTCCTCAACAGTGAGGGTGGCAGCCTGCTGGTAGGTGTCGAAGACAATGGCCTGGTACAGGGCATCCACTGCAGCCACCGTGATGAGGACCGCACACGCCTGCTGGTGGACTCCATCCTGCAAGGCTTCAAACCCCAGGTCTTCCCTGATGCCTACACCCTCACCTTCATCCCAGTCATAAGCACTTCCACAGCCAACACCCCTCTCAAGGTGAGCTACTAGTGCCTGTGGTCACTCAGAACAGTGGGGACTGCCCTGGGACATTGCTGAGCAGCACAGGGGTGGGTAGCAGCAAGCAGAAGCCCACCAGGCTGCTTCTGGGAGGTAAAGTGTGGGGCTGCTAAAGTGGAACTAGGGCTGTCACCATCAGGTGTGGCACTTTCTGAGCTTCTGCTGCCCCTGCTAAGGTACTCCGCCTGACCGTACACACCCCCAAGGCCCAAGGTGAGCCACAGCTCTATGAGACAGACCAGGGGGAGGTATTTCTACGGCGTGATGGAAGCATCCAGGGCCCACTGTCTGTTGGTGCCATCCAGGACTGGTGCAGGCAGGTGAGGAGGCTCTGCCCAAGGAAAGGCTGAGGTCAAGCAGACTCAGACCTCTCCAGCCACTTACCCTAAAGGGCTGGGCAAGCTTGGAGAAGGGAGGGCTTGGATGAAAGGAACTCTACCTCCTCCCAAATTCCACAGCTCAGTAGCCAAAGGGAAAGTCCCAGCGGTCATTTTATGTTTTTATTTATTTTTTTTTTTTGGTTTTTCGAGACAGGGTTTCTCTGTAGCTTTGGTGCCTGTCCCGGAACTAGCTCTTATAGACCAGGCTGGCCTCGAACTCCCAGAGATCCGCCTGCCTCTGCCTCCTGCTGGGATTAAAGGCGTGTGCCACCACCGCCACCACCACCCGGCCCAGCAATCATTTTAAAACCTATACCCAAATCCACAGCACAAAGCGCACAGCACAAAATGCACCCTGGCTCAGCAGTTGAGCCATTATGTTGGAGGACCAGGGGATCAGGGAGATTGGACTACTGAGGTGCTATACGGAAACCCCAAATGTTATGCACTGTACCTGGGTAGAGCCTGGTGAGGGGGTAACAAAAAGCTGGACTGAGTCCCATGGTGCAGTCTTTCTGAGAGAACCACCAGGTGGTGAAAAACAGAGGGCAAGGGAGCTGACACTGGAGACATGGCCAGGTGGTGATCAGGTCCCTGTGCCAGCCCTTGGGAGGCTGCAAAGGGGGCTCCATCCCAGTGGAGTATACAGGCACCTCAAGCTCCTTGGTCAGAGGCATCAGCATAACCAGGGCCCCCAGGCTACGGCCCATCCCAGAAAAGAAGACTGGCAGCCTGATTATCACTGCCACACTTGTCCTCTCAGAAGTGGACGATGGAGCTGGGCAAGCTGGAAGAGAAAGTGAAGGTGCTAACGGTGGAAAAGGAGCAGCTTCAGCAGCAGCTTCAGCAGCGGCGGTCCCTGTCCTGCAGCTGCTGCGTCCTGTGAAGTTAAGGAAGATGGGGGCTAAGGCCTGGAATAAAACATACATGGGCTACCACCTCTCTCCCTCAGCACTGCTCATGCAGGTGCTGTGGCTTCACCTCCGAACAGGCTGATGATCAGCTCTTGGCACACCACCAAGGAACTCCGATTTCGGAAAACTTGGCTAGTTATTCTAGAAGAGGAGCAACTGTGTCTGGCTTCCTTTCCTTTCCATAGCAATGTCAGTTTCTCCCACTGAAGTACATGCTGCAGGCCACGGATATGGTTTGTGTTCAGAACACAGGCATGTGGTAGGTACCTAATTCCCTAATGAGACAATCAAGGGTACTTTGAAGGTACTGACAAATAACATTTTATAAGACAACGAAAGTAGTTATCCACTCTCCCTTTCTTGAGGTTCTCATTCAGAGTAGGCATCAAAGAGAAAGGCACTGTATCGACACGTGCACACACGAGTTTTGAAATTTCAGCTCCCATGCCCCACTCACCAGCTACTGGACACTCCCTGGACCACTCACCACTCAAAACCTGATCTTTCCATGCAGCAAACAGAATACAATCCCCACCAGGACTTACAATGCTGCCAGGGACCAAACATCATCAGAAATGTTTAAGACATTTACCACACACTGGTGTTCACAGGGCTCCACAAAGAACACGCTCCTAAAAAGCCAGAACACATTCTGTATGGATGCACAGCTCCCTAGGCCTGGATGTAGGGGGGAGGGCCTTGGACTTCCCACAGGGTAGAGTTCCCTGCCCTCTCTGAAGCAGGGAGGGAGAAGGAGGAGCGGAAGGGGATAGGGAGGAGGGAAGGAAGTCTAAATATTTGAACGGAAAAATCAAAAAAAAAGGGGGGGAGAAAAGAATGTGCTCCTAAGGCTGAGTTGTGGCTCCTGTAGTAGAACATTTTGCTCACTATCTTGAGCCCCAGGATAATCAAAATAAATGAATGTAAAAATTAAGTCATTACTCAAGAAGCCAGAGAATGTTCTGGGTATCATCAACCCATGTTAGATTTTGGTCCAGGAGGCAACATCCTCAGAAGTATTTTTCTCTGGAAGCTGGTTTCTGCTAAGGCAGGTAGTCACAGGAAGCACAGCAGCCACCTGCCCTTGTCCCCTAGGTCTGAGGCGAACACATTAAGGACATAGAAGCCTGCCAGGTTCCCTCCTGCTAGGGAGAAGCCTGCGGTCTGGTAGTCATTGGACACAGAGGGCCGCCCTCCAGCACCATGGCAAACTCCAGGGATTTTTCTTTTTGCTGACAGGTTATACAGGTAGCTGGCATGTGGCAACTGGTCAATAGTGAGGCCATCTTCATCACTCTCCATCAGAAAAGCATTCTAAATAGCTCTTCCAAACCACTCCACACCCAGCCAAGCCCTCTGGGACACACTGCCTCAGCATGGGGAAAAATGAAACCACTGGGCGGGGAAGGGGAATTAGAAGTACAATCAGCTACAACCCAGACAGGATCTACATAGAAGTAAACATAAGCTTACTGAGAAGTGAGGGAAAGACAGGATGCTTTTGATCAGGAGGCCTCAAGGATGATAGTGGCATTGGACCAGGAAATTTTGAGTCTGAGGTAGGAGCTGGGCTAACTGGCGAGACACATATCCCTCCCCCCAAGGCTCCATGTCTCAACTTACAGCAAGTGAAGGATATTACTTTTACCACCTATACACAACTAGGCCTGCAGTCTGAGTGAGTGACTGCTGCCACCATCACCTCATAATTGACTTTGAAAAGAATCTAGTCCTTGTGACCTTGAACTTCTGAGCCTCAACTCTAGAGGTCACGAATGAGTGCAGAGTGAGAGAAAGAAGACCAGCTGGTTAAAATAGCCCTTGGTTAGCTGTGTGGCTCCATTTGTGAAGTGCCCTGTCTGCAGTGAGCAAATGATCCTGTCCAGGCAGCCCATGGTTCTGCTTTTCCCCAGCTGAGTAACACACAGCAGTAGTTGGCTTTGAATCCCTTGGTACATGGTATGTCATGACAAACTGAAGCCTTGCTGAAAAATCCTGGTTGCTACTAAGGCTTGCATCTTACTTTGATACAAAGCATCAGACTGCTGGCTTAGGAACAGCCCAGCATTGAAGCTCAGTGCCCAAGGAAAAACACACCAACCAGTGACAGAATGAGAATGCACATCAATGGTTCCTCATTATTTATTAAGTTAGGAGTATACATTGAGTCAGCCACCATAGTGTGGGTACATGGCTACACCCACTGCTATGTCACATTAAGAAAATAACTTTTCGAATTGCATTTCAACTGCAATAACACCATTCTGGAAGAAAAAATACCCCCAAACCAATGCTGCATACACAAAAGAGGGCTCATAACTAGTTCCCAAGATTGCTCATTTCTTGACCCCTTGATGCAAGGAGTGTTCTCAGCTGCACAAACAGGAAGTGCGGCCAGAGCCCCAAGGTTTTTATGTGACACTTCATAGAGCTTGTCTGATGTGCCTAAGAACCAAACATCCCTCTGGATGACAAGGGCCACAACTGGCACCAAGTCCCCCACAACTCAGCAGCACCGAGATTCCAGCAATACCTACAGTCAGAAGCCCAGCACTGGAAGAGCTGGCATCCCAGGGAAATAATAGCAACGCACTTGAGTGGCAGTAACTCGAGTGGCTGATGGCCTTCAACCAGCCGCTGGCCACCATCAGGTCCCATCCAGAGTCCTCCTTCCCATGCCAGAAACACAACTGCAAAGGAATTGTCTCACAAACAGGTATGTCGCAGGAGCCAATATAAATGATAGGACATGCAAGTGGCAAAGTTTTCCAAGTACTTTTTCCCCATAATAAAATAATCTTAATAAAAACATAATTTAAAGGAAGTGTCAAAAGCAGAGTGTAAAATCATAGTTGTAAACTATCAGGTCAAAGGCTTTCTTGAAGAATCATCCTGTTTAAAAAAAAAAATGCTAGAATTACATGATTAGAGAAGTGTCAGAACTTGGTCAGCTGCCAGCCACCACAGGGAACGAGGCCTGTTTCTGTGGGGAAAATGGGAGAAGCCTGCATTTGCAATTCCACAGAACCACACACCTTGATGTGCAGCAACCCTCTGTGCTATGCTCAGCCAGATACAAGCACTCTGTCTAAAGTGGCAGCCTGTTTCAAGGCTGCTGAGGGACAGGCACTCCCAATGACTAACAAATGTCTGTGTGTGGAGGGAGTGTGGGTGTATGCACCTGTTGCACCTGTGTGTGCCTTCTACGTGGAGGACAGGCTGGCAGGCGTCTTCCTGTCACTTTTCAGTTTACTTTATGAGACAACTCAGTCTCTGCAGCTCACTGATACAGCTGGGTGGGCTGGCCAGTGAGCTCTTAGAGACCGTCTATTTTAAATAAACATTAAAAACGTAACTTACCAGATCAGTCCTGATTTATTGATGGAAACTTCAGTTCAGTGATTTCAGAGTCGGGGGAGCTGCTCCCACTTCTGTCACTGTAAGTGTCCCTGTGAAATACAGGTTTACTCATCTCCCAGCTAACAATTTACTTCCCCATCTCTGTAACAATAGTATGTCCACACATGGCAACAATCTCTACCACACATGTGAGGCTGTGGAGGGATTTCCTTCTGAGTACTTCAGTACTGATATGGTTGCCACCTACTTAGAGAAACTGGTTTCAGATAAAAGTAATCAGGCATAAGCCCACCTGGCTGTGACCCACCTGCCATGGACAGGATCTGCTCAGCAGCATTCCCACAACCAGAAATCATAGAAATGAGGCCTGGCCAGTAAGACAGGGGAAGCCTAACAAAACCCCAGGAAAAGGACAGGAACCTTCAACCTTCACAGCATAGCAAGGACCTGCCAAATGGCTTTTTCTTAGAGCCTCACTGTGATTAATATCTCTACCTGGGTGAGAGCCGGCAACCTTTCTGCAGGTAGTGTGGGAGCCTCCCAACAGAGGCCAGAAGGAGGCCAAAGTAGGGTGGGGAGGGCTTGATAGGCCTGGACAGGAATTCGGGGTGATACTGCACCCCAACAAAGAATGGGTGATCTGCAACACAACAAATTCAGAAGGAAAAATTAGTATTCTGTGCATACAAAGATGAGACAAATAAACCCTAAGAGTGTTTGAAAGAAACTCAATTCAAGGCAAAAGGAATTCCAAAGCAGGAGGGAGCTGACACGTTCCTCAATACCATACACCTCAGGGCTGAGGCTCCTGCTCTCCAGAGTCCTGAGTATCTTGTGACTTGCCTATAGTTCACATGAAATCTGAAAGGAATTTAGCACCAAGTCCAGCTCTTCATGCTGGGAGAGCCCAGGGCTACATGGTTGCTGTGGAAGCCAGGTTTAGGGATGCACCTCCCCTCTCCAGAACTGTGACAGAAATTGCTGCCTCCTCGTTTTTCTTTAGACATGGTCTGTCTGGCTCTGGCCCCAGCTAACCTGAACTCATCCTCCTCCCTCAACTCTTTAAGGGCTGGAACTGCAGTGTGTGACACCGCCACACCTGGGAAACACATTTTTCTATTTTCCCACACACCGAGGAGTTATCACTACCCAGTCACCTTCCAACTCCAAAATCTCCATCCTTTCGCCTTCAACATCTTGGCCAACAAACTTCAAGCCTTGTTCTTCCAAGCACTTCTTCAAGACTGGATTCACCTAGGGGGCAGGAAAACTCATTATGCTGGCCTCTTCATTCCCTTCTTTGCAGAGTAACAGAAGGAGCAGGCTCACATCCTCACCTCAAATCGGTGGCGGTGCCTCTCTTCCAAGTAGTCTATGTCTCCATAGAGTTTCCCTGCAGAAAACCAGGCAATTTGTATGACAAACAATCTATGTAAACTACTAACTTCCCAATTGACTCCATCATGTAGGTAGTAAACCAGGCTACCAAAATTCTGCTAGCCATCTGCTCTTGATATATATAATTCAGACAATTCCTGGGGCTCTGACTCCTCTGCCCAAACTAAGTACCACAACAGGAACAAACTTTGATGGGGTCCCTTGAACAATTACTGCTAAATGCAAAGCACTGTGATGCTGGAACCACAGGGACAGGACAGGCCTTCAGAACAGTGTCTGGAAGGGAAATGAAAAGCTGGCTGGTGCCTGGTGATTGTGGATAAACAAGCAGTGTGAGGAAATGGGGTGCTTACTGACTCGCTCCTCACTGCCTACTGAGGCCCCAAATCCATATAATAGCACAGCTGGAAAAACTGGAAAATGGTACAAGTGATTCTCAAACTAGTCTGCCACTGGAACTCCCACAAGATATAGAAAGCAATGTTTCCACTAGGCAAGGCAATGTCTACTAATTTTCTTTGATATTTTCCTCCTCCAATTCTCCTAAGTTTTTAACCATGATTATTTGTTAGAATAAAATGTATTTAAACTATATGAAATTGTGATTTTTTTCTTTAACCACCAAATTCTGCATAGTTTTATTTACTAGTATAAGAAAGTAACCATGGATTGCAATGGATTTAACCTAATGGCTTGTCTGCATTACCAGAGACCATCTAGCTAACACAGAACATCCTAAACAAGCATGAAAAGGAGGAAGAAAAAATTGCAAAAACAGGAACAAAGCCAAGAAAAAGTTGGCCTGGCTCTTTGGAGCTACAGCACCACCTAGCCCATGTGCCCTGTATAAACCAGGACAAAAGCCAGACTCATGTGAAACAACTTACTCATGACTGAGTTCTTGGTCTGGAACAGGGTTCTCCTCTTGCCCAGCCTCATGGTTCCACCCATCTGCCCAGGATTATGTTCTGGCATGTCTATGACCTAGAGATGTTCAGAAAACAAATCTGACTTCCACATCTGCTGCTGTTAAAGTCAGACCTCCTTCCCCAAGTGAAGCACTCCAAGAAAGGAGTTCAGTGCTTCAGCCTGTCTCATGATGCTGTCCCCTTGGGAGGTCAAAGGCTCTGTGCTGTGGCACCACACTAATATGGCCACAAGACTAACTAGTCAGACATGGCTGTCCTCTGGGTCTGAAAAAAGGGAACAAAAGACCAACAGCCACTAACAAGTCTATGAACAGGGAGACTGTGGCACCCCAAAGGGGGCTGAAATGGCTTGCCTCTTGGCCCAGCATGCCTGAGCACCTTACAAACTCCTCCAGGCTTCCCTATGCACCACTCCCTCATCCCACTGTTCTTACATTAACAAAACTCCAACTTCAGATCACCTCATATACAGATGCTAAGTCACTGAGATCAAAAACCTGTCCATCTTCTCAGTGACAAAACAGTCCCTTGTACACAACCAATGATTAGCATTTGCTGAATACTGAAAAAGAAAATGCTTAAGTATGCCTGTCACTCATGGGCTAGGGATTCAAAGACAAAGCTCCTCCCCAGTGAACCTCAGTACCATCACAGGCTGTCTAGGCCACATATCTAGGTGATCGACAGCAGCAGTATTGCAGTCTGGAAAAAGCCTTGCTTACCACTAAAGAAATCACCACTCCGAGCTTGTCAACCCTGAGCCTGTCTACCTTTCAGGATTGGTACCCAAGAGAACATAACCTGCTTTATGGAACTCTGAGAACAGTGGTTACCATCAACAAGCCTCCACCCCCACACACTTCCCACCAGGAACTGAGGGGACAGGAGAGCTGTCTCCTTGCTATCAGGGACCATACCTGTCTATTACAGATTTCCTGTGGTTACCTGAAAAGACTGGTAAGGAATTAAGTGAAAACTCAGAAAGTCCTTATCATGAGATCTGAGGGTTTGGGGGACACAGTGACCTCACTGCCTGTCTGCCATCCCCTGTTTCAGAGATGTCCTTCCACCCTTTCTAAGCCCTGAGAGGTTCAAATCTTGACTCACCACAGGATGGCTAGTCTTAGGGTCAAATTCTGTAGAATTAGCATCTGAAAAGTTAAAATACTTGAGTTATGAAAATAGCTATAAACAAAACCTATTATATTTTCATGCTAAGCAACAAATCACAATCTCTTTCTCTGTTTAAAGTCAATGGCCAAATAATTAAGAGCATTCTGCTCTTCCAGATGACCTAGATTTGGTTCCTAGTGCCCACAGAGCTATTGACAACCATCCATAATTTCAGTTCCAGGGGATCCAGTGCCATCTGACCTCCATGGACACCAGGCAAGTAGAATGCACTTACATGCATGCAAAACATTCATATGCACAAAGTAAAAAAATAAAAATAAATTATTACAAAATTATGGAACACCAATAGCTAGGTGTGGTGGCACATGTCTTTAATTCTAGAACTCAAGAGACAAAGGCAGGTAGATATTGTGAGTTAAAGTCCTGATCTACAGAGAGTTCAAGACCAACTAGAGCTACACAGTGAGACTCCATCTCAAAATACAAAAAGCAAAAACAAGGCCTCCCCAAAAAAGAGAGAGAGAACTAGTAAATTTTTTTGTTTTGTCTGCTTGTTTTTTGAGACAGGGTTTCACTGTGTAACAGTCCTAGCAATCCAGGAACTAGCTAGCTTTTGTATATCAGGCTGGCCTCAAACTCACAGATTTCCCTGCCTCTGCCTCTTGAGTGCTGGGATTAAAGGCGGGCGCACCACTGCCTGGCTATTATAATTAAAATATAATCACATAGTTTTATCCCTTCAGGGGACAGTAAAATAGGAGTATACACCTGTGAACTCGCCCTATCAAATCTTTATCTTTCTGGGAAGTCAAACTGCAAGGTGGATAAAAATCATCTTAGATTGTTTCTCTGATAACAGTTCTTACATTAACTTTTCATTTTGTTATAGATTCTCTAAGCTGAGTAAGAACTGTTCCCTCTGCCTTCCGTCCTCATCTCTAAGCTGAGTAAGAACTGTTCCCTCTGCCTTCGGTCCTCAGCATCTAATATGCTGTCACCCTCAGTTAAGATAGGAATTAGCTGAGCTGTTACTTTTCTTTGCAGCACTGGGAATGAATCCAGGGCCTTGCAAAATGTCCAGCCCTTTTTCATTTTTAATTTGAGACAAGGTCTTGTTGTACAGTCCAGGTCGTCATGAAACTCACTGTCTCAGTCTCTGAAAAAGGTGGGAAGTTAACTGATTTCAACATAAACTACCTTTCTATAGGTTGCACTAGGCAAAAAGGCAAAGGATCAAATCCCTTTCTGTGTGAATGTAAGGTACTGTTTCCTGCCTGGGCCCAAACCAGGCTAAGCATATCATAAGGCCACTTGCCCAACTGGGAACCCCAGAGGGAGGGAGGAGCTTGAGCTTGAGTGTAAAAGCATCCAAGAATCCTAGATGCCAGCTCTGGGTGATGAGCAGACAGTCCTTGTGAAGACTCAAGACACCAGAAATAAAGGACAAGCTGCTTATCCCACTGAGCCATGGTCCCGAAGGTTGTGAGGTGGAACCCAGCCTTGGCCACAAGCCAGCTGCCCAGAGGCTCTCACACTACAGACAGCTTTTTCATACCTACATGCTTCATTTTGTAGCAAGCTCAAAAGCCAGCACTGTGAGAAGTCTAGTCTCTCATAGTCATCCAGTTACAAGTAGATCTTACACTTTCTGACAGGAACTGATAGGGACTATTTGTTTACAGTGTTTCACCTACTTTTGCTGTTATTTTTTTTCAAGACCTGGTTTCTCTGGGTAGCCCTGCCTGTCCTGGAACTTACTTTGTAGACCAGACTGGCCTTGAAATCACAGAAATCCACCTGCCTTTGCTTCCTGGGTGCTAGAATTAAAGGCATATGCCACCATCACCACTCAGCTTCACCTAATTTTTTTCAACTGTGTAAAGTGATGCCTATTCTATAGGCAACAGAAGTCAGAAAGACTAAGTTGCCTAAAACTACCTATATATTTAGTGATAAAGCCAGAACTTGAGCCCAACTCTATAACTACACAATCCTTCTGTACATCAGTGGCTTCTTGCTGGACAACATCTGGGTGGTGGTCACTGTGTTCAAAGTGAGAATCTTGAGACAAACCGTGCAGGGCAACAGCCAAAGACCTGTTTGCTCAAGTCCTCCTTCATGCATATGTAGAGGGATTCTTGCACTTCTATGAATAAGGTGCCTTCTTCCCTGAACACTGAGACTTGCTGAGAAAACAGGCATCATACTCACAGCTCTCAACCACCAGCATACAATGGCTTTCAGGCCAGGAATGAGTTGCTAAACAAGACACTTACCTTGCCATCCCAGCACATTTCTTGAAAATTCTACCACTGCTAGCTGCATTCCTAAGCACACACCTTCCAAGAGAAGGAAAAATAACGTCAATCTCCACTGAGAGGGCAACTCCTCCATTCCCCCCAGCCTGTCAGTGTCTTTGTGTGTCTTGAGTGGAAATCATATGCTTAATATCATGTCTGAAACACCCAAAAGCTTTACCTGCTGAATTAAACCAGGACCTATATACACACGAAGATTCAGGGTTCTGCAAAGCTACTCAGTTAAAGAAATGAAACTCCACTCGGCACCTTAAAATCCATGCTCCCAATCCTTTCTCATTATGTGCTCATTTCCAGGTTGGTCAGGTTGAAAACCACTTAACTGTGCAGCAACAGGAAGCATCCAGAAATCACTTGGCCCAGTTACTGGCTGTTTTGCCAAGTGAGGATGACACAAAACCCAGCCTTACATGCACTGCAAACATTTCCTATCTCAGTTCACTTTCTCAAAATTCCTTGTCATTTACATGTAGCTCAAAAACTTTCCATACTACAAAACTGAAGGCCAATGAGATGGCTCAGTAGCTAAAAGTGCTAACCTAAGCCTGATAACCTAAGCTCAATTCCTGGGACAAAATAGTGGAAGGAGAAAACCATGACAAGTTGTTTTCTGCCTTCTACATGTATGCCATGACATGCTCCTACACACATACACATAAGAAAATATAATTGAATTTCCCCCAGAAAATTCCTCTCCTCTCTAGAAAAAAAAAAAAAAAACTGGCATCTTCCTCATTCTTCTCTCTCCAGAGTGAAGAGGGCACAGCAGGGCTCCTTACCCAAAAAAGGCTTCTTCTGTTTCCTAGCCCAGGCAATTGCTTGAATTTTTCCTTCTGTTCCCCGAACACCAAATCCTCCTGGAACCAACACTCCACTGCAGAGAGAAGAACACAAAGCAACTTCCCTTTTCCACTAATCCAGCCCTTAATCATACCAAAGAAGCCACTTCCAAAACACTGAGCCATGAACTAACTTCCCATATATCTAAGCCCCCAGGGGGTCTGAGACTACAGCTGGTAGACTGTGGGTACACATTCTGTGAATGTAAACACAATAAACTTAGTGCAAACAGAAACATGGGCTATCAGGATGCTGCTGCTACTGTCCCTGACCCTAATTCATCATTCATATTTCTTTTCTGAGATAGATCTTTCAGTATAGCCCAGACTGGCTCCAAACTCACAAATTCCCCTTGCCTCAGACTCCTAAGTATCAGACTATAGGTATGTTCAAAGTGCAGTCAGCGCACGTTTCCTCTGGATTCCAGTGCTCTTCTCCGTTTCCATGAGGGGCCTCAGCAGAGCACCACACTGACCAAGCAAATCAGCAGTAGTTCAGAGCCTCATAACACTGACTGCTCTAGTGCATTCAAACTTCCTTCTAGTTTTTATATTTTAAGAAAAATCTAACTGGGCATAGTAGAACACACCTTTAATACCAATGATTGGGAGGCGAAGGAAGACAGATCTCTGAGTTCAAGGCCAGACTAAAGTTCTAGGGCAAACAGGGCTAAGCAGAGAAACCTTCTCTTAAGAGGACCTGGGGATGTGGTTTAGTGACAGAGCACTTGCCCTACATTAGTAATAGCAGCAGCTATCAAAAACAATTTATGAGACTCAACTGATGGCTACTCATCAAATGATCCAGATAAAAACAATATTTAAGCCCCATGAAGTATCAGTAAAATGAGAGTATTTCTTTAGATCCAACTATAACGTCGCATTTTTTTTAACAAATTATTCCATTTACTAGGCTGTCTAATCATTAAAAGACTTTTTAAACGGGCAAAAGACCTCCCTCAGCACTGGAAGCACAGGTCTATGTGGATTGGCAGAGAAGGCTACTTACTGAGCACTGCAGAGCTTCTGCCATGCCTCATGGTAACGCACAGGGTCCTCCTGCAGGGTGCTGGGCTCCAGATCTGTGGAATCAATGTACTGGGGCACCACGCAGAGAGAAAAACAGAAGCTTATGAATCCAACCATACCTCTCAACTTTCAAATAACATTATCAATGTTCCATCTCCCTTAATTTCAGTTTAAAGTGAACATAATTAAATTCAATAATTTGGTATTTAATAAAAAATATTTTAATTAAGGGTCCCCCTTAAGATTATTTAACCATCAAGTCCAATTCTACCCACTCTACTTGGAGTATTTAGATCTTGCAAGTAAGTCACTGGAAAGGGCTCTGTCCTTTGTTCAAATGACACTCTCCACAGGCCATCCCACATAAGTTTTTGGTTTATTTGCTAGCTGGTTTTTCCATTTTTCTCCCACCTGAATCAAAGTATGACTTATAAAAAATAAGATATAACCATTTTAGGAATAGTACCCTGTACTGGCTGGTTTTATGACAAGCTTACACAAGCTAGAGTCATCACAGAGGAGGGAGCCTCAGTTGAGAAAATGCTTCCTGAATATCAGACACCCTTCCTTCCCTCTGCCTTCCCAAGCCCTCTCAACCTCCTTAGGGCCTTCCTCTCTCATATATCTACCAAGGCAAGTGATCTTCTTTCCTAGGTGTTCTATGTCTGAGAGCCTCAGTGTTCCTAAAAAACTGGGGCTTTTAATTCTTTATTCTTCTCTCAGCCTCCATTCACTGAACACAAGGTGGCCACAAACTAATTTCAAATAGATAAAATTAATCAGTGATGTAAAGAACTAGCAAAAAAAAAAGTCCAGAGAGTAAAATGGGGTCATCTAGGTCTATGTTACCATTCTGTGGGAACCTGTATTCATGTACCACTAGGCTCCAAGCTCTCACTTCTCTCCTCCATCTCCTGAAAAGTTCCAGCCAGTGCAACAGGGACAAGAACTCTAAATGGACCAGTCACCTTCCAAAGGAAGCGACTACATCCAGCAGTTACTATATAGCAGTTCCAAGTAAACCATTTAGTTTTTTTTTTTTTTTGTTTTGTTTTTGTTTTTCAAGACAGGGTTTCTCTGTGGCTTTGGAGCCTGTCCTGGAACTAGCTCTGTAGACCAGGCTGGTCTCGAACTCACAGAGTTCTGCCTGCCTCTGCCTCCCGAGTGCTGGGATTAAAGGCATGTGCCACCACCGCCCGGCACCATTTAGTTCTTAACCACAGGAGAAACCACTATCACAATCCCCTTTTAAAGGAAACCCAGGCAGAAGATTAAGACATCCAAGCTCAGAGCACTTGGGCAGCAGATCCAGCACTCCAAGACTGGCCACCTGCTCTGTAGTCTGTGCCTTTAATCATGACACTTGATGGGAGCAGAGCAGCTACTGGCAAAGTCTTTGGTGGCACCATCAGCTGTGCACTATACTGTCCACCAAGCCCTCCCATTCCAAAGAGACTGACACTCAGAACCATGCACTAAGGCCCCTTCATTATTTCTGAGAAATACTCTGGTGTCTCCTTGGAGCCCAAAACCAACATGAATCTTTCTTATCCCTAAAAATAAATGCAGAGGTCCAAAAACCATAAAGCAGGTAGGTATGGAGTATCTACAAGATCACAAGGCTTGAGTCTTCAAGATGACTCAGTGGGTAAAGGCATGTGTTGTCAAGTTTGACAACCTAGTTTAATCCCTAGGACCCACATCATGAAAGAAAAAAAATGACTTCTATTAATTATTTTCTGAACTCTACATGTGCACATACACATGTACCCACATATACCTGCACCCAACAAATTTTTTAATGTATAAAACATACACACACAAGCTGTTTTCATTTACTCCTTAGTTGTACCCACCCCACCCTTCCTTACCTTGATCTCCAACTTGTGGTTAATAGCCAATGCAGAATGCTCTAAAGCTTTAATGACAGAGGCATAAGAGTCTGAGAATTTGGTGTATTTGCCCACAAGAGCAATAGAGCAGGTCTCCAGCAAGCGATCATATCTAGCAAATAAGGATCAAGACAGTTACTTGCAACATCCACACCATTATGAGACTGAAATTACTTCTGCAAATTATTATGCCCGGGAAGACGATAGAGTATCACCTCAGTACTGTGCACAGAACAAAAAGAACCCTTATATCAAAAGGGCAGTCTCAGAAAAAGAATAGGATTGGAGTAAATGAGATGATTCAGTGGGCTTGCCACACAAGCCCAGTGATCTGAGATCCATCCCAGAACTCGGTGGAAAGAAAAATCAGACCCCTACAAGTTGTCCTTTGATCTCCACATATAAACTGTGGCATGCAAATGCTCAAGCACACAACCAAAATAAATAAATGTCATTAAAAATAAAAAAAAAAAATCAACCCCAAAGGGCAAAAAAACTAAACAAAAAATTCATGAGAATTAACGTAAGTCAAATTATGGTACAGTCACAAAGGATGCCTGTCCATAATCATCAAAAATTTCTATTTTAAAACATAATTAAATGTGGTGGTTTGAAAGAAAATGGTCCCCATACGCTTATAGAGAGTTGCACTATTAGGAGATAGGGCATTGTTGGAGTAGGTATAGCAAGTCTTGTTAGAGTGTGTCACTAAGGGCAGGCTTTAAGGCTCAGTGTCTCAGTCTCTTCCTGCTGCCTTCAGATCCAGATGTAGAACTTTCTAGTACCCATGTCCTGCAAGCCACCATGCTTGCCACCATGATGACAATAAACTAAACCTCTGAACTGTAGGCCAGCCCCAATTAAATGATTCCTTTATTTTTTTAAATATTTATTTATTATGCATACAATATTCTGTTTGTGTGTATGCCTGCAGGCCAGAAGAGGGCACCAGACCTCATTACAGATGGTTGTGAGCCACCATGTGGTTGCTGGGAATTGAACTCAGGACCTTTGGAAGAGCAGGCAATGCTCTTAACCACTGAGCCATCTCTCCAGCCCCAAATGATTCCTTTATAAGAGTTGCTGTGGTCATGTCTCTTCACAGCAATAGAGACCCTAAGACAATTAAAAGACTAACAATGTTTCAAGTTTTATGAAAAAAGGTCATTAAAAAAACTACAGGCTATTTTTATAGCTACATGCAAATAGACTTACAAAAGATATCCACATAAATGGTCAAAAAACAAAAAAGAAACTGTCCAAGTGAAAGCAGTTATCACAGACAAGACAATGAGCACTCCACTCCATCTGTGTGTGCTTACCCTGTCACAGTTTGACTCACCCTGCTCTAGGCCATGAGTTAGTATCTCAGAAATGAGACAACCTCGGAGCTTAAGGACAAGGTGGCAGCAGTTCATCCCTGCTCAGCATTTTCTATCTGAGAGTATGGCATGTTCCCAAACACAGCTTAGATATTAAGAGTGCTGCCGCCAAGGCCAGCATTCCTGTAGGCTCTGGGAATACATGTACCCCTCTGCCACCAGGCTGCTGTTGGTGCTGTTGAGCTAATAAGATAGTACAGCACAATGTAGTGATCTGAACTCACTGCCTGAAGTCCTCGGAACAGGCCTAGACTACCTAGATCCTCCTCTGTGTTGTGACCACATTCTGGGTATAAAATCCTTTGTTAGCCTTCTGAACATCTTTCTATGAGCACCTTTTCTACCCATTATGACAGCATGGTGGAGCCCTACTAAAGACTGACATATGCATGCCCAACTACTTATAACAAACCTGTCTGCCATCTCTTTCCATTTAATCAGCATCTTTCGTGACTGTCTCTCAACAGGAAGGTCAAGTCTCCGAAGAAAATAGTCTACGACCCCTTGCTCTTCTAACAACAAGGGTACCCGGTAGATGGATGAAACATCATGAACACAGATCACCTGTTTTAAAAAAAGGGGGAGGGTTAATAAAAACAACTAATTTACTAGGGTTACACCTACATGATCGTAACGAAGGAAAACTTTAATTTGGAACAAAAAAAGTGATTTTTCTAGAAAGATAAACTTGCAACTGATTCAAGAATAGAAAATAAGTGAATGGAGACTATTATGAACATGGGTGGAAAAATCCTTTAAAAAGAGCCAGATATGGTGGTGCACACCTGTAATTCCCGAACTCAGGAGGCTAAGGCAAGGAAGCATAAGTTAGACACCACCTTAGGTTATCTCAAAATAACAACAAAAATATGCCTACATATTAATAGAATCGGTGATTCTCGAACTCAGCTATACAGAAGAATCTCTGAGGGAGTTTGTAAGAATTGCTAAGTCTATGCTATATTGCACAATCACTCAGGTCCAACTGTCTGGAAGTGGCAGGCTCCCAGCTCATCCCAGTGTGCAGTCAAATTTGAAATCTACTGCAGTGGCCCATTTTAAAGTGGACCTTGGTTTCTCTCCCATAAGGAATCTAGATTTTTAAAAACAAATACAGACATGAAAGTAGAAGGGAGTTCACACAGTAGGTAAAAGGTAGAAAACCAGAAGGAGGTGGGAAATAAGGAAAGTTGGGGGGGGGCACAAAGTCAAGACAGGCAGTGGTGGCATACACCTTTAATCCCAGCACTCTGGAGGCAGAGGCAGGCAGAAATCTCTGAGTTCAAAGCCAGCCTGGTCTACAAACCAAGTTCCAGGACAACCAGAGCTACACAGAAAAACCCTGCCTCAAAAAACCAAAAATAAATAGTAAGTAAATTCAAAATTCACGATATATACTATGGAAATGTTATAAAGAAACTGATCCTTCTGTACAATGAGTATGTGCCAATAATAAGAGTAACACTGGAACATGCCACATGAACACATTAAAAAGGAGAGAAGTAAGATCTCTGTGGATAAAGGCGATAAAAATTCAGAACCTGTTCAAAATTGAGATAAATTAAGAATACTAGGTAAATTTTGAAAATATAAAATACCCATAGTCTAACAAAACTCCTGCTTTCTGTTAAAAGAATAAGAGAAAATGGCTCAGGGCTGGTGAGCTGGTTCAGTGGCTAAGAACACTGACTGCTCTTCCAGAGGTCCTGAGTTCAATTCCCAGCAACCACATGGTAGCTCACAACCGTCTATAATTGGGTCTGATGCCCTGATGTCCTCTTTTGGCATGTAGGGATACATGTAGATGGAGTATTCATACCAAAAACAAACAAAATAAAATTTAAAAATAGAGAGACAGAAGATAGCTCTGGTCACTAGTCAGAGATCCTGGAGATGTCACCCATTAAAGTCAAACAAGAAACACCATGTGATCTGAAAAATAAAAGCAACTGGAACCACATGCATGCATCATGATTGACTGTATGTGCCCATAAAAAACAAGACTTAACAGAATTTCAGTAGGTTGCTAGACTATAAATCAAAAGAAACCACCAGGGTGCCCCGCATGTGGGCTATTCCTAAGAAAACAGTTTTTTAAAATATCATTCACTATAGTAACAAAAATGAAGTTATACATAAATCTAAGGTTTATGAAGCAAATCTTACATACTATACAAAAATTGATTTTAACAAGTAGGGCTGGATACCTGAATATTCATACACAAAAAGATTATCTGTCACTACTTACCTCACACTGTATACAAACGCTGACTCAAAATGGGTCTGGTATGATATAAAACTTGAGAAAATTGAGGAAAATTTTCATGACCATCATTAAGCAGAGAAAGCACAACTCACAAAACATTGAACATTTATAAGTTTCTATGCTCCACTAAAAGCATAAAAAGCAAGCCACAGGCTGAAAAAACACTGCATACCTGACGAAAGACTACATTCAGATTAACTTCTTATAGCTTGATATAAACAATCCAATGTTTAAAATAGGCAGAAGACCTGCAATTCAAATCTGCAATAAATGTGAGTAACAGTAAAGAGTTTTCACAGCTTTTATTTTTTTGTTTTTGTTCTTTTGAAACAAGAAGTCCTGGCTGTCCTAGAACTAGCCATGTAGACTAGGCTGGCCTTAAACTCAGAGATACCTGTTTCAGCCTCCTTAATATTGGGATTAAAACAGTGCACTGCCATGCCCAGAGAGTAATTCTTATGAGAATCAATTCTGCTAAAGAAAAGAAATCTCCCCCTTCTTCACTTATGAAGACAGAAGTACCTAAAATAAAGTACACAATTAAGGATCACTGTGAAAAAATGAAAATCATCCTGTGTTCCATGGGTTGAGCGTGAAGCAGAACCTGAGGAGTCCCTGGCTTAAGAGTCACACAAGGAACGTGACTCCAGCCCCAGATGCCTTTACCCCAAGGTAAGGAGAAGTAAAGTCATTTCCGGAGGTGAAAAGTACTTACTTGTTCAGGTTCCACATGGCAGAACATAGATATTTTCTCTTTCACGGATGTGTCAAGAGGATTTGAGCATCTGCACACCACCTAGTAATTAAGAAAACAAGGAACTTGGAGCAGAAGGAAGAGTCTAAGTAGGGCTTTCCGCAACTAGAATTAAAATAGCAGTAATGTTCTGAGATGGACCAAAATGTCAGCTCCAAGCACACTGCACATGATCCACAAACACACCACTATCTAGTTTTCAAAACCACAACTCCTACATCCCAAGCAGAGCATGAGAGACAGCAAGGGGGAAAAGAGTGAACTACAAGAGCTAACTGGTTCTCCTCCTCCTCAATGTTCTTAGGAGGAGTGAAGGACTGCGAGAAGCAAGACACAAGAAGAAATATAAGCCTTCCTATGTGCCTGCAAGAAAATCAGACTCCAATCCCAGTCAAAGCCCTGTTTTCTCCACAATTAGACATCTGCTGACAAACATCCATCACACCAGAGGCCAAGGGGGGGGGGGGGCGTGCAAGACAGGGTTTCTCTGTAGCTTTGGAGCCTGTCCTGGAACTCACTCTGTAGACCAGGCTGACCTTAAACTCAGAGATCCACCTGCCTCTCAGCGAGAAGCTAGATTTTAATTAGATGTGGTCAATAACACCAAAAGCAGGCACTGAAGGAAACCTTACCAAATCTGGAGAAAGCCCAAGTCCTCTAAGCTCCCGAACACTGTTTTGGGTAGGTTTTGTCTTCTGTTCCCCTGTTGAACTTGGCTGTTTTACAAAATAAAAAAACAAGTGGTTCATTTCTCTGACAGCTTTCCAAGCAGGACTTTTCTCTAAACCTCTGATTGGAAAATTTGATTGTACAATTCAGCCTTGATTTTTATTGAAGTTACACATACATATACTTTAGGGTCAAATGGTTCTATGGGGCTTGGCTTAACAGACAATATTGCATGGTCTTGCCCTGCCACTCTCCAAATCCTACAAATAATGGGTTTTTTTCCATATCTGTATTTGGGGCAGAACTGAACCAGAGCTTGGCCGACACTAAAGACAGCCCCCAGTCCATGTCAACTCCCAAACTACTGCCCTGCTTTTCTGCTACAGCTCAGCTTGTCTAAGGCATGCTCTACTGAGATCTCTCCCTCCTGACCCATGATGCTATTTCAGCTGTGTACACTCTTGAGTACATAAAGTATTCAGGTAGGCCATGTGCCATACTTTGTCTATAATAAAGTATCTTTATTCTCTTCCCACAATTAAGACAGATCTGCTAGGTTTAGAGTTCTCAGTTGGAAAGAACCTTCCCTTAGAATGATGGTTCTCAACCTGTGGACTGTGACCCCTTGGTGGAATCATATGACTTTTTCACAACAGTCACCTAAGACCATTGGAAAACAACTATTTCTATTACAAATCGTAACAACAGCAAAATCACAGTTATGAAGTAGCAATGAAAATTAATTTATAGTTGGAGGTCACCACCACCTTACATCAACCTAAGAACTGCATTAAAGGGCTACAGCCATTAGGCAGGTTGAGAAGAAACATTGCCTCAAGAATGTTTAATGCAGTTTGGTCATACTGACTTAATTTTTTTCCATAGGGCCTTTGAAGTCTTCTACTTCATTATTCTATACTCTCACTGATAAGGGATTCCCTCTGTATGTTATGAATATGTTCTATTACTATTGATTAATAAAGAAGCTGTTTTGGCCTATGGCAAGACAGAATATAGCTAGGCGAGAAAACTAAACTGAATGCAGGGAGAAAGAAGGTAGAGGCAGGCAGACGCCTTGTAATAAAATATAAAACAATAAAAAATGAGTTAATTTAAGATATAAGAATTAGTTAATAAAAAGCCTGAGCTAATAGGCCAAAGAGTATGTAATAAATATTAAGCCTCAGAGGTTTTTTTGTTTGTTTTTATTTTGTTTTTTGGTTTCATTCGAGACAGGGTTTCTCTGTAGCTTTGGAGCCTGTCCTGGAACTAGCTCTTATAGACCAGGTTGGTCTCAAACTCAGAAAGATCCGCCTGCCTCTGCCTCCCGAGTACTGGGAAAAAGGTGTGCACTGCCACAACCTAGACAGAGAGGTTTATAATTTATAAGCAGCTTCAGGAACAGGCGGACAGAGAAAACCTGGTCCAGGGGGCGCAGCAGGCGGGGAATATCTGTAGCTATACTCATCACTCTGAACCTTAGTCTGGCCATTTTACAATCAATACAGTAAGCACACAATGGGCTCTTCCAATCCAGAAACTGTCTTAAAAAGTTTTCTTGTTCAGATCAGAGGCCAGTAAACTCTGTAAAGAGCCAGATAATACCTACTTTAGGGTTTAGTCTTACGTCATGGCTCATGCCCTTTACTTGAACACTTAGCAGGCTGTTCAAGGCCAACAGTCTAGACTAAAGTGAGTCCAGTCCTCTCTGAGCTACATCATGGCATATTATCCATCTCAAAGCCCATTACTATTACTACTGTTATTATTTTGAGCTTTGTGGACCATAGTTTGTCATACAGATTCAACTTTGTTTCAGTATAAAAGCAGTCACAGATGACACATCAACCAAGGAATATAGATCTATTTCCATAAAACAAGCCTTTTAAAAAAAAAAAAGCCTATCAGGGGCTAGAGAAATGGCTCAAAGGTTAAGAGCACTGACAGCTCTTCCAAGTCTTGAGTTCAATTCCCAGGAACCACATGGTGGCTCATAACCATCTGTAATGAGATCCGATGACCTCTTCTGGCATGTAAGCACATGTAGACACAGCACATTCTATATAATAAGTAAATAAACCTAAAAAAAAAAAAAAAAAAGAGAGAGAGAGAGAGCCAATCAATAGCCCTTGGCCCTCAAATACAACCTGTGATTCAGACTACATTTCCCTCTTCATTTCTTTTTTTTTCCTCTCTTCAACTGATATTTGATATTTAATTAAAAAAGAATAGCAAAGATAGTGCTGGAAAATGTTGGGTCGTACAGTCAACCCTGTGGTTTTCTCCAGTGAGGGCTGCGTTCTTCACCCATTTGTCTAGGAGGAGTGTATCAGCCAAGTCCTGCTTCATCAGACTCAGCCTTCTTGGTCCTCCAGTTCCCTTATTTCTTTACAGGATACCCTGCTATATATAACAGATCTGGACCAATCCTCTCTTTCTTACCTCCTCTCTCCTATTTTCTGTCTCTGTCCTACTTCTGGGTTTTTCTTCAGCTTCCCTCCTTCTTACTGTCATCTCTGTTTTATCTAATTCTTAGCTTCAATTCTTACCTGTGTTCCTGTCATGTGGCATCCAGTTCCTGCTGAACACATGCAGTTACTGGCTGCTGACTCCTATCTAAAAGCAAATTAGAAGTTCCCTATAAAAGATAGGCTGGTGACTGGGGAGCCTTAGGAGCAGTGAGTGTCTTCTCCTAGGCTAGTCACACATAACAGAAGTCTCAGATTTCCCATGTGGAGGGTCCCAGCCTGGCTCTGAAGACTCTGAGAACCAATAGGTAATAGACAGTAAGCATCTCGGCAACATGGCATGTTTATGGTTTAGCACCTCTGCTCTCAACTATCCAGTGTCTGCTTGTCAGACACTCTTCCCAGGGCTATCTTATAGAAAAAAAGAGACACAGATGCCTGACTGGGCACAAAAGCAAACAGGTATGAGCAGTCTTTGCAGTGAGCCCTATATTCCTCCTACTCCCAGCAGAGCCTGACACTGCTTATCATGAGCCTCTGGAGGGGCCACAGGGCAAAAAGGACAGCTTCTCGGCACCCCTGCTGCAGGTGTGTTTATGTGTCAGTGCCCTCTGTAAATCCCTTACTTTATTACCGCACTCATCTCCATGCTCTTTTCTGAATCTGTCTTAAAAAAGTACTTCACTCTGATTTTGACAGAGAGCAAAGACAAGCACACATGTTCAATCTACTACCTCTATTACAATGAATCCTGATTCATTTTTCAAACCTTTTCCATTTAATCTTTCAGAACACGGACTAATAAGAAGACTCAGCTACATACATCAAATAAATAAAGCATGTGATTGTAATAAACTCACAGAAGTTCTTTATTTCCTATTTCTTGTACCTCCGGTGTTGAAAGCTTAGAACCAAACTGTATACCTTACCTGAGGAACCAGACTGACGTGGATATTACAAAAGTTCTCCTTCTTGACCTTGAACTGGAACTGGCGGAAGGCCTCAATGAAAGGCATGCTTTCAATGTCTCCCACTGTGCCACCAAGCTGAAAAGAAACACCTTCTGAGAGGTTAACATTGAATTTCTATCATTTCAGTGCCCAGATTGCAGTGTAACTGTAAACTCCTAGCCTTACAGAATGTCAGTCTTCAGACACTGCTTTGTACTCAAAGTTGATACTATTAGGAACTCCTGATTTCCCTAAAAATATTGAAGATATCGTCACAGCATTTTAAGAAAATGACTGGGTTTGAAAGGTACCTGGAATCAGGTAGTGGTGACACACACCTTTAATACCAGCACTTGGGGGGCAGAAGCAAACCAATCTCTGTGAGTCTGAGGCTAGCCTGATCTACAGAGCGAATTCCAAGGACAGCCAGGGCTACACAGAGAAACCCTGTCTCAAAAAAAAAAAAGGAGGAGGAGGAGGAAGAGGAAGAGGGAGGGAGGGAGGGAACCAGAAACTAGACTATAATTCTTAGGCATTGTTGATTCACTTGAGAACCACAGAGAATGAATGAATGAATGAATGAATGAGAATGAAAGAAAAGAAAGAAAGAAACAAACAAACAAACAAACAAACAAACCTAGATGACTCTCCTTAGTTAAGTATAACCTTTCTACTAAAAACCACCAGTTATAACAAAACTGCTGGGACTTCCTGAGCTGGGATGAACAGACACTAGAATAGAAACAAAGCAAAGGAAGCTAGCAAGCAGAGGCAAGCAAAGGGCTACTAATAACAAGTGACAAAAATGTGTCCTGTCACTCTGAGTATGTGTTAGACTGTCCAACACACACTAAAAGAGAACACTGTTAGGGAAAATATTGTCTCCCCTGTGCACCATTCTATCTGTTGCTGCACACTGCATGCACAGAAATGGAAGGCTGGGTTTTGACTGGGCATGGTCCTATTGATGGCTAAGGAAAGGAATGACTGAACTAGTTCACACAGGCAAGATTCATACAAACCTCAATAACACACACTTGAGGTTCCAAGCCATCTTCATCTACAGGTATTAATGCCTGTCTCATCACCCACTCTTGGACTGCATCTGTGATGTGAGGGACAACTAAGAAAAGAAAAGAAACCTGTAACTTATGCTTGCCTATCAATCAGCATTTATGAAGGCAAATACATTGACTGTTAAGACAAACTGATATACTTTCTTGTCTAGATATATAAGCAATGGGGTATGGGTGTACTTAGGAAAAGCTCTTCCTAAACAAGCAATAGGATCATAATATTTTTGAAGTGCCCTTAAATTACTTATAAATCTTTGGGTTCACACTTCTCTAGGCCTCCTTTCCAGACTGCTAGACTGTTGCTGGAAGCCATGTGAAAAGAATGAAGCCAAAAGTGGCTCCCTAAGCAGCTCCAAACACATGGCCTGTGCAATCTACTCTTCTACTACACAAAGACACAAAACCTGTGACCACCCCTACCGCTCTCAGCTGAAGCGGCAGTGGGTGCATCACACCTGAGCGTTTTCCCAGGAGCAAACATACTACCAGAACCCTGTGCCATGTTTCCAGTTTAACCAAAGGGTAGGCAATCCACTGCAAGAGACATAACAACACAGCAAAGCTGTGAAAGGCACGGCACCTAGGGTCAAATCTCAGTTCACGACTCACCAGCTGTACTGAGAGTCAATTATCTCTTTATCTTTAAGCTTGGAGTCTTCAAGTAGAATTACGACGTCTACTTCTGAGAATGTCTTATAAGATAGCAGAACATCCAGGATTTGCTAATAACCAGCTACTGTGGGACACTTTTAAGAATCACAGTTGTTGGAGTCAAGAATGCAATTCCCAGGTGACTGGAATGATCTGGGGTTAAACAACAGTGCTCCTGCATAGATATCCATTACCTACGTCACACAGAGCAGCCAAGTGATCTACAAACACTAATCAGAATTCATTACTCCACATTTGAACTCCTTAGTAATCAGTGAAAGCCTCACATAACATCCACTGGGTGACAGCGCTGCTGTCTCAGACTGTAATCAACCACAGCAGTTTCCCCTCTAGTTCTTGCCCACAGATTCCTGTAGTCTGGGGCCTGTGTACCTGTGTACCACTAATGGTCTGACCCTTCGTGAGTCACATTTCATGGTGACAAATAAAGGAACAAGTACACCAGAACAAACTGCACAACCAACATGACCTTAATTCACAACAGACCCTCTCTATGTGCCAGGAAGGTGGAACAGAGCACCCTGATGCAGTCTTTTAATTATCAACTCAAAAAGCAGAAGCCTTTACCACCTCCATTTTACACAAGTGGAAACCACATCTCAAAAGGGTACAGAATTTTCCTTCCTGTGTTTATAGGGCTAGTATGTAACAGAGCTAAGCCCCAAATTATGAAATGATTGGACCAGACTCTGGCCAGGGCAGCCCCAGACCAGAGCCAGGCTGAACCTTGGTTCTCAGTGTAGCAAACTGCTCTTCTACTCCGAGGAAAGCAATGGCTCAAACTCGCATACTGTCATCCCACTAGACCAATGGAGTCCCAGTACCACCATTTCAAAGCAGGGAGCACTTTTCCTAAATGACTACTTAAAGAAAATCTCAGAACAGCCAACAGATGTCAGCTGAGCTGGTGAAAACTCCAGAGGGCCCAGGAGCCCACTTCTCAGACTTCCATCACATGAAAAGCCTGTGTCACATGTATGTTTCCCAACATAAGCAATGGAAGTTCATTTCCCCATCACTTACACAAGCCACCAAGCACAATGCCTCAGTTAAGCTTCCTTCACTGCTTAGCATGTAAAAGCAGCAGCTCTCCGGAATCCAACCATGTCGCCATGCTGACTGACAACAGCTATGCCATTACTAGAGCCAATAGCTTTCTCCAAGGATTTTCTGAGGGAATAGCCATACAATTCTGAATTTCCAACCGAAAGGATATTTTGGTAATAATACCTTGACAAAATACTAAAATCACATAAAAATAAATTTTTATACTCAAAAGAAATTAAATTGGTTAACAGTTTCTT
>NC_022016.1:62434178-62443374 GCF_000317375.1 Microtus ochrogaster | reverse complement strand
CCATCTCTCCAGCCCCCAACAGTTTCTTTCTTAAAGGTAAATCCAGTCTTACCTTGGACAGTCTTCCCCAGGTAATCTCCTTTGCGCTCTTTGTTAATGACATACTGGTATATCTTCCCCGTGGTCAGATTATTGTCCTTGGTGAGGCGGATATCCAGGAACCGCTCATAATTTCCCAAGTCAAGGTCAACTTCTCCACCATCATCCAGCACAAAAACTTCTCCTTCAGTGAAGAGTGAACATGTTCAAGGAAATGAAAAACACATTTGCCATGTGCAATTTCAATCTTGAAATATAAACATTCAGATGGAACAAAGTCTGCACAACCAGATTACAAAAAAAGGACATCATTTCTAGAAAACTAAATGTCTGAAGACAACTGCCAATTACTCTCCAACAGAGTGCTTCGTGCTTCCAACCTGAACTCACTCACTACTGGGAAGCATGGAATGGGGGAAAGCCCAGTCATGAAGACTGTGGTGAAGAGACGCTGCAGTAATGCAGGATCTTGAACAAAAGACCTACCCAAGCAGCAAGCGTTCAAGAAAAGAAGCAGGACTATTCGAAACTTCTATGACATAAACAAAGAAAGGGTGCATTGACTTTAAAGCCAGCTTTGGAGCACACTTTAGCTCTGGGCAGTTATGAATAGTCCTAGTTGCCCCATTCCTTTGTTTCACATTTATTCTTCGTGACTTCATGATGGAAAGAAATGCTGCCTAGAATGACTCATTCCCACCATCTACACAGGGAACAAGCTCAAAAACAGGAAAACCGTCTTATATCACCCTTCAGAGAACCCAACCTCTGCTCAAGAAGTTTGTATTAAAATCCCTTCAAAGGTGGATGGGCAATGCTAGCACACAAAGCCCTCGGCTCAATCCTCTAGAACTGAGAGAACAATAAAATTCCTCTAGTACATGGATCCTCTGATGCTACTTGTTAAAACGGCAGTATATATCCTCCAGATTCTTATTTCAACACTAAAAAGCAAAAGTATAGAACTTTAAAACTTGAAGGCACAGGGTCTTAATGAGTTTCACTGTTTTCACAGGGTCTTGCTATATAATCCTAACTAGCCTTGAACAAGTAGCCCAGGTTGGCCTTGAGCTCACTACGTAGTTAGTCCATGCTGGCCTCAGACTTGCAATCCTGTCTCAGCCTCCTTAAGTACTAGGACTACTACTACTACTATGCCACCAGACTCAGCTTTTAAGGTAGGTTTTAAAACTGCTTCTCCAGCCAGGCAGTGGTAACGCACACCTTTAATCCCAGCACTCAGGGCCACAAACAGCATATTTTGTCTTCTTTTAAATGACATGAAAAACTTTCATTTCGCTGCTACCACACCCACCTGCCATCCACATTCCACATCTATTATAGAAAATAAGTTATCTATTAAGATAGCTGCTTCCTTTTATTTTGAGAGAAAAATCATCATTCTGTTACACTAAAGATCATTCTAGAAGGCAGGAAATGGAAATTATGCAAGATGTACACCTAATCCCCAAGAGCTAGCATGTTCTTACATAGACACAGCTACTATTTAGAAGAGAAAATTGCAGTTCGCTTACCATGTTCATAAGGAGAGAATGTTCCTGCATCAATATTAATGTAGGGGTCAATTTTAATTGATGTTACATGTAAGCCACATGACTTGAGTATTGTGCCCACACTACTGGCAATGACTCCTTTTCCAATTCCTGATATAACACCACCAGTAACCAGAATGTACTTCATTTTCCCTTTTAACCTAGAAGGGAAATTTACATATAAGTACACACAGATTTTTATACATACATCTTACAAATAAACCTTCACAGCCAGTTAGCCAGTATCATTGCCAGACACTGAGTACCAGGCAAATGTCTCAAAATTTCCCCTATGTGAGAGAAAAAGTCACAATCTTGAAAGAGCATTCCAATTCTCCTTGAAAAAAATATGTTTGGCTAAACACACAGAGAACAAAGCTCTGCTAAGTTCTAGAAGACTGACCAACAGGAAAGAACTGTTAAGCGTTTAAAAGAAGCCATACAAAACCTCCAGTTCCTTCAATTACATGTAGTTCTCATCTGTAGTTTAATCAATGTTTCTTGGCAGCAATCTCTCCCCAGTATGTCCTAAAGAGATGATACAGGCTGAAGGGAATGGAACTTGTGAAATAATCCAGTCCAAAGCCCCTACTGAACAGAGGAGGAGGCAAACAGAGATCACATTAAACCTAGATAGTAATAACATAGTAAAAGAAACACTCGAGACAAGTACTGTAGATGCAAGGTCAGCAGAATCAAGAGACCAGGGAAAACAGCATCAACAAGCAAGGAGACAGTGACACATCAAAAGATTTATCACCAGTCCTCAGCTTGGGAGACCACTAGGTCAGCAAACCTAAATTTAACCAAAAAAGAGAAAATTCAGTCACCCTGTGGCAGGAAAACATTTACATTAGCAAAAAGACACTTTTTTTTTCCCCTCTAGAAACGCTCTGTGTGAGGCCAAATTAAAGCTAAGGAACAAGGACAGGGAAGTTTTGCTGGAAGCATTTCCCAGCCCCACTCCTCCCAGGAACATACTTGGCAAGGAAATCATAATAATTGAAATATCTTTCCCCTCAAACAGCAAGGAATGTTGGCCTGCTTTTTCTATTCTCTGCTGCAATGTTTCAAAAGTATGTTTCTGCAAAATGCAATCGGGTTTCCAGAAAGGCCTGGGCGGTGGTGGCACCCGCCTTTAGTCCCAGCACCAGGAGGTGGGGCAGCCATCATTTAAGAGCTGGACCCCTTCCGCCCAGTTGCTTTCTGGGGCTGTATCTATTGACAGTGGTGAAGAGCAGGTCTCCAAAGATCTCATTTGGGAAAATGTAAGGAATGAGCCAAAAGTAAGCATCCGAGCTCCACGTCACCTCTGGGGTCATTAAGGAGCCCTTTCCATCCCCACAGTCTGCTCTCTATGGACCTGGACTTTCCATTGGTTTCTTGGGTCTCAAGACTGGTTACATGGCTGGGTGGTGGTGGCGCACGCCTTTAATCCAGCACTAGGGAGGCAGAGGCAGGCGGATCTCTGTAAGGCCAGCCTGATCTATAAGAGTTCCAGGACAGGCACCAAAGCTACAGAAACCCCATCTTGAGGGGGAAAAAAAGGGTGCTCTTGGGAAGGAGGGTTGTCCCAAGTTTAAAGACACTCTACAAACATAAGGAGACCCTATCTCAACAGAGGGAAAAGAGACTTACTTTATGGGAAAAAAAAAATCAAAAGAAATTCTGACTAATCTTTAACCCATGATTTTCAGGAGTTTTCAGTATGTTAATGCAGATTGTGAACCCCAAAATATGGCACAGTTTCTTCCTCACACTAAATGTTATTTGGGAGATTTGCTGTCACCTCATAACTGAATGGTTCCTTATCAGCACATGCATACAAAACTTGGGTATATTTTAGGTATGTGCTAACCTAGCATATCTCACGAAGTCTATTAGACACACGGAGAAAATTTCTGATGTTCCTACAGATTCCTCAGCCACTCTGAATGAGTTCAGAACAGGTTGCTACTGCAAGAATCGTCTCACCTAGCCCCACCAGAGAATACTATGGCAGTCTTCCCACAGTGACTGGCAAGAAGAAAAAAAAAAAAACAACCACAAAGATCCAGTTGGAGAGGACCCATTCCCTAACATTTACAAACTACCTACTATGGGAGAGCTACTCACATGCTAGGGGCACCTCAAAAAAATGTAAGTCAGATGAGGGTCCACACTTCAAATTTCTAGCAGGCTGGTTAAAACACTTAAAATTAAACGAGTAGCAGGGTTTGATCGAAGGAAGCACAGAGAACACACCGAGGCTCTTAAAGGGAAATAAGAAAGCCCATCTTTCAGTGACAGGAGCAAGGTAGCCTCTTGGGGCTCTTCAGAGGACAGGGAGGGATGACCTGGAGTCAGGAGGATCCAGGCACTCTTGTTTTGAAGACCTGCCTTGCAATGGGCCTTAAAGGCTGTCTGACCGAACCAAGCTAAACAACAGCAACGCGTGAACAAGCAGGTGAGCCCCGGGGATACACCAAGGAAAGAGGATGAGGGCAAAGGGATGGGTTGGGCAAAGGGCCAGCCCATGGATGGGCAAAGCTGAATGTCCACGCTGAACTTTTTCCTGAAGATGACAGGTTTTCAAGTACAAAAGCAATATAGATCAAGAGATAAAAAAAAAAAAAAGGGAAAAAAGGAAGGGAGGGAGGGAGGGAGGGAGGGAGGAAAGGAAATAAGCTCAGAACCCGTCAGAACCCGCTGGTGCTGAGATCTCAATCTAGCCCCCCGGGGCGCCCGCTGCCCGGGTTTGCGCCGCCACAAAAAAGTGGGACGAGAACCCCCGCAGCAGCAGCCGCGTCACCGAGCTGCTGAGGAATCAAAAGGACGAGCGTGGCCGTAAGTGAGCAATGCTGACGTAGACCAGCTCCAAATGCCAGCATCTTTGCCCAGGACTGGAAAGAGAGACAGCGGCTGGGCGGCCAGGCCCGTGAGGCCCAGCAAGCCTACAAGCCCCCTCCTCCCGCGGGCTAGGGCCGGAAGGATTCTCCAGGCCGCCGGGCCGGCCCCACCAGTGGCAGGCTGAGGCCCGGGGAGGCCCCTCGGGGGCGGCCTTCGGCGCTTTCCACCACACCGATCCCGGCTGCCCGATTCTCCCCACTCGACCCCTCTCCCTCAGCTGGGCCACGCGGCCCGCGCGCGGGAGCCGGTACCTCGCGTTCCGAGACTGCCCGCCCCGCTCCCGTTAGAGACGCAGCCCATAGGGCAGGAGCCGGGATGTCTCTCCCCTGATTGGTGAGGACAGGCGTTTATCACCCCAGTGGCGTGGCCGCCCGAGCCGGGGCTCTGTCGGCGCCACGGGCTCCTGCACCCGGGAGCCGTTCCTCCGGGATCCCCGAAGTCAGCCTACCTGAGGCCGGCTTCAGAGTCTCACGTCAGCCACAAGCAGGCGGACGCGCGCACGGTGAGGTTCGGGCAACCAGTGCTCGGCCGGGCCGCACGCGCCAGCCGTCTTTCGGAGAGGCGGACCCGAGGCGGCGCGCACGCAGAGGGCGGGAAGGGGCGGCCCGGTGGGTGGAGCTATGGTGCGCAGGCGCGGGGCTGCTCCCTCCGCGTCCCCCCCTTGTGGCTTGTTGTGTGGCCGCCGCGGTGGACCCGGGTCGGCCGGCTTTTACTGGCCTGGTCGCCACGAGTGTGGCGGCTGCCGGATGGCTCACGTCGAAGCAGGACACTGAGGGCCTTCGCCTTGTCCCGCCATAGCCGGTGGACTCTCTCGCCGTCCGCCTCCCCCAGTGCTGCGGGCCAGGCCGTCTCGTGGTCTCGCCCCGCGCGGCCACCTCCTCCCGGTTCTGCCTGTCTTCCCCCATCGGGCCAGGTCGCTCGGCTTCGGCTCCTAAGCAGCCTACCTTTCCTCCCAGAGTACCCAGACGGTGGCTGCTGTGGAACAACGGTCGCGAGCCGAGTGCCCTGCGCCTTTGTTCCCTGAGCTGCGCTCACTCGGTGGCGAGTCCTCCCGTAGCCAGGAACCCGACCCCGGGACTAGTGCAGGGAGGCAAGATGGGCCCGCTCCTAGCCGTTAATCGGGATTTTTACAAATGCCTCCTCCCGAAATGCTTGGGACCAGGGGGTGTGAACATGTGTGTGGTATAGGGGGCTGAAACAGAGAAGGAAAATAGGACTAGAAAATGAGGCAAAAGCAAAGGCTTGTGTGCAGACTCCAGGCGAGGCCGGGAAGAGCCTAGCAGAGCCACAGCAGGCTGGAGAGGTTGGAAGGGCAGCCACAGCCACAGCGTTACAGACAAAAGGTTTCATTCCCCTGAGGTGGGTGGAAAGCCATAGAAACTTATAAAGCCGTGTTTCTCAATCTTCCTTAATGCTGCGACCCTTTAATACCTCATGTTGTGGTGACCTCCAGCCATAATATTTTCATTTCTACTCCATAACTGCAGATTTGCCACTGTTAGGAACTGTAATGTAAATGTTTTCTGATGGACGGTCTTAGGCGACACCTCATGAGGTCGCGACCCATAGATTGAGAACCACTGTTCTAAGGTGGGGGTTTTGTCTTTTGCAAAGTACATAAACCCATGTGAGTTTTTAATACCTTCCACCGCAAACACTACACAAGGATGCCCTGAACTATGCTGGGCCTGTTTCCTTCCTTAGAAGCAATTTACCACTTTTTTCTGTCTTCACTGAAAGAGTTAAAGAAAAGGTATGTCTGCCGTGCCCATACTAGCATTACAGGAAAATGACTCAAACGGGTGGAATTCCAAGAAACCAGTTAGGAGACCTCTCTAGGGACTGCTCTCGGGGATTTCTGGATTCTTCCAAATCCAAACCAACATTGTACTCTGAACCTGCCAGCACACCCAAACTGCTCAACACCAGGAAGCCTCTACCAAAGGCACAAAAAGGAATCCCTCACCCAGCCACCCTTCTGGGGAACCCCTTCACTCCTCTCCAGCCTCCTTCCCGTAATGTCTCCCAGCTGATGGTCACCAAGAAAATGGAAACCACCAGAACTATCAACCTGCTTTCTGGTTTGTAGGCAAGCATTGTCTTTCCTCCTGAGGACAGGCGGCCTCACTGGAGAGAGAAGTCAGCCTCTCCCCAGCGCTTCAGGCGCCAGCTAAGCTTGTCAGCTCACCAGTGTCTGGAATGTCTCCCTCTCTTTCCATTGCCCCTGTGCAATAAATGTTAGAATTTCTCCCATGTTAACCCAGAGCCCCGGTTTTGGGGTCTACATCCATCTTTGGTTAACCCCTCCCCCATTTCTATCACTTCTCAGCAAAATTTGTGGAAAATGTTGGCACTGCAGATCTCTGGATATTTTTGCCCCTTTCCTTGTACGAGTTCTAATCAGCCATTGTTCATGCTCTGTGAACTGAACTCCTGACATTCTTTGGTTGTGAGCCATAGCCTTTGAGGCCTGACCCATCTTTCCAGCCCAGTTCATGGTCTGTAATTCTACCAAAAATGTTTTTGTCAAAAATCCAGTTCATGTTCCCAAACCTTTTCTCAGTCCCTGAATGCAGATTCTAATCTCATCTGTTCTCAGGCCCCAAAGGAAGACAATGTGTGCATGGTGTGGAAGCACGTGTGTGCAGTGAGGGGTGTGCACACATACCCAGACAGCTTGTTTCCCTAACCTTAGACCCAGCCTTCCTATAAGCTTCTTTTTTTGTTGTTGTTTGTTTGTTTTTGTTTTGCTTTGCTTTGTTTTTCAAGACAGGGTTTCTCTGTGGCTTTGGAGCCTGTCCTGGAACTAGCTCTGTGGACCAGGCAGGTCTCGAACTCACAGAGATCCACCTGCCTCTGCCTCCCGAGTGCTGGGATTAAAGGCGTGCGCCACCATCGCCCGGCTCCTATAAGCTTCTGTATTCAGCCATAGTGTGTCCCAAAAACCAGCCCCCTAACCTGACATTTTCTGTAACATTGTATGGCCCAGCTGGTCATCCCTCCCTAAAATGTTCTTCCCTTGGTTTCTAGGAAACCACATTCAATTTTTTTTCTAATTTTATAAGCCTCTCCTTCTGAACCTCCCTAGATTCTCTTCTTGACCTGTGAATGCTGACCTGATAAAGGGCTCACTCAAAAAGTCTCCATCTAAAATCATCTTCAAAATGACAACTCTGGAGCTTCTAATCCCAGCCTGAACTTGTTCTGAACGTCAGGAGTAATTCCCCTTCTAGTGCAGTCCTGAGTCAGCTAGGCACCTTGCCCTCTGGCTATGCCTGGCTCTCTGTGCCTGTGCCGCCTTTCATAGCTGACAGCTCAGCAGAGAATGACGTCAAGGTAGATTGTGTAGAGGGCAAGACTTGGTGTGGCACAAACAACTGGGCTCTGACTACACAGCACAGAAACAGATAATCCATAATTGTAGTCAGATTTTTCTTAGGGTTGCCAGCTCCCAAAATATGGCATGGAGACTTATTAATTATGAAAGCTCAGCCTTAGCTTAGGCTTGTTCCTAACTAGTTCTTATAACTTAAATTAACCCATATCTTTAATCTACATTCTTTTACATGGCTCAGTTACCTTTACTCTGCACTTCCCATCCTGCTTCCTCTCCATCTAGCTGGTGATTCTACCTTTCTTCTTCCCAGAGCTCTCTCTGTTCAGAAGTACTTGGTATAACTCCTGCCTAGCTATTGACCATTTAGTTTTTTATTAGACCAATCACAATGACATATCTTCATACAGTGTAAAGGAATGTTCCACAACATTTCCCCCTTTTGTCTAAAAAAAAGGTTTTTAACTCTAACACAATAAAACAATATACAATAAGAACAAATATCAGGTAAGAATTACATTTACAATATCCAGTCCATTTGTATTTGGCAAATTTAGAGAAAATATTCCATTATCTATCCTATCTTAGTCCAAAGTTGTAGACATAAACCATTTATGTCATAACTTGTATTACCATTCTAAAAAATATCTTTTTAGATAAACAACTTAAGGTTTTATGTTTCTCAGCCTTATAAACTTTACATCTCTCTTGTAAGGTTTTTTTTTTTTTTTTTTTTGTGGTTTTTCGAGACAGGGTTTCTCTGTGGTTTTGGAGCCTGTCCTGGAACTAGCTCTTATCTGAATTTGGTAACAAGGAAACATAACTACATAGTCTTCAATCTCCACCAGAGACCCAAGAAGCATAAAATATTACTTGAGCAAACAAAAAGTGCAGAGCTAACAACTTCCAGAATGACAGAGACATCTAGCTGCCTGGACAGTCACCCCAAGGTTCCTCTGCAGTGTTGGGGCATCCATCTTTGACCTACATGCCTAGACTGTTGTTGGAGACCAGCATCAACAAGTATACCACTTACCATGGTAGGGGTATGGGGATTAGAAAAATAAGTGAAAATAATAAAACAGAATCATAGGATAGTACTAGGAGGGTGTTCCAGTGAATACTGAACTCGCCCACATTTAATTTCCATTTGCTTAAAATTTCCCAACCCCAAAAGGTAGGAGTAAGATTTAAAAAACAGAACAAAAAAAAAAAAACCACATTAACATGATATAAGGAAATGAACAGATCAGTTGAGGGTTGCGGGCTACATTCTTAGTTAAACATTCTCTTTCTAGCCGGGCGGTGGTGGCGCACGCCTTTAATCCCAGCACTTGGGAGGCAGAGGCAGGCGGATCTCTGTGAGTTTGAGACCAGCCTG
>NC_022016.1:62425790-62432863 GCF_000317375.1 Microtus ochrogaster | reverse complement strand
ATTTCTTTATTATCCTAAACAATTTTTAATAACTTTCAAGAAATTTATATTATATTATTAAATGAGCTGCATAGGTGCAAAACTTTAAATGAGAGTAGAAACATATGTACAGTATATTCTAATTGAAAATAACCTTAAATTTGTATTAATATACAAAATTCCATACCAATGTAAAATATTTGAGACTAGTGGTTGTTCAAAAGTAGATTCAACAATCCATCCTTTTATCCCATCATTTTTATACTATATTTCCCCTTTTTCCTTTTAGAAAGAGATCCTTTGTTTAGCTTTCTCCCTGACCATGACCAGAAACAATTTGGAACCAACCCCCCTAAATGATGACAAATATCCATACCCATCAAATAACCAAAAGCCACCTATTCCACCTTCTGGGAGTATAGGTGTTGTGTCCTCTAGACTGCTTCCTGTTGTCTGGGGCAATGACATCTTTGGGGAACCCTAAGGAAACTGGGATAATGGTCAAGTCCTAGAATAATTAGCCATAATGTTTGTTGTCCAGTCTCTGTGCAATGGGAAAGTGCAAAGCTTATCTGTAGTCCTGGCTGGAGCATCTCAACCAGCAGCCTTAGAGCTGTTCTAGATGTAGAACCCTGAGGAAACTGCAACAGAGGCTCTCAGAGAGGCTGGAGCACCTGGGCTTTTTGTTTCTTTGGGGTCTGGTCCCCTTACTCCGGAAACACACAAACTTTCAAAGGTAACATACACACATACATACCTACATTAGTGCAAGTACGGACTGTGTGTTGTACACAAACCAGCCAAAGATTTTTTTTATTTTATGTTTGAGCAGGTAAAGTATACATCACCTGTCCTGTAATTTTTCTACATGTTTATTTCCATATGCCGGTTGCCAGGATTTCCAGGGGGTCTTCCCCAATCAAACCTGATCTTCTTCTTTTTTTTCTTTAGGCATGAATTTTATTCATTTTTACTCTAAAACATTATACATGACTAACTAAACCTGATCTTCTTAAACTTGAACAAATTCACAACCTTTCATTTTCTGTGTAAGCAAAAGCATAATTTATTTTTCAAAGCAATTGATTTTCTGACTTCCATTTTAAAGTTAAGGCATTCCTAAAGTTTAATTCAGCAGTTCCTTCCACAATCCAATGTGTCTCAGCAGCTGTTGTTCCCTGTTTATTAGCATTCAAAAAGTCAAAATCAACAAGACACCATGTAGGATCCAGGCTCTCCACGTACTTTCCATCTTTCTATAACTTATTTTTTATATTACTTTGTTCTCTATTTAAAGACTTGGTCTTATTATTTATAAACTACTATTTCTATGACTGTCTATACCCATTTCTTTTCTTTTTTTAAACCTATGCACATTTTTAAACACATTGTAACTTATTTAGAGGTTTTTGTTTTTCTATCTGGATCTGTCTTTACATCATATCTGTAACCTTTTATGTCTACATGAGCAAAACCTTAAACCAGCTGGCACTGGCTCAAGCCCACAGGCAGTGGCCAGGAGTCTCTATGCCGATGCCTGCGTGAGAGACTACAGGACAAGGAATCCACATTTGTCTTCATTTTTGTGTTTGGAACCCTCTTTTAATCCTTCTCAGGTCTTAAACATGGAGATACATGCCCCCACTTTGGATGCCATTTGCTGCTGGACTTTTTTGTAGGGACCATCAACTCCCCAGTAATGACATAGAGACTTCTTAGACACTATAAAAACTTGGCCTATTGCTTAGGCTTGCCCTATAAGCTTTTTTTTTTTTTGAGGATGGATATTTATTTTGTGGGTTATGGAAGGGAAAGGGAGAGGGGGTAAGGAGAGAAGGGGGAAGAGCAGAGAAAGAGAAATAGAGACAGAGGGGGAAAGGGGAGAAATGGGGAGAGGGAGCATGGCAGAAGCTGCCTCTTTGGGAGAGAGATGGAAAAAGCCCATTAGCTCTTATAACTTAAATTAACCCACATTTTTAAATCTACATTCTTCCACACAGTGATTATCTCCATTTTGCTCATCTTTCTTTCTCTGAGTCTGGCTGGTGACACTTCTTTTCTTCTTCCCAGTGCTCTCTCTGTCCAGAAGTCCCTGATAAACCTCCTGCCCAACTATTGGCCATTTAGCTTTTAATTAATACCAATCATAATGACACATCTTCACATAGTGTACAGAACTATTCCACTACACATAATGAAGTAAGTGTGCCTTGTCCCAAGAAAACTGTGTTTCAATAAAACTTTCTTTACAGAAGTACAGAATTAGTATGAAGACAAAAACTTGGCAGTCCCTAAATAAAACATACATATTCCTAGCTTCTTCCTTGCCCTGTTGGTTCCCCTTACTCCTTCATGGGTGTTAGCCTAGAGCACGAAGCATTTTCCACTCACAACCTCTTTTCACCCAAGAAGGAACTCTGAGTTACATAGGTGTATAAAATAAACATTTAATGATAATACGTCATGAAGAAACTTAAGGGGCTGGAGAGATGGCTCAGTGGTTAAGAGCATTGCGTGCTCTTCCAAAGGACCCGAGTTCGATTCCCAGCAACCACATGGTGGCTCACAACCATCTGTAATGAGGTCTGGTGTCCTCTTCTGGCCTACAGACATATATGCAAACAGAATAGTGTGTCCATAATAAATAAATAAATATTTTAAAAAAAGAAACTTAAGGTAATTATATGTATAACATTTCAAAATATATATTTGAAACATGAAAACAATTTGCATACTACTGAAATGGACAGCTTGCTTATTTTTACATGAAGAATGAAGTCACTGGGAAGATGGTTCCGTGAGCAAAGTACTTCCTGCACAAGCATGAGGACCAACCTGAGTTTGAATCCCCAGCACCCACATGAAAAGATGAACACGGCAGCACACACTTGTAATCTCAGTGACAGGAGGCAGTGACAGGTAGATTTTAGGGCTTATTGGCCAGGTCAGCAAGTCTAGCCAAAAAGGTAAGCTCCAGGTTCAGTGAGAGACCTTGTCTCAAAAATTAAGCTGGAGAAACATTTGAGGAAGACAGTCTAGCATCAACCTTTGTCCTCTCAGCCCCCTCATATGCCCATGTACATGAGCACGCGCACACACACACACACACACGCACACACGCACGCACACATATACACACACGCACACACACACGCACGCACACACACACGCACACACACCACATCTTGGTTGAATACTTGATACTGCAGGACATAGGGTATCTTCAAGGTTTTCCTGAGTTGATAGATTTTATTTTATAATCATCAGTAGTGAGAAGACTAAATAAGTGTGTAACGTGAAATGTCAGGACTATGTTTATAGCTGCTTCAGAAATTGCCGTAAATCCGTCCTAATCCCAAGCCAATTCATTTAATGATTCTTAAAAAAAGTTAAAATCAAATCAGCAACCCAAACAAAATTTTTTAATAATTTTTATTTATATTTTATGTATGAGTGCTCTACAGGTGTGTCTGCATACCAGAAGAAGGCATCAGATCTCACTATAGATGATTATGAGTTGCTGGGAATTAAACTCAGGTCCTCTGAGCCAGTGCTCTTAACCACTGAGCTGTCTCTCCAACCCTTACCCCAAACAACAATTTCTTTTTCTTCATACTTTTTTTATTGATATTTATTGAGCTCTACATTTTTCTCTGCTCCCCTCCCTGTCTCTTCCCTCCCTCCTTCAATCCTCTCCCAAGGTCCCCATGCTCCCAATTTACTCAGGAGAGCTTGTTTTTTTCTACTTTCTACTTCCCATGTAGATTAGATCTATGTAAGTCTCTCTTAGTGTCTACATTGTTGTCTAAGTTCTCTGGGATTGTGGTTTGTAGGCTGATTTTCTTTGCTTTATGTTTAAAAACCACCTATGAGTGAGTTCATGTGATAATTGTCTTTCTGTGTCTGGGTTACCTCACCAAACAACAATTTCTTAATCAAACATTCTTTTCCTTTTCTTAGTACAAGGGTAACCTTGAACTTTTGGTTCTCCTCCCAAAGGTGAGGATAACAGACATGGGCCACCGTGCTTGTTTTGCCTGAACCCAAGGCTTCCTCCAGAACAGAAATGTACTCTGCCAACTCAGATGCATCCCGTTCTAATACAATGCAATTCAAATATATACAGACTTGATGCTAAGGAATGATGGCAGGAAAATATGGAAAGTCTTTGTTTTCTGTCGTCAAACTACTAGGCTTCTGTAAGAGCAGAAGACTCAGCATGTCCTCTGCAGTTTATAGCACACAACAGATTTAAAACTGAACCGAGGTATTTCAGGCAACAGTCACTGGCTTTGCATGTACAGTGCAAAGTGTGTACACGTTGTACGCCTTGAACCAAGGCTGTGGTAAAATCACAAGATACAACCCAGGTTGAGCACTGCCCAAAGCTATCTTAGGTTCATCGCATGTTTGATGTTGAATTCCTTTGCGTGGTGTTACACAGCACACACATCCAGTTACACAACTCCACCTGAGGTTTCCAGTCATGGCTTAAAGGTGCTGAGCCCTCCAGCACTCTTCAGTCGTTCACCTCAAGAGCTCCACCTCAGGCCGTGTTCCCAGGGGACTGGATTAAGACAGCACCCCTCCCACACATGCTCAGCTTACTGGATGCTGCCCGAGGTGTTGGTCACAGTGTGTTGACATTGCTTATTTTCTTGTCTGGCTCCTCCACCCAGATTGGAATCTCTTTGAGGTTACTTAACCTTCCTTTGCCTCCAGTTCTTTATCAGGTACCATCTGGTTCACCTTTTAATAAGCAGGATCTAACATCTTTCTCACTAGTACCCTCCCATGAAAACACCACCATTACCACTATCTTGAAGATGATGAAGACCGGAATGGAGTGAATGAATACAAATGAAAACACCACCATTACCACCATCTTAGAGATCATTGGTTCTCAACCTGTGGGCCTCTACCCCTTTGGGGTGAGCAACCTACAGGGGTCACCTAAGACCATTAGGAAACACAGATATTTCCATTACAGTTCATAGCAGTAGCAAAATTACAGCTGTGTTGTAGCAACGAATATAATTTTATGGCTGGGGGTCACCACATGAAGAACTGTATGAAAGGGTTAGCATTAGGAAAACTGAGAACCACTGGTACAGATTATAAAGGCCAAACTGCAGTGAATTCAAATGGCCTCCCAAGGCAGTGTGTCATTCTCTTTGAACCATCCTTCTGTGCTGTCCCCCTCATTCTGCCCAGCCTGGAACCTGTCCTTGACTTCACATCACCATGTTGTCAGTTTGTCTAGCAATCTCACAGGTTAACTCAGTGAGAGATAGGGCAGGAGAGAAACAACTATTATCAAATATGTTGTCAGTTTTCACAGACTGAGAATATTCTAAAATTATAATATACTTAAAAAAACATATGCATGACACAAGATTCAGAAGCCCAAAAGGAAGGCATGCCTGGAAAGGCCACACCTGTGCCCTGGACCCCAGTTTCTGCTCACAGACAACCACTATTCCCAGATTCTTGTTTATCCATTGAAGGGACACCCTGTGAATGCATATCTAGCCTTTCTTGTTGGCTGCATGCTGTCTGTCAAATCAGGTCTCCTCATCTAAGTTCACTTTTTTACTTACGTTATTTAGTGAATTTATAATCACAATTTATAATGTCTTTGATCACAAAGAATTTAAAGTACTCTGTGTGTAAATGTATGCAAAATATGAGAGAAAAATTCAGCAGCAAAAGTCCTACTATGAACAGTAAAACAGTGACTTCATAAAGGATCAAACTGTAGAATTCAAGGCGGTTTTCCAGCTTCTGAACTGAGGAGACAACAAGATCCTCTACCCCCACTGTGGGGACTTGATGAGGGCTCTGGGCCAGAAGCACACCAATGCCAGGTACTCAAGGTCCTATGAGCCCAAAGAGCAAGGAGACGAATAAGATGGTTCTGGACTTTGAGCACCCACTGCCCATGCTGTGGGCTATAGCAAAGACTCAGGGCTAGGAACTATGAGGGTTATGTTGTAGGCCTTCAGGTGTCTGACAAGAAATGGAATGGTTCTTTCATGGGCCCTGAAGTCTGTCCTGTCCTTGTTACCCTTTGTGGGAAGAGGGGTAAGCAGAGATGTTGGTGTCAGGAGTATGAGGACCTCAGTGGATGCACCCACCATGACAAGCTTATCTGGATGGTGGTGAGTGGTAGAGGTTGCCAGGATCCCCAGAGCCCAGAGCCCATGCTTTTCCCAGTAGGAGATTGCTCTGGCCCCAGAAACTTCCCGGGCTCCCTTGTCACAACAGCTTTCCCATCTGATCTCTTGGATAGTATCTGCCATCAGCATTTACCAATAAATTCCCCCAAAAGGTGGTAAGATATATATCTCATAAGTATATATGATTTGTATATATATAAACTTGCTGGGTAAACCAGCTTAGCCTTGAAATCACAGAGGTGCACCTGCCTCTGCCTTCCAAAGAACTTTTCTTTTTTTCATATTTTTTATTTAAAAAATTTATTTTTCATTTTACATACCAACTCCAGTTCCCCCTCCCTCATCTTCTCCCACCTCCCCCACCTCTTTCCCATCCCCATCCACTTCTCAGAAGGAGTAAGGCCTTCCTTGAGGAGTCAACAAGGTCTGACACACCAGCTTGAGGCAGGACCAAGCCCTTCCTCCCATCCTACCCTGTATCAAGGCCGAACAAGGTATCCTGCCACAGGGAATGGCTCCAAAAAGCCACAAACTTTACTTTTCAAAGACAGCCCATTGCCTTCAAGATAAAATTTTAAAAAGCACACTGTAGGTCTAGGGAGATGGCTCAGTAGGTAAAAATGATTGCCTTGCAAACATAAGTACCCAAGTTCTATCCCCAGAGCCCATGTAAAAATGCCCAGGGTGGTGATGTGTGTATGCAGCCCTAGCACTGCAGAGACAGAGACAAGAAGATCCTGGGCTCATTGGCCAACCAGTCTACTCACTGATGAGCTCTAGGCCAATGAGAGACTGTGCTTCAAAGGAGGTGGACAGTGTTTCTGAGGACGACACCTGCTGTTCTCTGACCTGTGCATGTGCACGCACAAACATGCCTACACACACACACACACACGCACGGCTTTAAATTTTTTT
>NC_022016.1:62412036-62425144 GCF_000317375.1 Microtus ochrogaster | reverse complement strand
AACCAGTTTAAACGAGTAGCAAGCATTCAGTAATTGCTCAGGAGAAAGATCCTGTCCTCCACCCTACACTGGCTCTCGGGTTCCCTTTCTATCACCCTGAGTCCCTCCTATTAACAGTTACCAAAATTGTAATACTTGATGGAATAATTGGTAAATTGAGTCGAGTCTTCACTACTGCATTTCTAAGTCTGTCCACAGCACCTCACCGTGTCTGTATACGGTAGGTGCTCAGTAAACAGTTACTGAATAAACAAAAGACCATCATTCCTGCCACTGATCTCAGAAATTCATTTTCCTCTCTAGTCTTCATGAAGAGGACACACAGGAAGGAGTCACCGACCTGCTCCTCATAATGGCTCCGAATTAAAGCTGGTGGCCATGCCACCAAGTGAAGATGTGACTAAACAACGTCTCAGGAAGTAAGGGTGGCACACTCTCTGATGCGGGCTTGCTGGGGACGGGCGTAACATAACCACTGCTATTCCTCTGTGGAGCTTCTTCCTAGATGCTGGGTTACTGAGGGCAGTGGATGCAGGGTTATCTCTGGAGATACAGGGAGGAAGCTGTTCTGTACCCCCTTAAATGCAGACGGCCTGTAACCAGCAGTTAGTCATGTGGGTGGACTTTATATCACCTCAAGTTAATTGATGCTCCCTACATCAATCAAGTGTGAGAATAATCTGGCAGAGATCTCTGATAACGTACATAAACCTGGGTGTGGTGGGTACACAGCTGTAACCCCACACTCGGGAGGTAGAGGCGGAAGGATTAGAATGTGATATCATTGTTGGATATGTAACAAGTTCACAACCTTGGCAGCAGTAGCCCCTCGCCGTTGTAAGGAGGCCGCTTGTTTCATTCCCAGCTGCTTAGCCCCAAAATAATCACACAGAAACCATATTATTTAAATCACTGCTTGGCCAATTACTTAAGTGTATTGCCAGCTAGCTCTCACATCTTCGTTTAACCCATTTCTAGTCATCTGTGTATCGTCACATGGCTGTGGCTTACTGGGTAAAGTTTTGTCTGGCTCCAAGAAGAAGTTTTGTCTTTTCTCTAACTCCTCCTTCTTTCTCCCAGCGTTCAGTTTAGTTTTCCCCGCCTACCTCTACTCCCTGCTCAGGCCCAAGACAGTTTCATTATTAACCAATGGTATTCACAGCATACAGAAGGGAATCCCACATCACCTCACTTAAAAAAAAAATCTCAATAATGGATTCTTAGTTGACAAATATTCCATAGGTAGTGCTATTACATACCAAGCATGGGGAGGCAGTTCTAACTTCTTGGAACCATTATTTTTAGTGGAAGTATCACTACCAATTAATGAGACTTTGTAAAAAGAAATGGGAAACATAATCATGATTATTTTGCATCATATGTTCAGACTTGGGATAAAATATACGAGAAAGAGGACCATCCTTGCCTGCGTCAACCCACAAGCCTAGACCACTTAGTTACCCTTCCTCTGTAAGTCCATCCTACCACCTCTCGCCCTGACAGCAGGTATTGGAGGCAGTAGGTAGCCTGCTGCTCTGACCTACAGGACCTCTCGATGCTTCCATCCCAGCACCTACAACACAAAAGATTACAGATGGATTTCTAGACCAAGGGATGGAAATCCTTCCTTTTGACTCCTTAGCTCTAAGAGGGCTAGGTAAAGCCACCCTGCAACCTTCACAAATCCTCCAGAACCACCCCAAGTGTGCAGTCCCCACTTCCAATATGGCAGCTCTGGAAACAACATTCTTTTTGCTTGTGTTTTGGGGTATTTTGTTTGTTTTGGTTTTTTTGTTTTAATTTTTTTTTTTTTTTGGTTTTTCGAGACAGGGTTTCTCTGTGGCTTTTGGAGCCTGTCCTGGAACTAGCTCTGTAGACCAGGCTGGTCTCGAACTCACAGAGATCCGCCTGCCTCTGCCTCCCAAGTGCTGGGATTAAAGGCGTGCGCCACCTTAATATTTATTTAATTTCATGTATTTGGTGTTTTGCCTGCATGTATGTATGTATGTATGTATGTATGTATGTATGTATGTATGTATGTACACCACGGGTGTCCTTGGTGCCCACAAAGATCAGAAAGGAATGTTGGATTCTCTTGTTGTAAGCCACCAAATGGGTTCTGGGAACTGAATCTGGGTCCTCTGCAAGAAAAAGGAGTGCTCTTAACTGCTGAGCCATTTCTCCAGTCCATTTGTTTGTTTGCTTTTGTTAAGTTAGATTCCTTGTAGCCCAGGCTTGCCTCTAACTTCCTAGGTAGCCAAGGATGACCTGGTACTCCTGATCCTCTTGCCTCTATCTCCCAAGTGTTGAGATTACAAGAGTATGGTGGGGATCAAACCTCAGGACTTCTGGGTGCTAGGCACTAACTAACTCAGTACTAACCAAGACTTTCAGCCTTAGAAATAGCATTCTGTCCACCGTTCCCAGCACAGAGCTGGGCACATATAAGCCCCTCAATTGTGAACTAAATTAAAGTTCTGAAATTATCTCGTGACTGTAAACTTCGTGGTCTGGCTTTTATCCACTTATCTGACCAAGACAAACAAGCATTCTTGAAAGCAAACCAATTATTGTATTCCAGTTGCTGGGAAAACACTACAAAACCATCTTTACATCAGTTGAGGTCAATAATCTGAGGGTCTTGAGTGTTGCCAGGTAATGTTTCCCAAGGGTGGTTTGTGGCCTGGGGATTGTGATGGGTCAGTACGTCAATACGCTCTGGGTACTCACTACACACCCAGCGTGCTCCCAGCTGCCACTGCATCGGGTGACCTAATCTAATGACGCAGAGAGGAGAGACAATCGAGATCTCGCATCCACCAAGCACTCACTGGAGCTATTATATGTGTATAAAACTCAATAGTCGTAATTTCAAATTCTGGGCCAGGCTCCAGACATCTGTACCCAGGATCTGTCTAAGAGACATATTCTGTCTCCAGGAGCAACAGCTCACACTCCTATCATTAGCACAATGAAAGAAAGGCGCATTTAAAACCTGGTAGAAAACAGGGCGTCCAACAACCCTCACGTTTACATAATAAGCACTTGAGTTCCTTTTGCATGGAAGAGTTTTTAAATGAGTCAACCTTTTAAAATAACTGCATTCAACGTGTATTTAACTCTAAGGGACACAGGAAAAGCTCCCATCTGTTTGTGAGTTTGAATTCCTTTGAAGACTAAACAGAGTCTGAAGAAGGAAGTCTAGAGCTGGGGTTTTTTAATCTAATGTTATATTATATTTGGAGGGCTGGTGAGATGGCTCATCAGGTAAAGAATGTGTGTACCACACGTGACCAACAAATGAGTAAACAAACAAACACATAAATAAATGTTAAAAGATTAAAATTTATTATAAGTTTAAAGTATTCCAATTTTAAAATTTTTAAACAAATGTAAAACTTCTAACTACACAACTGGATGAATCCTCTGTGTTTGTCCCACCTGTGTAACTAGAACATCAGGTCATGAAGAAAACGCAAACAGAAGCTAGAAGCTGCCTCAGTCCCTCCAGCAGAACCTCAACCTTGACCTCCAAGGCCATAGGTTTGACCTCTCAGTGCTGTCTTGTAGTGGGGAGGAGGTGTGGGTATAGATGAGGAGTTCTGGGGGTTCAGGTGCTTGTGGGGGGTGCACTCATCAGGTCTCACTTTAAAGCAGAACTTAGAATAATGTTACTAAAGACCCAGAAATCATTTAATAGTTTATTTTTATTTTATGTTCATTGGTGTTTGTCTGCATGTGTGTTAGTGAGATGGTGCCAAAAGCCTTAGAACTGGAGACAGGTGTGAGCTGCCATGTGGGTGCTAGGAATTGAACCCCAGTCCTCTGGAAGAGCAGCCAGTGCTCTCAACCTCTGAGCCATCTCTCCAGCCCCTGAAAAAGCATTTGCTAAGCACAGTGTTATTCACATTTTATTGCGTGCCTGTAAGTGGTACCTGTGTGCTCAGTCTCAAGCTCCCCTGCTCTTGTTCTCTCTCCCTCTCTCTCACTTACTAGTTAGTTAGTTAGTCAGCTAGTTAGCTAGTTGGTTAGTTAGTTTTTGTGTTTTTCAGGCAGGTTTCCAACTTGCAACTTAACCGACGATTACCTTGAGGTCCTGATCCTCTTCTCCCAACTGCCAGCACCACCAGCCCCAGCTTTTCTCTTCCTTTTTCAGTAAACAAATCATCTTCCTTCGAAGGTCACTATGCAAACAATTCAAAGGAGTCAGTAGAATGGGTGTCTATTTTGTTTATTCATTGAGCAAGCATTTTTTTTTTTTTTGGCATCTTCCATGTGCCAGGCACTGCCTATGTCACCAAAGTTACAAAGACAGCTTGGGGTCCAGAGGTCAGGGCATTGGTGGGGAGGTGGAAGACCTTGGAATCCACAGGAATGGACGTCACCTTCCCAAGGGCAGTCTCCAGTGAGGGGCAGAGGTCATCCCAGAGAGTGACCAGTGCAGTGGGGAATGAGGGAGGTGGCTGTGCGCTCCGGCACAGAGGCGGGAGGCCCAGGGCATTCACGGAACAAACGCTTCATTGAATGAGGACAGGTAGCCTGCTGATTAAGATGGTGGACTGAACAAATGGGGATTTTCTTCACATAGAAACCTCATCGTTGTCATAGTGAAATTCATAGGCAGGGACGACAGGAGAGCAGAGCCTGTAAGAGAAAGTTTCAAGAAGCAAGAAATCGGAACAAAAAAAAAAAATCCAAGGACAAATGAGGGAAGTGGAGGCTGGGAAATGTCAGCTTTTTCCCTGTTGACCAAAACCTCTAGTTCCTTCGAGATTGTTGTGGTCCTACCTCAAAGGCCCCACCTAGATTGAGGGAGAGTTCTGCTCCCTCAAGGTCATTGTCTGAGTCTCTTACCTGCCACACAGCTTCCTGCCTGGGACCCAGCTGCCATCATAGCTGCCATGGCCTCAGTGGTCTCAGACCCGCTGCCTGCTGCCTGCTGCTGCTCAGGGACCTGCGGCTTGGTCTCAAGGCCCGCTGCCGGTTGCAGTCACTTGGGGACCTGCAGCATTTTACTTAGCCCTTTACCCTGATACTATCCCATATGTTTCTCTGTTTTATTATTTTCTTTTTTTTTCATGATATTTATTGAGCTCTACATTTTTCTCTGCTCCCCTCCCTGCCTCTCCTCTTCCCCCTTCAACCCTCCTCCAAGGTCCCTATGTTCCCAATTTACTCAGGAGATGTTGTCTCTTTATACTTTCTACTTCCCATGTCGATTAGATCTATGTAAGTCTCTCTTAGTGTCCACATTGTTGTCTAAGTTCTCTGGGATTGTGGTTTGTAGGCTGGCTTTCTTTGCTTTATGTTTAAAAACCACCTGTGAGTAGTACATGTGATAATTGTCTTTTTGTGTCTGGGTTACCTCACTCAAAATAATATTTTCTAGTTCCATCCATTTTCCTGCAAAATTCAAGCTGTCGTTATTTTTTTCTGCTGTGTAGTACTCCATTGTGTAAATGTACCACTTTTTTTTTATCCATTCTTCGATCGAGGGGCGTTTAGGTTGTTTCCAGGTTCTGACTATGACTATTATTTTCATCTGCATCTTCATATTTTTTACTATATTTCTAAATCCCCACATCTCTACCCTGGCAAGAAGTATTTTTGTTGAGTCTGGTCCCCGACAGGAAATGAAATCCATTTGCATGGATGGGTTTAGGGAGGTGTTGGAATTAGGCCTCACACAATGAAGCAGAGCTGGGGAAGTGAAGAAGGGGCTGGCTACAGTCCTCCAAGGAGCTGTCACAGCAGACACTGGAGCTGAGAGGGAGCCCTGACCAGATGAGCACAGCCTCAGCAAAGGGCACCAGTGGGGAAGACTGTCTGGCTGTAACCTGTGTGAGGGTGGGCCTGGTTGGGACCTCTGTGGCCTGCAGAGCCAGGATGAGAAGAGGAGCATTCTGAGTGGCAGAAGGACAAGCTGGAACCACCAGGTACCTCTCATTGATTGTCTGAGGTTTCTGTCCCACCCGGTTCTTCAGTAGTTCAGTTCCATAGAAACACACAGAGGTCTATATTAATTATAAACTGATTGGTCCAGTAGTTCAGGCTTCTTATTAATTAATTCTTATAATTTATATCAGCCCATAATTCTTGTCTGTGTCAGCCACGTGGCTTGATACCTTTTTCGGCGAGGCAGTCGCATCTTGCTTGTTCTGTGTCTGCCTTCCTCTCTGTCCTGGTGATGACCCCAGATTGAAGCTTTCCTCTTCCCAGAATTCTCGTTGCCCTGCTTCCACTTCCTGCCTGGCTACTGGTCAATCAGCGTTTATTTAAAATACAAGTGACAGGGTACAAACCATTGTCCCACAACACTCACTGGTCCTATCACTGTCTGTCCCCTTCAGAGAACAACAGCAACAACTCCCTCACTTCTGTTTCTCTTCCGGCCAGACATACCAGACCTGGACTGCTCAGGTTTGGACAAGCAGTCACAGAGCTAGACAGATGGCTAAGTGGATAAAGGCCGTGCAAGCCTAGCAAACTGAGTTCAGTCCCAAGAACCCTCATAAAGGTGGAAGGAGAGACTCAAGGCCACAGAATTGTCTTCTGCCCTCCACAGGCCTGCTGTAGCCTGTGCACCTTGGCAAGCCCCCAACACACACAGAGACACACACACAAACACTTATAATAAGTTAAGCTTCAAGAGAGACTGGGAAATAAAGTTGCTGGCTGAGCAGTCAAGCCCCAGATGAACTCTGTTTCTACAGATTGCAGAAGTTCCCGGCAGCCTGGCTACCATTTCAGGCCTAGAAACAAGTACTCCTCACTAGGGTCCATTTCCACCCTGCTTCCATCCACAGGCTCCTGTAGAAACTGCCCAGAGGTTTTCACTAATGATGTGAAAAAATAACATTAGTGGGTGGGGCAGATGCTGTGAATTCCCTGTTAAGGCCATTAGCCCACCAGGCTGCTCTCCAAATCAGGATCTGAAGCACTCCTCTGGTTGGTTTTTTGGGGTGTGTGTGTGTGTGTGTTAATTACTGGAGCCTGCGTACCCCAGAGGCCACTGGGCCAGAGACTAACATCCCATCCCTTTCAGTTCCACTGACACTATGCTGCCCCCCTGGTGCGGACACTGCACTAGACCATGAGGAAAAGCCCACGCTCCCCTCTGCTTGTGCTTTACCCCAGTTCCTCATTTGGTTCTCACAGAAGCCTGCTAGATTGTTGACTCTCTTCTCATTTCACAGATGTGGAAACCGAGTCTTAGAAAGGATAGATAGGCCCCTTGACAGATCCCCGGCTTTGGTGACCAGAGATGGGGCGCAATACATGTCTACTTGGCTCTAAGAGCGCTGCTCCTTTAGGAAACGTGGAGTACTGGGCAGCTAGGGAATGCCTGGCAATGCGTGCTGGCTGCAGTTAGGAAAACTACAGAGGACGCTCTGCAGCCTCCCTGCTGGTGGGGTCATCAGAACACTGTCCTAAGGAGTCCCTCCATCATCCTAGGATTCCTCTTGCATAGCTGTCAATGGAGAGGAAAAGAAAATTCTGCCTTCTAAGCCATCATTATTTTGAATCTTCTTACGGCAGGACAAGTACTCCCCGGTGTTTCTCACACAGTGGGTGGGATGCATGGACTATGGAAGCATTTTATGACACATCAGAGAAACCCTAGACTTCTCAAAGTCAGTAAAGGACTTTCCCACTCACATTTTCTTTATAGTACACATAAAAAGGGAAAAAAAACAAAAAGCGTTTCAGAACTCAGTAAATATTTAATTAGGATAAACTGTCCAAGTAATAGCTTTTCAAATTTTTTTTTATGAGGAATGAGCTTTCTTCCCTAAATATGTTTTCTATATTAGATTTTATGCTTGAGATGGCTACAAAAACCCTTGGGTTTGCTTTTCTGATTATCCTTTCTTCAGATTCCCGGTCACCGTGAGCATTGACAAGAAACTGCGCGTGTGGAACCCACAGAAGGCAGCAACATCCATCACGTCCCGCCATTGTCAGAAATGGCTTTCTTGCTCTTAATAGAATTAGGGTTCTTAGGAGCTCCCCTGCCTGGTGTAATTGTTCTCTGATCTAATGGCTCTGCCTTGTCTTTCATGGACAACACGCAATGTTGTATTGCTTGAAACACTACAAAAGGCCTCAGACTGCAATGGCATTTTGGCTCCTTGTCTTCCAGTCGTGCTGACATTTTCTTCAGACACAGACACAGCTCTCTGTAGTTGCCATAATTTTTCTTTAGGTTTCAGATAATCCCAGCTGATTCACAGGTAAGCATTTCCAGTTTCATCCTTATCAAAGCATCTTTTTCTCCGAATCTGTAACTGTTGCTCACACACGTTCACATTGTGAGGTGGGAGGGGGGCTCCCAAGATTATCTCTGGACCCAGTGATTGGCTGAATGGCAGAGATCAGAACAGTCATGACACCGTATGGTTACGGATGTCATAGAGAATGGACACAGATTAAAGTCAGAAAAGGAGAAATGCCTGGATAAGTTCAGAGGAAACCAGGCTCAAGTTCCCATTGTCCTCCAGTGGATTCTCCCAATGTGGACATAAAAACATGGACAATGTGTTATAAACCAGAGGAGTACCTCAGTGTCAGGTTTAATCAAGGACTGTCACACAGGAATGCAGGGCCTGCAGGGGCCACTCAGCCCCCAGCCCAGCACCACCCACAAAGGTCAGTGACACAGTGCCGTCCACTGCCGCAGGCACAGGGAAGCTCTCCCACCCTCAGGATAGCCCACAGCTGCCAGGGCTGTGTTCAGGAAACTGGTCAAGGGCTGGGCCACCTGGAAGGGGTAAAGGCCCACGCCCCCCCTCCCCCAGTTCACCTTTCACTAAACGCGTCTGCCTGCTCACAGGGTTCTTGTAATTTTTGATCAAAAATGTCAAGTCAGATTTTGAGGCTTCAGAATACTGTGAAGTGGGAATGATTCCTAATTTTCAACTTTTATCTCTTGTTTTAAGCTAACAAGTATGTGACAAAACCGTTCTTTGGATAGTCACTCCCTTTCGGGATGAACAGTGGAGGGTGCCCCTGTTCTGTCTCTTCTGCTGGTGACAGCCAGGGTGGTGAGATTGAGCTCTGTTTAGTTTTAAGTCTTTCTAACTGCTCAATATTTCAGCAAAGTCTTACAATGCATTCAAAAGACAGGCAGGCTATTACAGACTATAATGTAACAAAAGAGATTTCTGCAATTAATTAAATTCTATGATGTTTCTAGAATAACCACAAAAATCAAAAAAAATTAATATTAAAGATTAAACCCAGTACTGGCAAAATCTCTGAAAGTTGAGCCTTTTATTGTTGTCGTTATTTTGAGACAGGATTTCTCTTTGTAGGCCTGGCTGGCCTGGAACTTTCTGTGTGAGCCACCACGGACAACTTGAAATGCCTCTATTTTACATCACCTTACAAACCTGGGCAATGGTGGCGCACACCTTTAATCCCAGCACTCGGGAGGCAGAGGCAGGCGGATCTCTGTGAGTTCGAGACCAGCCTGGTCTACAAGAGCTAGTGCCAGGACAGGCTCCAAAGCTACAGAGAAACCCTGTCTAGGAAAAACTAAAATAATAATAATAATAATAATTACCACTGGACTCAGGAAGAGAGGGAGCAATCTCTTAGAGCTTAAATATATTCTCAGCTGTGGTAACTATCCTGTAGTTGAACAGGCAGGCGTACCTCCGGCTCATTCATGGCCCGCTCAGGGGAAAGCTATGTCCTAATGAATGGAAACAGGGATTCCAGAACAAGGCACGCACTGTGATCACGTGACTGAAGAATTAGTGCAAAGTTAAAACTGCAGGTTCAGTTCTGCAGGAATGTACTCAGACTCTAAGAGGCCAATGCCTGCTAATTCTTTCCTTCTTTTTAACCTTCACATAACAGTGGGCAGAGCCCAGAAACACACAGTTCACATACACAGACATCCAACAAGTATTCAAATATTCACGGAGCCAGGGGTAGAGATGAACACTTGTAATTCTGCCACTCTGGAGGCTGAAGCAGGGGAGTCACTGGCTTGTTGAAGCCAGACTAGGCTGTATACTGAATTCAAATGTAGCAAGATGGTGTCTTCAGTTTGTTTGCTTGTTTGTTTGTGTGTGTTTTTATTTATTTATTTATTTTTAAATTTATTTATTTATTAAAGATTTCTGTCTCTTCCCCACCACCACTTCCCATTTCCCTCCCCCTCTCCCAATCAATTCCCCCTCCCTCGTCAGCCCAAAGAGCAATCAGGATTCCCTGCCCTGTGGGAAGTCCAAGGACCACCCACCTCCATCCAGGTCTAGTAAGGTGAGCATCCAAACTGCCTAGGCTCCCACAAAGCCAGTACGTGCAGTAGGATCAAAAACCCATTGCCATTGTTCTTGAGTTCTCAGTAGTCCTCATTGTCCGCTATGTTCAGCGAGTCCGGTTTTATCCCAGGCCTTTTCAGACCCAGGCCAACTGGCCTTGGTGAGTTCCCGATCCCCATGTCTCAGTGTGTGGGTGCACCCCTCGCGGTCCTGAGTTCCTTGCTCGTGCTCTCTCTCCTTCTGCTCCTGATTTGGACCTTGAGATTTCTGTCCGGTGCTCCAATATGGGTCTCTGTTTCTGTCTCTTTTCACCGCCTGATGAAGGTTAATATTCAGGAGGATGCCTATATGTTTTTCTTTGGGTTCTCCTTATTTAGTTTCTCTAGGATCACTAATTAAGGCTCAATGTCCTTTGTTTATGGCTAGAAACCAAATATGAGTGAGTACATCCCATGTTCCTCTTTTTGGGTCTGGCTTAGCTCACTCAGGATAGTGTTTTCTATTTCCATCCATTTGCATGCAAAATTCACAAAGTCCTTGTTTTTTACTGCTGAGTAGTACTCTAATATGTATATATTCCATACTTTCTTCATACATTCTCCCATTGAAGGGCATCTAGGTTGTTTCCAGGTTCTGGCTATTACAAACAATGCTGCTATGAACATAGTAGAGCATATACTTTTGTTGTATGATAAGGCCTCTCTTGGGTATATTCCCAAGAGTGGTTGTTTGTTTGTTTGTTTGTTTGTTTGTTTGTTTGTTTTGGAACAAGGTGTCTCTGTGTGCCAAGGCTGTCCCAGAACTCACTCTGTAGACCAGACTGGCCTTGAGTTCAGAGGTCCCACCTGGCTCTGCCTCCCAAGAGCCCCTGTTAAAGATGCACACCACCACACCTGCCCCCTGCAAAATGTTATCTCGAGTTAACAAATGAATAAAATTCAGTGAGAAGCTGGGAATGTAGTTCATTTGATGCCAACCTGATCCCCAGCCCGGATCTCTTGGTTAGACTTCTGGCATGATGTGAAGGGGGTGTGGGGATGCAGACTTCCCAGTCCTGGAGAGGTAGAGGCAGGAAGAGCAGAAGTTCAAGGTTATCCCTGGCAGTGTGTGATGAATGTGAGGCCAACTTGATCTACATTAGACACTGTCACAATAAAAACATAAAGTAAAATGCTCAATGACATTCATAACTAAATAATTGCACAATAAAGCAAAATAGACCTTGTCACACAGAGGACTGGCAAACTTGAGGAAGAGTTATAATAACCAGAGGCTCAAATATTTCAGGTAGGAAGCTTGTGGACAGACAGACACTTTGGTGGGAGTATGCCCCAGAGTCAATGCCTTAATAGGAATTTATTGTTTTTTCCATAAAAGAAGCATGGAGCTAAGCATCCCTGGTACTGCCACATAAGTTCATGAGGGTCTCTGGCCCCTTCTGTCTTTCTGCTTTGCTAGGCTTAGCACGAAAGCTTCGGTTTTCACATTCACTTCCTCATGGCCTCCTGGTTACAAGATGGCTGCATGACCTCCGGCCTCAGGTTCAAACTCCAGCTAGGAAAGGAACAGCAAGGAAAAAGACGAAAAGAGACGCTTTCTCAGCAGACTGGTGCCTCTTAGAGAAAAGTCAGACTTTGGCCCCAGAGCGGGCCTCTGAGACCTCTGACCTTCCCTCCTGTGGTGAATCTGCCTTTGATCTTTCTTCACCTCCTGGCCTAGAGCAGGGTGTTAACCAGGAGCCTCCACTCCTCTTCCCCTTCTTCTGTGTGTGTCCCAGCTTCCTGGGCCTGTTTTGCCCATGCGCATTGCCCGCCTTTGAGGAGGCCACTGTTCTTGTTAGTTGCTACCCTGGTGCCCACTCCGCCCATAAGCACCGCCAAGAGGCTGGGATGGCCCCACACTAGGGGCAAATGGAGAGGAATTAGGGAGACTGTTTAGCCTGCTTTGGGGTAGGACGAACCCTTCCGTGAACTTAAATTCCCAAACTGCCCTGCGGATCGGTCTGAGACACACCCTCCGCTGGATTTTGTCTCAAATCACACTACGGTTTGCTTGCCTTCCCCCAAAGCCCCGACAGCCATCCCTAAAGGAGTACTCGATTTAGATTCCTCACTTCCCGCTCCTGCATCTCCCTTTCCTGGCCTTGCTGCTGTTTCTCGAGGAGATGAAGCTTGCAGGGTCTTTGCAATGACTTTCCTATATGCACATGTAAACCCAATCTTTGCTCAAGTCTTTACTCGGATATGACTTCTCCTGAGAGGAGTCCCCTCCACTGGTCTCTAGTCTTTGTATTCTGTTTATTACCGGCGCTCCACCCCACCCCATCCACTAGACACCAGAGCATGTGCTCAGAGGCTGAGAACTTGGTCTCATTTATCTTCTCCTGTACACCCTACACTGGGGCTAGTGCCTGTCTCAAGTATTTTTGCTGAGTGTATAATCTTTTATTGTTGTTTTCGAGACAGGGTTTCTCTGTACAACAACCCTAGCTGTCCTGGAACTCGCTCTTGTAGACCAGGCTGGCCTCAAACTCACAGAGATCCGCCTGCCTCTGCCTCCCGAGTGCTGGGATTAAAGGCGTGCACCCCCACCACCCAGCTTGATTGCCTAAGTTAATGAGTGGTATTGGAGACTCTGTAAGGCCTGGGTACTTGACTGTGGTTTCCTTGCTTTGAAAGAGAGCCAAGGCCAGTGGTTAAGAGCATTGCCTGCTCTTCCAAAGGTCCTGAGTTCAATTCCCGGCAACCACATGGTGGCTCAAAACCATCTGTAATGAGGTCTGGTGGGTGCCCTCTTCTGGCCTGCAGGCATACACACAGACAGAATATTGTATA
>NC_022016.1:62408392-62411676 GCF_000317375.1 Microtus ochrogaster | reverse complement strand
GGAAGACGCACTTTTGTCTCAGGGGCGTTGATAGGGCTTAAGATGAGGGAGGGGCAAACGGAGCGTGGTCGGGGGTAATGACGTAGGTGAGGTCAAGAGGAAAAAACCAGCCAGGCGGCGGCGGTGACACAGGTACTGTAATCCCAATCCTTGAGGCAGAGGCAGGTGAATCTCTGAGTTCAAGGCCAGCCTGGTCTACAAAATTAGTTCCAGGACAGCCAGAGCTACACAGAGAAACCTTGTCTGGAAAAACCAAAAGAAAAGGGGAGAGAATCAGAGGCTGGAAGGTTAACGAGGGGCTCCCTTACCAAGCCTCACTCACTTGGTGTCAAGTGCTGAGCTGAGCTCTAGACACCAGAGGGCGCTATAGCCTAGGACACGGCACCCCCGGGCACACGCAGATCCGGCTTATAGTCTGGTTTTTTTCTAGGCTGGTCATAACTGCCAGACACCTTTAGGGCTTATTAATTACGCCTCCCGGGAGCTCCGACAAACCAGGCAGCTTCTTGGGCTCTCTTGGCTCTAAAAATCCTGCTGGGGACTCTTTAGAGGTCAGGAGAGGGAAAGGTGATCCAACAGGAATTCAGCTCACAGGCCCTCGGGCAATCTTTGTACAGATTTGCATCGGCTCAGCTGAGTTACTTTTTCTAAATAACCATTGAGACAGGGAATTCTTGGGGCTGGGCAGGTGGGTGCACTGGGAAACACGGGAAACTGATGACTGCCAGGGTGTAGACCAGTGGTTTTCAGAGTGTTTTCTGGAGTCATCAGGGATTCTCACGCTTATATGAGAAAAGCAGGCGCAGACCCTGATCTCGGGTACCGGGTGGAGGCTCAGCGTGGTGCACGTGCGCGAGAGGTAATGAGTCTCTGGTAGCACCGCACCACGCAGCAAGTGCGATAGCAGAGTCCTGCAAGGCCTGTGCAGCCAAACAAGGGCCAGGGAAAGCTTCCTGAGGCCTGGGCACCAACGGAAAGGCAAGAGATGGCTCCTCCAAGCGTAGAAGATACTGTTCCAAGATGGAGCGAGATTCGACCCTGACAAACACCAGCTCCATGGGGCCTAACCTTCTTCCTGACAGCTCTGGAGCTTTCTCTAGGCAGCTCTCCGGCTTTGAAAACTGTCTTCCAAACAAGCTCTCAATAGTTAATAATTCATTCATTTCCACCACTTATTAATCAATACTTACGAAGCTCCAATCAGAGTTTTTTATTAGCACGGGATGTCCAGACTTCCTATTCTGAATTAATAATGATTGTAACTGCCAGCTGCTTTGGCCTGCTGGGGCTCACTGCCAAGCTTGTGCGGACAAACCGCTCCAGGGACCACCATAAATGGGGTGCACTAATAGCCCTCATTTTACTGAAGAAGAAACCTTCACCAAAAGAGGCTAAATCCATTTGCCAAAAGCACATCTCTAGATGTTGTCTACCCCAAGGCAGCCCTCGCTGCTAGCAAACAGTAGCCACATGTCTCCCCGTGTCCCAGGGGTGATAGAATCCTGGCCCCAGAGAAGGACATCCCAGCTATCATCCCCTGTACAAATGCGTGGTTCATTCCATGCACTTAGAAATACTGAAACAGCTCCTGGGACACATGCCTATGTTAGGAGCTCCCTAGGGTTCTGAGATTCCAGGTCAGAACCACTGAACTAGTGCAACCTTCGCTCTGCACCCTCCCCCACCTGCCGAACACACAGGAGTGTGGAAACCTGAAGAGGCCACTGTAGTAGAAACAGCCTTTCAAAAGCACCCTGACACCAGGGTCCTTGGGGCACCATCCCTGTCTCCTCCCTTCCCTCTCCCTCTTCTGCCTTCTTGCTTCTTTCTTTCTCAAGGATTCACTGAGCTCCTACTCTGTGCCTGACCCATGGTGCCGAGAACAGAAGCACATGAGTTCGTCACCCTGTGTTTTCTGTCTCATGTCATTTCCACCAAGAAGCGAATTCCAGCAGGTGTCAGCCGCAACACTAACCAGGGTGGAATGGCACATGTGTCCCTATACCCAGCTTCCCTTCCCACTCCCCTTTGTCCTCTCCTCCTAAGATGGAAGACTCTGGCGCCATTAGCCCCTCTCTTCGTCAAAGACACCATCTGGTAAGGGTGCTGGAGGGAAGAACACTGGCTGCTCTCCCAGGACTGGGGTTCAAGTCCCGGCACCCACATGGCAGCTCACTGCTACCTATAATTCCAGTCTTAGTGGATCCAATGCCCTCTTGTGGCCTCCGGGCCACAGGCACCGGGCACACACAAGGCGCACAGTTGACACACATACAAACAAAACACCCATGTACAGTGGGGTGGCTGTGGTGCACACCTTTATCTGAGCACTTGAGAGGCACAAGCAGGTAGATCTCTGAGTTTGAGGCCATCCTGTTCCAAAAAGTGAGTTCCAGAACAGCCAGGGCCACAGAGGGAAACCCTGTCTCAATGAACAAACAAATAAATAAACAAATACCCACAAATCATACATACGGAATTAATAAGAAACAGAGGAGACCGTCTGGCAAACTGGTGTGCCGAACCTGCCCTTTCTCCTGCCCTGCTCTCACTAATTCCTGCTAACCAGCGCTCTGTCTTCCTTTAGGAAAGTTTTCTCCATCAATCTGGCAGGCATGCTCATGTGGTCTATGTTTGTGTTCATAAACGAGTTTTACTGAAGGTCGTGTGTGTGTGTGTGTGTGTGTGTGTGTGTGTGCGCGCGCGCGGCGCTTTGCTTGAGACAGTATCTTACTCTATAGCCCAGGTTAACCTGGAATTTACCATGTAGCTCTAGACTAGCCTTGAATTCATAGTAGTCCTCCTGCCACAGGCTTCCCAAGTACTGGGATTACAAATGTAGACCATGCCTGGTGTGGTGGCTCACGCCTTTAATCCCAGGAGGCAGAGGCAGAGGCAGATGGATCTCCGGAAGTTCAGGCCTCTGAAAGACCGTCTCAGAAACAAAACAAAACAAGAACAACAAAAAACAAAACAAAAAAACCCAACAACAACAAAATGGACAGCACCCAAGGAACAACACTGAGCTTGTTCTCTGGCCTCCACACACACGTGTACCTGACACGCGAGAACACGTACACACATAAATGATCCAGAAGATTGCCTTGACAGTATATACGCCAACTGGGAAAACTCAAGTGATAGAAAAACAGTGTGAATCTCAGGCAAATCATTTTTAATATTTCATTGTGTAAGTTTCCAGATATATATATATATATATATATACATACATATACATATTTAATAACCAAATGGATACTTGTATGTGTTTATGAATAAATATA
>NC_022016.1:62399066-62405649 GCF_000317375.1 Microtus ochrogaster | reverse complement strand
TATCCATAGTCGGGAAGAGGAGGGAAGAGGAGGTGGCTGGTCCCTTATCCATAGTCGGGAAGAGGAGGGAAGAGGAGGGAGATGAATGCCAGCCGTCAGCGTCCTTCCTACTTTCTCCTTTCTCTTGCCTTTTCCAAGCCTTTCTCGCAATAGGCCAGAGGATTGTCTGGTGAGCTGCACAGCCTTCTCTGGCTTTGCAAATACCTTTATATTTCATCCAGTGTGTGTCTGTGTGTGTGTGTGTGAGTGCACATGAACGCTTTCGTGTGCAGACATGTGAGCCTGTGTTGTGGGAAGAGACCAGAGGACGGCCTTGGTCCCTGTTCTGTTACTCACAGCTTTATTTCTTGAGACAGGGTCTCCCAATGGACTGACCACCTGCAAGGCCCAGCAATCCTCCTGCCTGAGCCCCACCCCCACCCCGCCAGGTGACCAGGAGCACACAGCCAGGCTATGCTTTTACTTTTCCCCTTGTGAGTGCTGGGATCCTAACTCAGGACCTCATACTTGCACAGCGATTACTCTTACCTGCTGGGCCACCTCTCCAGCTCCCTGTTAACACCTTTAGAATGAGGTCAGAATGTCTCCCCAAGGAGAACAGCATCTCTGATCTTGTTCATTCATTCATTCATTCATTCATTCAGTAACTCTTTACTGAGAACCTGCCCTGACTTGGGGGTCGCGTGGACTCAGAAGATACTGGGAGAGCACAGGCGAGGCCTTGCTTCACAAGCTGATTCTAGAAAGTGGCTCTCAAGGCCACTGTGAGTTCTGTGAATCCAGGAACAATTTCCCGTCACTCCCGGGGGCTCTCCTAGAACCCATACTCAGACCCAGCAGCTGTTGGACTTTATTGAGCTATAGGTTGGCTGGGCCAGGGTTAACAGAGCCAAAAGAAGGCAAACTTTAAACAAAGCTGACTTCATCTCCAACAGTATTGGAGAGACCCTTGTCTGACTCATCCTGTTCCCATCAGTTCCGAGAAATTCAACGCAGAAATAACTTTGGGAAACAGAAAAACACCAAGAAATTCTCTGGATTCCAGCAGCAAAGAGCAGCCAGTTATGCGAGCTTGAGCGTGCGGCCTAAGCACTCTGGGTTCCATCCCGAGAGTGCGGATCCGACAGACAGGCATGGCGCCAGGGGCGTCTCTCACAGACCCTTTTTCTCGAACCTCAAAAGTTGTGTCATTCCTCCTGATTTGTCCACAAGAGCCAAGATGCCAAGAGGAAACTGTGGGGCCCGAAGCCACTAGTTTAGAAGGGTCAGAGCTGGCATGCCGCCAGAATCTCCAATCCCTCACCCTTTCCCCGTCCTTACAGGCATTTGTACGTGAGCTACAGCCCTGAGGTGGCTTAGGGCATCTCGCTGCATTCTGGGCACGTTGGGCCACTGTGAAGGCACGCTAAGATAGCAGGGAATCCGAAATAGTGGCACACAGATCAGCTTGTGAGAAGGAATAGAGACCTGAATCCGATCCACACACGCAGGTGTTGCTGCATGGGTGAGGTGGTGGTATGTTATAGCAAAGGAAGGGGAGAGTATGGAGCAACTGAAAATATATTTCCCAACATATTAAAAAAATCTCCTTCAGATGAGAGAGGACTTCCCCAACCCTTCTGCCTCCAACTCCCAAGTGCTGGGATTACAAGAGTGATATCACATCTGGCAGCGAAGACTTACATTAAGAAAAAACTTCTAAAACCATAACAGGATATAGAAAAGGGGCTTTTAGGTGTGGAGATAGAGAAATATTTCTTGAGCAGAGTCTAAAAGTCATTTACAATCAAATACAAAATTGATAAACTGGACCGAACTGAAGTTAGGCATTTATGTTTGGGTCTGAGGCGAAGTGCTTGCTATGTATAAAGTGTATCCTATTGGTAAACTGTCCTGTGCTGTTTATCTTGTCAAAAGTGGACTCTGGGAGCAAGGAGACACTCCTTTGTCTCTCCCAAAACTTCCTGAGGGACAGGCTGGCCCTCTAGCTCTGACACAAGGAGAAAGGAAAATGACAAACCGAGAAGGAAATTAAAAGCAGTGTTTCTGAGAGAACAACGAGAAGGCAAACTGTTCCCAATCAAGTTTACCATTATTGTTTATCCCATAACATAAAAATGCAGTCAGTGGAACAGGAAACCGGACGTTCATCGACAGAGGGGACAAGGAAGACCCACTGGTTCAGACTCTCCATCAAGAGCTTCAGCTGACAGCCCCAGTTTCCCCAGTCATTTCTGCTGGATGCCGGGAAGCCGCAGAAGTGATGCTCATCTTGTTTGTCTTCTCAACTGGGCTCCCCTGGAATATCTGCTGGATGTTTTGCTATTTATCCGCCACTTGTCTCTGTCACTTGCTACTTATTTTTTTTTCTTACTTTTGCTTGCAATGTTCTTATAAACTCACCAGTTTAAACAGAAAGTCCGGACTATACAGAACGCTGAACAATCATGAGACCTGAACTCAAATTCCCAGGACCCACATAAAAAAACAGCCCGGCATGGCCACGCCCATGCTGTGACCCCAGTGCAGTGAAGGAGGAGAGACAGGAGGATTGCGGGGGCTTGCTGGCCCCCACCTAGCTCTAGCTTCAGAGAGAGACACAGTCTCGAATGGAGTAAGACAGACAGCAGGACACTGGAACCCTTTTCAGACTTTCTCACGCAGGCACCCATCAATACATGTAAGAGTACACCCTTACCCTCCCACCCCCCACTTCCCACATCCATCCCATCCACCCCCAATCCGTACCCTCACACCCACCCTTCTACTGCCCCACTCCCACCCATCCCCCCACAGGAATTAATGTTAAACTAAAGACACCTCAAAGAAAGTGAAATGGTAAGTTAAGAGAAAGGAGAGAATGCCAGCAAGGGGCAACAAGGTCTATGGAGAACTTATAAATAACTCAACAGAAAACAGTGTGTATGCTAGGTGAGTGTGTGTGTGTGTGTGTGTGTGTGTGTGTGTGTGTGACCCCAATACTCCAGGAGTGTTACTGCCTAGGGATCCGGGTCAGATTCATTTTCTCTAAACACGAAAGAATTAAAAGGCATGAGGCTGGAGAGATGGCTCAGTCGTTAAGAACACTGGCCGCTCTTACAGAGGATCTGGGTTCAGTTCCCAGCACCCCACATGGTGGCTTAAACCATCTGTAGCTCCACTTCTAGGGGATCTGATGTCCTCCTCTGTAGGCTCAGGTACATACACGGCACACAAGCATACAACCTGAACAAAACAAGAAGTAGACATACATATTTGGTGCTTTAAGTCATTAAACTAGTGAGGTCGTTTGTCCCAATACAAAAGAATGAAAAATATATTTTTTAATATTTATTTATTATGTATACAATATTCTGTCTGTCTGTATGTCTGCAGGCCAGAAGAGGGCACCAGACCTCTTTACAGATGGTTGTGAGCCACCATGTGGTTGCTGGGAATTGACCTTTGGAAGAGCAGACAATGCTCTTAACCACTGAGCCATCTCTCCAGCCCTGAAAAATATTTTTAAGAGGAGCTTGATGAATAGGTTGTGATGTGCTCACATGTGTAGCACAGTAGTCAGCAGTCAGATGTACCAACTGTGGAGACATGCGTCAGATAGGGACTCCCACACACACACAAACACACACGCACACACACGCGCGCACACACACACACACGCACACACGCGCACACACACGCACACGTGCACAAACACACGCAAACAAGCAAAGACATGAAAATAGGAGGGGACTTGGTCAAACAAAGTGGTTGAGTGGGAATGAGAGGGGTTGGGAAATGGGGGGTGAAAATTACCAAAATACATTATTTGTCAAAGAATTAAAAGGACATGAATTTATCTTGCCAATTTCACAATGATTGAGAAAGCAGGTCCCAAAAGATTATATGCAATAGCTTCTATGGTGCCCTTTTGTAAAGTTCAGAGTTACTAACCTTGGACAGGCCCGTCTAAGAAATACATGTGGCTTAGTAAACTATGATGTGAAGAGGAAAGCAAGAGTGTTGACCACGGGTTCCAGAGCGATGGCCCCGCAGGTGAAGGGCTGGAAGGACCAATTCACCCACAGGGCACAGGGGGCACCATGCTGGGGCCTTTCATACTTTCTAGAGCCCACACAAATAAAAAGAAAAATAAAATAAAGACGCCTGCTCAGGGCAGCCTGTCCTGGGCAGCAAGGAGAAAACATGACCCTGCCAAGTGCCATTAAGACTAAGCGGAAGAAGGAGACCCACACTCCTGCTCAGGGTGGCCTGACCCAGGTGAACCCACCCGGCGCAGATAAGGCACTATTATGGTAAGTAAATGTGGGGTGGGCTATGGGAGAGAGAGAGAAACAGAATGGTATATGCCGTGGCCAGGAAGAGGTGAAGGCAGTGAGGAATGAGCTAAGGTGGTTGGCTCACTCACCACCTGGGCCATGGTGATGTCTGGGCCTGAGCTGTGGTCCTGCAACAGCTGCGGTCTGTGTTGATGTCCATGGGAGGATAGGCAGGTTGGTTCTGCCCCTCACTGGCTGCAGCACTGGGGAGAGAGAGCAGGACCTGCACCTCACCTGGGCACTACAATAGAGCTGTTCATGGGGATGCAGGTGAGCTGGCCCTGAGGACACGGGAGTGGGAGAGCTGGTCCTGACCCCCTCATCTGCCATATGGTGGCGTGGGTGAGGGAAAGATGCCCTATCCCCTTGACCCCTCCCCACCATCCGCAAGCAGGAGGGCTGACCCACTCAGGAGAGTGGGGCCTGCACCCCTCCTGGACAGCACAGTGGAGCTGACCCTGTAACAGGGACAAGGATGAGCGGGCCCTGAGAGCATGAACGTGGGGAGCTGGCCCCATTATTCCGCTGCAATGAGGAGGTGTGGACAAAGGAGAGACGACCCGCTCCACTGCCTGTGGTAGGTGGGAGAGTTGGCCCTGAAGTCGTGACAGCAGGACAGGCCCTGCTCCTCATCCGTTGTGGCACTTGGGAGAGTAGCCTCTGCACCTCGCCTGGGCAACACAGAAGCGCTGGCTCTGGTGGTGAAGGAAGGTGTGGATGAGCCAGCCCCGAGTGCGCGGGAAAGCAGAAGCCGCCAGTCCCTTGCTCCTTGCAGCGTAGCTGAACTAGCTGGTACGGTGCTGGAGAGCTCCCCCTTGTGGTGAAGATGGGGAAGAACAGGAGGATTGACCAACCCGGAAACCAAAGAGGCCCAGAAACCTCGGCTAGGAGCTGGCCCACCCCAGCATCCTCCTTACTTATGACCTGCTGGATCACGTGAAGGGACTGGTCCTGCTGATCCAAAGCTGTAGGCTCTTCATGACACAGGCCAACGACAGGATATCCAAGAGGAGTCCAATGAGAGACCGGTATTGATAGTGTAGCAGAACGCAGAGGCCTGAGCCAGACGAATGCCCCTTTGCAATGAACACGTGCAGGGAAAGATACACGGACTACAGTGTGTGCACACTGTCACCCTACAGCTTCCACGAGGAGACTTTTATTTATATTTATTTTTCTTTTCTCTTAAATGTTATTTTATTTTGGAGGAGTGTTGCAAGGGAGGGCAGATACGAAGAGACAGGGAGATGAATGGGATTGAGGCGCATGGACGAAAAGCCACAAAGAATAAATAAGAAGTGAAAAAAATAAAGTAAAATAAATACGTGGTGTTGGGGATGGGGAGCAGGTGACGGGATGCAGGAATCTGTAGTCATTACCAGCATGGGATGGCTATGGGCAAGGTTCTAGCCTTGGTTTTAAGTGATATATTACCATAAATAGCGACAAGTGTAAATTACATGAACCAGTGCAGAGAGTTGCCATAAATCATATATTGTAAAGATATATTTGTGTGTGCCACTAGTTGGCTCCTTCGACTATCCAGCTCTAAATCAGATTTTGTATCTTAAATGATTGCACTAAATTCTTCATCAAATTTACTTTAAAAAGTAACTTACCTATGAATCACCATATTTTTGCAACCATTTAAGCCACTAGGACAATTGAAGTTTTTCTCAGACTCCAACAGCACTTCCTTATCTGCCTTCAAGGAATGAAATTCCTTGAAAAGATATAAAGGATTGTGAACGTCAATAGAACTTTGTTTACTAAGTATTTTAAAATACTGATAAATAAAGCATGTATTTGAGAAAGTCCATGGTTAGGGAAGTCAGCCTTCAGCTACCTGGGGTACCATCCATCAACAGAACCGAGCAGCCAGGCAGAGACCCAAGTCGTGTGGAAAGCTGGGGTTCGTATATCTGAAGGATGGAGGGGTGCTGTGAGAAAAGACTGAGGGGGGTGAGTGGTGCTCTGTGCTTGTAACGCCAGGACTCAGGAGACCAAGATGGGAGTGAGGTAAGGGCCAGCCTCGGCTACATAGCAAGACTGTTCACACACACACACACACACACACACACAAGGAAGGAAGGTAGGAAGGGGGAGGGAGAGAGGGATAGAATTTTATGCTTTTAGAGAGAAATTATATTTTCTTTTTTTTTTTTTTTCGGTTTTTTGAGACAGGGTTTCTCTGTGGCTTTGGAGCCTATCCTGGAACTAGCTCTGTAGACCAGGCTGGTCTCGAACTCACAGAGATCTGCCTG
>NC_022016.1:62390766-62398816 GCF_000317375.1 Microtus ochrogaster | reverse complement strand
TGGTCATATTGTGTTGTGTAGAGGAAAGAAAATGGGGAGGCAAAGAAGGAGGAAAGGAGAGAGGGAGAGAAGGGAACTTCAAAATAACAAGGGTCTTTTCATCCTCCTCCTTCCTCCTCCCTCCTTCTCTTTCCCTTCCTTCTCCCTCCTCTTTCTCCTCTCCTTCTTCTCCTCCTGCCCCAAGGTCTTCCTCACCTGTGTAATCTTTACTGTGGAGCCCGCAGTTCTGGCCACTAAAGCATCAAGAGCTCAGTTCCACCTCCTCGACACCAGGCTTGGTCATTGACTTCCTTTGGGCAATGGAATTGGGCAGAAGTGATAGCTTACAGCTAGGTCTTATCTCCTACCTACTGAGTACACTGGTCCCTGAATAACACTTGGAGAAGAGCCATCCAGTGGCCTGGTCCAGATAACCTAACCCCCAGCTACTGCAGCCTCCAAGGGAGAATCTGCAGATCTATGCAAATGCTTAACTGTGGTTAGGGGTTAGGAGCGTGTACCCTGGGGTGGTGTGCTACACAGCAGGGTTGTGCAACAGGTGACAAACGCAGGGATAAATGTGAAGATGCATGGCAATGAGGGAAGAAATCACAATGAGATAAACCACAATTTTTAACAGTTGACCAATAGCTTGACAATCAGGAACAGACTTAGAAAATACATTATCTTCTTATTAACTACTTGTCTGATTTCCTCATAATTTCTTACATGTTTGACTCTGCTGTTATTGATTGCCTTTTCTTCCATGACAATTTTGTGATTCTTTATTTATGAAGACAGAAAAGATGGCTCTGCCTTCTCTATGGGCATAGCTTATTTAGATTTCTTTTCTTGAAAACTCCCAGAAGTTTCTTCTAGCGTCAAAGCACATTCTAGTCATGTTATAAAAATTCTTAGGATAGCCGGGCAGTGGTCGTACATGCCTGTAATCCCAGCACTCAGGAGGCAGAGGCAGGTAGATCTCTGAGTTTGAAGCCAGCCTGGTCTACAGAGTGAATCCAGAGCTACACAGAGAAACCCTGTCTCAAAAAAAAAAAAAAAAAAAAAAAAAAAAAAAAAAAAAAAAAAAAATCTCTTTGGATTGTTGCTGATCTTGGGAAAGCCTCTAAGTTTCTCTCAGGACACCTCCAGTGTCCTTGCACAATGACTAAGCCTGAATCCCCTTCTAATTGAACTCATTACCCAGCTTGTCATTAGCATCCTTCTGAAGTGGTGTATCCTGAGTTCTTTGCTTTCTTAGTCAGTTCTGCAGTTTGTGCAAACGGGTAAGATACTGAAGTTTTGTTTTACCAGAGTCTCTGTTATTTTCATCAGGGTTCCCAGAAGTGCCTCATGCCTGCAGTTCTTTTTCTTTCTTCTTTGTTTTGTTTTGGTTTTCTGGTTGCTGTTGTTGTTTTGTTTTGTTTGTTTGTTTTGAAACTGTGTTTCTCTGTGTAGCCCTAACTGTCCTGGAACTCACTCTGTAGACCAGGCTGGCCTCAAATTCAGAGATCCGCCTGCCTCTGCCTCCTGAGTACTGGGATTAAAGGTGTGCGCCACCACTGCCTGACTCATACCTGTTTTTTCAAACATACCATTCTTCTCCTTTTTCTTTTCTAAATGTGTAGGTGTGTGCATGCATGTTCATGGCAGCCAAAGAACAGCCTCATGTGTCACCCTCAGGAACACCGCCCACCTTCTTTGAGGCAAGGCCCCTTGCTGGCCTGGAGCTCATCTTGATGGCTAGACTGGCCGGTCAGCAAGTCCCAGGGACCCTCTTGTCTCTGCCTTCCCAGAGCCCCAATTATGAGCACATGCCCTACGGGCAGCATTTTTATATGGGTGTGGGGATTGAACTTGGGTCCCCATGCTCCTTCCTGGGGCAGACGCTTTCCCACTGAGCTGACCCCCAGCCCTCAGAAGCTCTCAGAAACTTCTGCCCCCAGGCTGTGTGGAGTGGAGGTGCTTCCAATGCCATTTTCTTTCTTTCTTTTCGCTTGGTTCTTAATGATCTTATTGTTCATCTGTATGGCTTTTATTTCCTATTCTATTGCCTTAAATACTTAATGTCAAGTATTTAACATGTAAACACAAAAATAGGAAGGTGGGGCCAGGGAGATGGCTCAGTGGATAAAAGCTATTGCTACTCAAGCCTGATGACCTGAGTTTGAGCCCCAGAACCCAGTGTGCAGGAGAGTACGGACTCCTGAAAGTTGGTCTCTGACTACCACACAGGTACTGTAGCATACGCACACACACACACACACACACACACACACACACAGAGTACACACACATATATACCATATACACATACGCACACACACACCACACACCACATACACACACACGCATGCACACACAGTACACACACATATATACCATACACACATACACACACACACCACATACACACACACCATACACATACACACACACACACCATACACATACACACACCACATACACACACACACACCACACACACTGAAACAAAATAAAATCTAACAAATAGTAAAGTAACCCTACATACATTACCAAGCCAGAAATCTGTAAACCTCCTGGGGACATACTCTTGTCATCCCAACACTTGGAAAATGGAGGCAAGGAGATCAGGAGTTCAGTTACATAGCAAGTTCGAGGCTGTACCTGTCTCTCAAAAACAAAACAAAACGAAAAGAAAAGAAAGAAAGAGAAAAAACAGACTAGCACTCCCAAAGAAAAACGATTTATTAACTGTCTTATTGAAAATCAAGTTTCCTTCAGGCTGGGGAGACGACTCGGTCGGCAAAGTCTCCTCCACAAACAAGAAGACCATACAAAAGTCCAGGCCTGGGAGCGCACACTTGCAAACCAGCACTGCAGAGGCAGAGAGAAGAGAACCCACGGGCTCTTTGACAGCCTAGCCTAGCTCATGAGTTCCAGGACAGTAAGAAAGTCTATCAAAAACAACATGGAGAGCTGGGGAGCTGGCTCCATGGATAATGTGCTTGCTGTGTGGACATTCGGAGCTGGATTCAGATCACAGGAGCCATGTAAAGCCAGGAATGTAGCTCACATGTAATCCAGTGCTCTGGTGTGAAAAGGGGAACGGAGCCAGGAGAATTCCCAGAAACTCGTTGGCCAGCTAATATCAGCAAACAAGAAACAGTCTCAAGCAAGCTGGAAGGCAGAGGCCTACAGCTGTCCTCTGATACATGAACTATAGCAGGCCTGCACTGGTGCACATGCGCACACATATCCCTCAAATATAGTTTTAAAACCAAGGTAGACAACACCTGAGAAGTCATGCTTGAAGTTGACTTCTGGTTTACATGAATATCATCTACCTCATGAGGATGCATGCATAGACACACACAACACACATGTACCATGCTACCTCATGAGGATGCATGCATAGACACACACGACACACATGTACCATGCTACCTCATGAGGATGCATGCATAGACACACACGATACACATGTACCATGCTACCTCATGAGGATGCATGCATAGACACACACGATACACATGTACCATGCTACCTCATGAGGATGCATGCATAGACACACACGACACACATATAACCATGCTACCTCATGAGGATGCATGCATAGACACACACATTCCATGCTACCTCACAGGTATGCATGCATAGATAGACACATGCATGTGACACACACAAGTCAAACGTCTCCTTCAAAGGAACACGCCAAGCAGAGTCCCCTTACCACTGCTCAGTCTAGACTCTTTAATCATTTACTGATGGAATTGATCTGTTGTCAGATTAACGCTGACACTTTTACTTCCAGAGGAAGACAAAGGACTTGGATTCAGATCATTAGCATGTCACTGAAGGACAGTGACCAGGAAATATTTGTTTATTCTTGTGTGGGTGGATGAATCTTGCGTGACATCAAAATGTCTGGCCTGTGACTTCTGTCAATTCATTGCACCGCCTGCCAGGATCCATGAAAGGATCCACTGTGGCCTCTATCTCCTTTGTACTAAAACTGGTCTCTACTTGAATCTCTTAAAAAAAAAAAAAAAAAGAGGGATAACCCATCCCCCACCCCAGCCCTTTTTGATGTTACTCAGGTAATATCCCCTCCCCCAAACAACCCAAAGTCTCCATTCAACCTATAATTACATCGCTCACTTTGACATCCTTAATATAGTGTGATCTGGCTCTGTGTGTTATTTTTACTTCCCTTAAATGATTAACCCCATCTGCAACCCCAGACTCAGATGTCCCAGATGGAAGACAACACCAGCTGTGTGGAGCAGCTGCATCTCGCCGCCAGACATCCTAGGGAGCTCTGACTGTGGTGTGTGCGTGCGGAACGCACCCCTGGTGTGTGTGCAGAATGCACCCCATCACTGCTCCTTTTTCCTCCATGCACACTCCAGGAGTCCCTTCTCCTTCCCCACGCTGGGGTGCAGACCCCAGTCCTCACCATGTCCTTCCCCCTCTGCCTTCCTGCAAACTCACCTCCTGTCCTGCTCTCTGCCCCCACTCCGCGTTCTCATCATGGAGCCCAGTATCTCTGCTCATGCTGTTCCTACTGTAGGCAATGCCTTGCATGCCCCTTGACCAGGCCACAGTTGCTCATTCCCATCTTGACCTAGTTACCGTATCCTTTAAGAATCCTTCTTTGAACTCCTGGCCAAGCCTGGCTCATCTGCTTTATGCTCCCATGGTACAACATTGCAGGACAAGGTCTCCTAATGTAGCTCAGGCTGGCCTTGAGTTCCTAGTCCTCCGACCTTGACTTCTGGAAGGCTCAGACAGGCCTATGGCACCACATCCAACCCTGGCTTTTCCCCTTTGACACTTGGTGGAAACATAGTGAACTATTTACTTCATCAATTCAATGTCTGTCTTCTCCATGAGATGAAGCCATCTACCATAACCATAACGTCTAACTCACTGATAGCCCACGCCACGGGCTAGGCACTGCTCCTCAGAGGAACCCTGTAAGACATACTCCACCTTTCGAGACTGGGTGAGAATCCTGCCGAGGGGTGTTCAGCTCTTAAGTGAGGGGTCCTCGATTCTCGTCCTTTCTTTTCTCACTGCCCTTCTGGCTTTCTGTCTCACTCTCTGCTTCCTGTTGTGCCCCTGTCCTCAGCACTGGACCATGACGGGGTCTCACGGTACTCTGGACTCATGAATCTGTCTCCTTGTATTTTGTAGTCAGTGCTTTCTAAGAACCTGATGCTGTGGAGTGGGAAAACACTTGGGTCCTGTCCTCCACTACCAAGGTTTCTCTCTAACATCTTGAGGGGAAAGGGTTTTCTTTCCACCCAAGGATGCAGAAAAGGTTCTTAGGGAACGTGCCAGGAGCAGAAGGCGCTGAGGTGGGTGAGAAGGAGGTTCAGGGAAGGCAGGGTGCTCATGGCGAAGGGGCAGACTGGGGCCGTGAGTACCACTAAGGAAGCTGGAATTCTGAACTCTGAGACTTGTATAGTGAGGAAGCCAGGCTGTATGAAGAGAGAGACAGATGGAGTAGGGCAGGGAACTATAAAGGTAAGAGCGGGTGCTGCTGGGGGAGTCTAGGAATCAGGCCCCATGATCAAAACCATTTGGGAAATTCTGGCTTGAAAAGGCTAACCATGCCAGTTGTGGTGGCTCAGATGGATTTTCAAGTTTAAGGCCAGCCAGGTCTACAGAGCTAGTTCCAGGACAGCCAGGGCTACACAGAGAAGCCCTGTCTAGAAAAGTCAAATAATAAACTAAAATAATAATTAATAATAATAATAGGCTAACAGGGCTGGGCTACTCTTCTGCACAGTTGCTTAGAGCCTTGGTGTGGTGAAATGCCTTGGGTCCTAAGGATTTATGAGCATATTTCTGACATGGTTTATTAGCCTGACCACATATTTGTCACAAAGGGGAAAGCAGGTGGGCAAATGGCTTGGAGCAGAGGAGGGAAGTCTCAGTGGCCGTGGAGTCCCCGTGTTCTCCTGGGAGCAGCTGGAAAGCTGGAAGGTTCCTGTGGTGGTTTGAAAGAAAATGGCCCCCAAAGAGAGTGACATTATTAGGAGTGGAGGTGTGACCTTGTTGGTGTAGGCATGGTCTAGTTGGAGGAAGTGTGTCACCGTGGAGGTGGGCTTTGAAGTCTCCTATGCTCGATACCATCCAGTGTCTCAGACCATTTCCTGTTGACTGTAAGATGTAGGACTCCCAGCTCCTTCCCTAGCACCATGTACATCTGCACACCACCATTCCCGCCATGATGATAATGGACTGAACCTCTGAACTATAAGCCAGTCACGGCAATTAAATGTTTTCCTTTATAAGTGTTGCTGTGGTCATGGTGTCCCTTCACAGCAATGGAAACCCTAACTAAGACAAAACTAAGCAAGATAGTGACAGGACTGAGTCTGCAAGGCTGTCTTCCATGTGAGCAAGGACCCAAGGTTGGACCCAAGGACATAAGGATGAAGAATGATGTTTCTTGCCAGCTTTCAGACCCTGGCCCAACTAGACCTGTGTGCATACATGTGTACTTCGGGGCTATGATGGCTAATCTCAGTTTATTGAAGGAGCTGCAGGTTGCATTCCTGCTGCCCTGCTCCCAGCCGCCTGGCTAGCTTATACCCCAAAATAACAACACACAAACTGTATTCATTTAAACACTGCCTGGCCTATTTCTATTAATGTGTGTAGCACCGAGGTGCACTTACCGGGAAGACTCTAGCCTACGTCCATCCTGGGTAGGAGCTTCACCGGGTCTGCCCCAGAGAGGAGAGCTATCAAGTCTGAGCTCACTTCTGCTTCCTCCCAGCATTCTGTTCTGTTTACTCCGCCTACCTAATTTTCTGTCCTATCAGGGCCAAGGCAGTTTCTTTATTTAACCAATGACCTCCTTCCCCAATCATCAGTTGTCAGCCCCATTGGATCTGCAATCAGCTAAAACACAAGCCAGTGGACACTCCTATGAGGGTTTTTCTCGATCAGATTATTTGAAGCCGGAAGAGCCACAATGAATGTGGGTGGCACTGTTGGTGGCAGCTTAGATAAAAAAAAGCATGAAAAAAAAAGACTTTTACTTTTTGCTTGCTTGCTTTCACTCTTGCTTGCAAGTCCACATCTCCTGCTACTGCAGCGTCCCTTCACCGATATCACAGCCAGCTTCTTTGGGGTTCCAACATAGACTGAATACCAGCAGCCCTCCGGGACTCCTCCAGGCAGGTCTCCAGGACCCGATTAGGACTACTGAGACAGCCGGTTTTGTAGAATGAGCAACTACTAGTTCTCAGCCCCTTGAGTGTGAGACAACTATTGTTGGGTTAGTCACTCTGCACCCTGTAAGCTGATCTAAGAAACCCTCTTTTAATAACATCCATTTTATACAAGGGCTCTTCAGTACCCATATGGTTTCTCCTACTCTAAATTTGGGAGACCTGAGTCTCATAAGGTAAATGGTTACTAGTCTCCACCTTGCAAGATGCAGATCCAATTATTAGATCCAGCTAGAGATTGGGAGTGGCTTGTTTGGGGCAGGGACCCTGGGGTAAAGAGGATCCAGATAAGAAGAAGCTCTTAGCTCTGTGCTGGCTTTCAGCAGTTTCCAGAGTGTCCCACAGAGAGGCCGAGAGGCCGTCACTGAGCAACACAGGCTCCTCCTGGCAACATTTCCAGGAGACAGCGTGAGACAAGAAGTTTCACTGTCCTACAAACTTCCTATGCTCTCTCTATCACCTCTCCTCCAGCTCCTGGCAGCTCTCAACCCTTTAGCCAGCTCCATCGCTTTTTCCAGAACAACCAATAGATAGAATCACAAAGGTATTATGGTGGTTTGACCGAAAAACATCCTGCACAGATCAGGCATTTGAACACTTGGTCTGTGGTTGGTGTAACGCCCAGATCACGGGATCCCCTCAAACACCACGAAGTCCACACTTATATGCAAAGGAAAAGAGCCTTCAGTGAAGCTTAAGTTTGGACTTTCTGCCTGTCTGACGCAGTGGTTGAGAGCAGAGAGTGCAAAGCCCAGTTGGGGTAGGGTGTTTATCATAGTAAAGGTTGGGATGAGGGGATTGCCAGGGTTCAGGACACTGATTGGTTGACATTTGTCTAG
>NC_022016.1:62373131-62390040 GCF_000317375.1 Microtus ochrogaster | reverse complement strand
GTGGTGGTGGTGGTGGTGGTGGTGGTGGTGGTGTGTGTATGTTTGTTTGTGTGAGACAACATCTCATATAACCCAAGCTATCTTGGAACTCAACAACCAAAGATAACTTTCAGCTACTGATCCTCTTGCCTCTACCTCTTGAGTGCTGAGATTACAGATGTGCACCACCACTGCCAGCTGGGTTTTGTCTCAGTTTTCTCATTGAATTGAAGACACAGGTCAGAGAGGTTGCTGGTGTGCCCAGGACCACACAGCCAACCTTGGATGGCAGGCCTCCAAGCCCTTCCCCCAGGAGCCATCATCAGCCTCCTGCTCCCTGCCCTCTAATGCCTTGTTAAGTATTTTCTCCTCTCGGTGGTCATTTTGTTGTCCAATCAATAAACCACTCACAGAAATAAAAGATTTCCAGATTTATACACTGCTGACTCCCTGCCTGGAAACCCTACCCTGCCCTCCTTCAAACCATCCTGGCTTCTCATCACCCTGGGAAAATCGAAGCCTTGTTAACCTCAGCCCTTGAATTAGCTCAGTTTATTTTGGTCTCACTAGCTACCGTAAGCCAAAAATAGGTGGTGGGGGGTGGAGTGCTAGCTATGGATTTGTTGGACACAACAGGTAGATAGAAGGTGGGGGGTTGGATGAAGAGTCAGTATGATGGGCCAGTCAAACATGGCTAGAGAAGTCGCCCCTCCACTCAGCCCCCAGAAGCTGGGCCAAGAGGACCTCTCACCCCTGCCTGCATGAGGTCAGGCAGGTCCTAAAGAGCATGCGGCCACCGGGTATGAGCCGGGTGGGAGGGACTCAGACATGGCGACCCTCCATAAAAGCAGAACCTTCCCAAAGGTGGAGAGGCCAAGGCCTTCCAGGCAGGGTTCCCCACCCCACACCCTGGGGTCCCACAACCCCAGCACAGCTCTCCAGAGGTGGTCACAGTTACTCCTTAACACACAAAGCCTTTCCTCAGTGCAGGGCTCTTCAGAGACATTTGGCCCCCAGAGTGTTTTGTTATATAGCTATTTTCTCCAAAGCCTCTCTCTTGGAGGGATTGGGAGCACCATAACTCAGGAAACTCAGGCCTGTGAGATGTCTTAGTGGGTGAGATCACATAAACCTAACGACCTGGAGCCCACAGTGAAAAGAGAATTGACTCCCCAAACCACCCCTCCCACCGCCCCACACCCCCCACACACAATGATGATTGTTTTAAAACTCAGGACACCACCAGATGCTCAAGGCTGTAAAAGCATTAGACCACCGCTGAGTGGCAGGAGGAGACTGTCTTTGGTGGAACTGTGGACACTTTTGAGATACATCAGCCTCTGTGAGTAGTCTGCCATGCTGGGGTAGGTTTCAGTTGGCCACGCTCCTCACTCCTGCTCCAGCATGAAAACACCAGGGAACTCAGAGGTTCACCAAGCTGGACTTGAGTGGAAGGGTTTCTTTGTTAGCAGTGTCCTTTCTGGGGTGAAGAGACCTCTGTTCACATCTTTCCCAGGAAAAACCACACACCAATGTGGTACCCCATTGCTGCCCTGCCCTCTCTCCCACATCAGCAAAGTCCTGCTCTTTAGGATGGCTAAAGAAATGAAATGTTGGGCTGGAGAGATGGCTCAGAGGTTAAGAGCACTGGCTGCTCTTCCAGAGGTCGTGAGTTCAATTCCCAGTAACTACATGGTGGCTCACTACCATCTATAATGAGATACGGCGCCTTCTTCTGGTCTGCAGACATACATGCATATAGAACGCTGTATATATAATAAATAAATAAATCTTTAAAAAAAGAAGAAGAACTGAAATGTCCTGCTCTAACTTGCATCTGGGGTGACTACATAACCAAGAACTGACTGCATCAGCCTGCAAAGACAACTTTTCATCAGACCTTCCCTGGAAAGAGGGAAGGGGCATGGCCTGCCCATCAGGAACGTGGGCGTGGCCCTCCAGAGTCACCGGTAGAGAGCTGACAGCCATATTCTAAGGATGCCATATCAGTTCTGAGCTACTTTCAGGAGGCAATAAAGCCTTCTTGTCTCTTCTAGGTTTTCTGCAGCCTAGTATAACCCGCACTAATAATTATGCCTAACTCAATGACTGACACTGTAAGTTCTCAATAAGTTATGGTCGAATTATTGAATCAATTACAAAAAGAGAAACCCTCAATCCAGCATTTAACACATCAGCTGTCTACATATTCCCTCTCTGCTCTCCTTGACATGCAGATGATATTTTTAATAGAGGTGTAGTTAGAACAAAAATAGAAATTTTATATCCAGCATCTTTTCTGTAACAGTAATTATATAACAGACACTTTCCGTGTTAAGTCATATTATCATTGTTCTAAGCAGATGTGTAATTTTCCAGCAAAGAAATCAACCATAATTTATATAACCACTCCTCTACGGTTTGATATATACATTTCGGCAGGTTTCATAATTATAGGGAAATCTACTAGGAATTAAAGAGGTGGTAGCCTCCTCTTTTTGACAGTTCACTTGGAAATAAGATCTCTGCATTTTTCTAATATCTTAAAAGACCTATGACTTTTATCAGCCATGCTGAAGTTTTATCACTTCCCGTTACATTCTGAGAAATATGTGTGAGAAAAATGAATACAGTTACACAGAAGCTACTCACCATCGACTGTGTAACAGGCTGTGCTGGGCACGTTTCATGTAGCTGCACACACACACACACACACACACACACACACGCATGCATGCACTTGAGTGCACACACACACCAAGCATAGTGAGAAGGGGTTAAAACATCAAATTGGACTTAAATCTCAGTAAAAATACTTTCTGTCTATAAGACCACGCATACATTTCTTAGCCCCTCTGGGCCTCCCTTTTCTGGCCTATAAAATGGGTCCTTGTGTTTTCCTCACTGGGTTGCTGTTAGGGTTAAGTCAGGTAACAATAGCAGCTTCATCTGGTGTGGTGTTAATTGTCTCACTTCTCACTGGGGCATTGTGCAGACACAGCACCTGGGGCCACCTGCCAGCTCCAACACTGAAGAGCAGAGCTCACTCCTGGACTCCTGCGGTCAGGCTGACCTGAGGTCACTGTGGGCCTGAAGGGATTCTTCAGTTTGGTTTGTTTTTGTTTTTGTTTGGAGAGCACTTCTCACACAGAGCCCACACTACCTTGAACTCTCAGTGCCGGGATCACAGAAGTGTGCCACCCTGCTCGGATGGGACACTCTTCCGAGTACTCCTCACCAGGCTAAAGCCCAGCTTCCACAGTGATGCCTCCCCTGCCACCCCTATGCTAGTGCTCCTGTCCTTCCCACAGGCACCATTTCATCCTAGAGGCCCTAGAAGTTCAGGTGAGAGCAGGCACCACCACAGATGGTGCTATCAACACCTCACGCATCCTAAGACACTGCGAGGGAATGGCGGGGCACACTTTTAACCCCAGAACTGGGGAGGCAGAGCTGGGTGGATCTCCAAAACTCAAAGACAACTCAAAGAACGTAGTGAGTTCTACACAGTGAAACCTTGTCTCAAAATAAATAAGTAAATTGCCAGTGGTGGTGGCACATGCCTTTAATCTCGGGAGGCAGAGGCAGGCAGATCTCTGTGAGTTCAAGGCCAGCCTGGTCTACAAGAGCTCCTGTCTCAAAATAAATAAATAAATAACATAAACACTGCTAGGACACAAGTACTAGCACATGATACATAAGTAATATATATATACATATATATATACATACACACACACTCCTACACCCCCAAATACACAACATAAAACACAAAATACACATACACACTATATTGACATATATACACACCATATACCACACACCACATGCACATCACATTATACACACACACCATATACATACCCCCCACATACATCATATACATCCACACACAGTAAGTACCATATACATAACACACCATACACATTCCCCCCTGCCCAGACTCACACACCACACTTTAAGTGACTAAGTCAGGCCTATACGAGTAGTCGTTAGGCTGCAGGGCGGTCATTCAGCCTCACCACTTTGCTTAGGCAGTGGTGCCTAGGGGATGAAAAGCTATGCTGGACTAATCCTAGGTGACCGCCTCTACCCTAGAGCACCCACTGGCCCTGAGCTCGTAAGGGCCTCCTGGCCTTCAGGCCCAAGCCACAAAAGTGGGGCCAGGAGCCAAGAGAAAGCTGTTGAGCAGTGTTCTCTTGCGGCCCTGAAATAGCTGGGCTCTGCTCCCAGCCCCTGCACTGCGCTGACAGGCAGGTCCAGGAATAGCTCTTCCTACCAAAAGCTGACCTACTTAGCAGGTCTGTCTTGTCATGTGAGTTTGGCTGGGCAGTAGGTTCACTTGCCTCCCTCTACCTAGAACAAGACCAGTCCAGCATTCCCCCACCACAGGGTTTCTGGTTCCCGTGCTATTCCAGGAACAGATAAGAATACCCTGTAACATCAAAGCATGTCCACAGACATCACTGTGCATCCTTGTCAGACTAGGCCCAAGAGAAGGCACTTACTGCTCCGTTACACAGTTGACTCCGTGGTGACACAGAGAGGGTAAGCAATGTGAGCAAAGGTGCACAGCAGATAAGGCAGACCCCACACAGGAGTCAAGTTCTGTTGACGGCAACTGTTCTTTTGTTTCCTGGCTGCCCTGACCCAAATAATCACACAGAAACTATGTTAATTACAACACTGTTTGACCAATAGCTTAGGCATATTTCTAGCTAACTCTTACATCTTGAATTAACCCATCTCTATTATTCTGTCTATCGCTACGAAGCTGTGGCCTACCGGTAAAGTTCTGGGTGGCATCTTTCTCCTTCAACAGCTACATGGCGTCTCCCTGACTCCGCCTACTCTCTCTCTCTCTGTCTCTGTTCGGATTTCCCACTTGACTATATTCTGCCTAACTATTGACCGAAACAGCTTTATTCATTAACCAATAAAAACAACACATATTCAGAAGGGCCTCCCATACCAAAACTCCTAATACAGAGACCAATGACTTCGCTGTGCATGCCCTGAGTTTCCTGAGGGCAAAGACTCCTCTCTGAGGGGCTGAGTTTCCTCAATCTCCCTACCCACCTGCTGTCTGTGGTCATGAAGCCCAGCAGCACCCAGCGGCCAAGCTAGTAGCAATCAAGGCCTTGCTTACCCACTAGCCTGGGAGCTGGGGCTTGATTGGCAGTAAGAATCACCTGGTGACCTCTAACCTGCTGTGTCACCTGTCTCTGAATCACACTGGCATCCTCGGGGCATCAGTAGGAAGATGAGAGACGGTCTCACTTTATCTGTAACTGATGGAGTGCTACTGTTGTTTGTTATTTCTGCTGACACCCCAAATTTAACCTGAAAGGAGAAGGTTTCCAACTGGCTGGGGCCAGCAAGGGATCATTGTAGCCAAGGCCTCTGCAGCACTTCTGATTCCATGACATCATGTGTCCATGGAAACAGGGAAATCTACAGCATACAGCCCTGGGATGAGCACTGGTCCCGGGATGGGCTTGATGACTACTGGCTCACTGAAGTTAGTGTCGCAGCAATGTCCTTCTGGATTCTAACGGCGGGAAACCATTGCAATAGAAGGAAATGTCCACGCTTGTACGTCCTTGTCCCAGATGGGCTCCCGTGGGCATGTTCATCTACACAGGCAGAAACACAAAGGGCAGAATGCCTGCCATTGATGATGCCCTGGGAGCAGAGTGTCGCATAGAAGAGAAGACAGGCAAGGAGATTAGGGTCAGACTGGCAGCCAAAGACCAGAATCTCATGGCCTAAAGAAGTGACTACAGGTCACTGAGACTTTGCTGGCATGAGATGTGGCTCAGTTGGTAGAGTACATCCATGAAGGCCTGGGTTCAGTCCCCAGCACTGAATAACCTGGGTGTGATGTACACACCTATGACCCAGTGTCTGGGAGACAGAGGCAGGGGCATTAGAAGTAAAGGGCTATAGAGTGAGTTCAAGGCCAACCTGGGTTACAGGAGACTCCACCTCAAAAACAAAATGAAACAGATAATTTTTTGTTGTTGTTTTGAAACAGGGTTTCTCTGTAGCTATGGAGCCAGTCCTGGAACTTGCTCTGTAGACCAGGCTGGCCTCGAACTCACAGAGATCCACCTGCCTCTGCCTCCCGAGTGCTGGGATTAAAAGTGTGCACCACCCAGCAAAACAGATAATTTTTTAAGAATGGAGCAAACCAAGTCTTCAGATATGAACATACAACCTGCAGTCACTGAAGAAAACAGAAAACTACAAGGGTACCATGCGTGGGAGGGAAGAGCAACAGAGAGGGAGAAAGCAGAAGAAATGGGAAAGGTAGGCCTTAACTAGGGAGAGGGGAGGGAATCAACACAGGAGGAGAAGGAAATAGGGTAAGTAACAGGAAGGATGCTGAAAATCATAAAAATAATATCATTAGCTATCTACCTAAAATTACATAAAAGTGTGTGTATACATATATAATTTAAAATTTCCCATCTGGACTGACAGTGCTTCCCCCGAGAGCCATAGACTATCCAACAAAACCCCCAACACCGAGCATGAGAAGCCCTGCTTTGAGTTGTTGGTTGATGTTTTCCAAGAGAATCCTAATCACTGCAGGTTATTGCTGCTGCTCTGGGTTGCCTCCCAAAGGTGGAAGGTAATTCCCTATTGCTGATGACACCATGCACTCTGGACACAGGATCCGGGGGACCTGAGCTGGATCTGACTTGAAAGGACTAGTTTTCAGGGTACCAGACGGCCCCATGCAGTCGTCCAAGGGAGTAAACCAAGCAATAGTTTTACCCAGCTACAAGGCCCATGAATCACAATAGTGACCAGCGCGGCACAATAACCCTAAGGGTGCAATAGTGGCTCACACACTTTGGTGATAACCAACAGTTCTCTAATTGGATTTAAGCCTGCTCAACAAAGGGAAGTCATGCTCAGTATTGATAACAAAGCTAACTACCCAGGTCCAGTGAAAGCATTGATCTTGGAGGAGCACCTATAGCTGCCACTTTACCAAGTCAGCGTAATTCCTAACTTCGTTCTAAATATCTGTCCTTATACCCACAGAAAAGTGTAGGTCTCACCCCTCATCAAAGACAGACGAGGCCATCACAGGAAACCACAACAGATCAAGTTGCAGAGAAACAGTGACTGTGTAGCTGCCAGCCCTAGTGGCTACGTCTACAGCACAGCTCCCTCACCTAAGCCTCATGGTGGAAGAAAGATCCAAAGGATAGCAAGGGCCAAAGGACAGGAAATTGGCTGTGAGGTTACCTCTGCTATAACCATCAGAGAAGCTCTACCCATGAAGTCTCATCAACATGGCTGCCTAAACAAGACAAACAAACAGGATGCCACTAGCACGCTAACAAGGAAGGAGGAAATCTTTTGAGGCCCCAAAAGTAAACAAGAAACTACAGACACTAAGCAAATGCCAAGAGTGGGGGATAGAGTCATCCCTAGGGAAAAACTCCCCCAATTGGTGATCCAATACCAAATGATCAGCCCTAAAGTTACATACACACAAGTAACATTCTACAGACTAAGAAGGTTGTATTTATTTATATATTTAGGATGTGTGTATGTGTATATATGTATATTTGTGCACATATATGTATCAATAATTAAAGAAAAGAGGCTATTAATTTTAGATAGAACAAAAGGGTACATGGAGAGGCAGGCGGATCTCTGTGAGTTCGAGACCAGCCTGGTCTACAAGAGCTAGTTCCAGGACAGGCTCCAAAACCACAGAGAAATCCTGTCTCAAAAACCAAAAAAAAAAAAAAAAAGAGGGTACATGGAGCTGGGTGATGGTGCATGCCTTTAATCCCAGCACTCTGGAGGCAAAGGCAGGTGAATCTCTGGGTTCTAGGCCAGTCTGGACTACGTAGTGAGTTCCAGGACAGCTAGAACTTCACAGGAAAATCCTGTCTCAAAAAGCAAAAACAAGAAGAAGAAGAGGAAGAAGAAAAAAGGTACATGGAGAAGAAAAGGAAGGAGAAAAATGATGTTATTTTTTTTTTAAATTTGATTTTAATGGAGCTAGGCTCCAGGGTCAGATCATACACTTTCTATCAGATCCCATCCAGCTACTCCTTAGACATGGAGTCACAGATGAGCAGTTAACCACCCCTTGCTTTACCCTGCACACACTCCTGCTCAGTCCCTGACCCCTGGCACTCTGCACATATTCTGACCCTGTATCACTTAGTCTTCACGCTGGAGTTCATGGTCTGTGAGCCCCTTGAGGGACCGGACTGGGCCCGGTTCCCTGAAGCACCTCTGTAAGCATGGGTAAAGCAGTATGTGGCTAGGCTATAGAGAATCAAGACCGGCAGGAGGGGGCACATGAGAGACAGATTATGCTCAAGTTAGGGAGTGCTTCAAAGTCCAAGCTAAGGGGCTTGAGTGACTTCTAAGTAAAGATCTCATGAGGGCCATGAGGTGCTCAAAGAGGAAAGGACTCTCAAAGCCTGATGACCCGAGTTCATCCCCACAATTGACGTAAAACTAGAAGGAAAGAACTGACCACATACGGTTGTCTCTGACCTCCACGTGTGCACCTCCCTAAAACAAAGCGAAACAAAACCCCTGAAAACCTAGGCCCGGTGCTTTGTGCCTGTAGTCCCAGCTTTTAGAAGGCTGGGGAGGGAAGGATGGCTGGAGTCTAGGAGTTCAAGGCCAGCCTAGGCTGTACAGTGAGAGAGAGGGAACAAGTGGGGATTGGGAGGTGGATAACAGACCAGGGTAGCTTTCAAGATCTAAGTATGGCTTGGTTTGTTCTCTGAGACTGCCCTGTCTCTCTGAATCTGGCTCCTGGCTGGGCACAGGGCTCTAGTGATTCCTCACCATGTGAACTTCTGTCCTGATACAGCTTGGCGGAGCAGCAGGCTCTCAAGATGTGGGGAGTGTTTAATGCTGGACAGCTTGGGGCTGCACTGCCTACGAGCAGGTACGGAAGGGTGCCAAGTTTGAGAGATGGCAGGCAGGAGAGAAGAGAGCACAGGAGGACACAGATGCCACTCTTGGGGGTGGAACATTCTAGTCCTCTGCAACCCTCTTGGATACCTAGGAAAGGCTATGGCCTGGCTGCTGTTTACCTGAACACCTGTCCTGTGGGCACGGACACTAGAGGGAAGAGGTGTGGAGCTCAACAAAGGAGCATTCTCCCAGCGGTGACGGGAATCAATAGCCGCTTGTTTGCCCTGTTTCCTGGGGAGCAGCCAGGCATGCTGGGGTGGGGACCTGGGCAGCAGGTGGGAACACAGAGTCCAGGGCTAGGCAAGCCTGAAGCATTGTTTTGACTCCAGGAGAGCCACACCTGCGCCCCTGAGAAGGCAAGCTGGTGGCTTCAGGCTGCTGGGGGGGGGGGGGACTGGCCACATTCCTGGCTACTCTGCTTCAGGGCCTTCCTGAGAGCCCATAGGTGATTGGAGAACATTGTTTCCAGATTCGACCAGAGCTGAAGGCATAGAAGGACACATTGTCACTCCAGTATCTTATTTTTAAAAGGCATGTGTTCAGCAGAGGGGGCTCAGCGGGTAAGAGTTGGTACAGCTCTTCCAGAGGACCGGAGCGCAGGTCCCAGCGCCCACTACAAGGGAATGACTCAGAGTTTCCTCTAACTCCGTGAGATCCGGCACCCCTTCTGACCTCTGTAGGCACTGGCACACACACACACACACACACACACACTCCTGTTCTTGCAGGGGTAGGAGTCGTAGGCACCAGAGGCCATTGCCTGGGCAGGATTGGCCCCTGGCCCAGAATGTGAATGAGAGCAATGGAGACTAGAAAAACAGAGTTGACAGGACTCCGTGGGGAATGAGGAGTTCCTGTCACACACTTCTCAACAATGCCTGACCAGACCAGAACAGCTGAGGAAAAGGGAGGCCCCAGGAAGAGCCACCAGACAGCTCTGGCCCTGTGAGCAGCAACACAGTAGAGAGACACTGTTCTGGGCACTGATCCCAGGTTTTTCTCTGCCACGGTCACTTGGGAAGGCTTGAGGCCAATCACTTTTGGAGACCTCCTCCGTCTCCCACCTGGACAGGTTTCAGAAAGGCTTGGAATGAAGGGTTTTGTGAAGCAGCATCAAGGATCCCATCTTTGGACAAAAATAGCAGTTCTCTCTGGCACGTAATGGAGCCCCTCCAGAGAAGGTAGGCTTTGGCGTTGGAACAAGTTCACTGGGCCCTGCTTGCCCCTCTGCACCTTCCTAAAGCTCCCAGCTCTAGACCTTAGTGTCTCCTACGTTCCATGAGCAGAGCGCCTGAACCCCAGTTACCCTGCTTGTTTGAAGAGACAGATTTCTAGTCCTTGACACAAGACACAACCTAACAACCCAGTAGGAAAACCTGTCATAGGAAGACTACTGAAGTCCGGGGTTCATGAGTGTAAAGCCTTTCCCATCAGTCAGAGACAAGGGTGGGACACCTGAGGCTGAGGGGTGGGGTTTAAGTTCACACTCAGGTGTAAGTGAGTGCTAAGTGGTCCTTTACCAAGTCAGATCTTGTTAGGGAAAGTGGGGGGAGGGGCAGATAGAAAAGAGAGAAGAAGAGAGAAGACTGGGAAAAATCACTCACGAGATGGGTATGGTAGTATACAGTCATAATCAGCACTGGAAAGGCTGAGGCGGAGGCTGGGAGTTTAAGGGCTGCATAGAAAATCCTGCCTTGCCGGGCGGTGGTGGCGCATGCCCTTAATCCCAGCACTTGGGAGGCAGAGGTAGGCGGATCTCTGTGAGTTCGAGACCAGCTTGGTCTACAAGAGCTAGTTCCAGGACAGGCTCCAAAACCACAGAGAATCCTGCCTCAAAATACACACATATGTACTTACTTACGCACACACATGCATGCATGCATACATGCAAACTCTGCAGGTAAGAAGAGGGGAAGGTAGTTACACCCAAGCTGGCTGGCTTTCAGTCTTGCCAGGGCTGCCCTGGCAAACTGATTCCACCTGAGACCCAAGAACTGCATGGAAAGAGATTACTATCCCCATTCCACAAGTGAAGAAACCGAGGCTGAGAGGCAGCCAGGTGGCCTGCCTAGAGACATTCCTCTCTCAGCCATTTGCTGACATCTGATCAGCTACCAGCTCAGGGAGGCCTGACCCAAGGCGTACCCCAAGTCACCACACCAGAACCAAAAGTAAATTCCTCAGAAACACCCTCCACACACTCTATCCAGGGTCCCGTCTGCCCCTGCCTTATCCCTCTAGATGCAACCAGTTTCCAGGCTCGTCCTTTTGTTCCTTGAGAGGAGCTTGGGATTGTGGGAGGGGTGTGAGAGCATGTGAGATGGGAGGGGGGGACACAGATGTGAACGGAACCATGGAAGGTCTCCACTGGCATTGAGAGGAGGAAGGCTGGAGGACAGCAGGAGAAAACAGCGCTTTGGTTCAGCTTTGGTCTGTGGGGTACGATCGCTGACTTTCACCTGCTCCGAGAGCTTCTGTGAAATGGGCTTTGCTCTCAGATTCCTTCTGGTCTCCACTGGCTCCGGGGGTCTGGGATGAAGTGTTAGGTCATCTGTAGGGTGGGTGCAGGTGGCTGACAGAGTTTGGGGCTCTCTACGTTGGTTTCCATCCTCAGGTAGTGTACAATAGCCTGGCTTAAGATGGAAACAGAAAGCCCTTGTGTCTGGAAACACAATGAATAATGGACACCCCGTTGTGCAGCATGAGCCACGGTCAGGTGTAACACTGCCTTTCCAAAAGACTGGAGCTTTGTGGTGACAAGGTTATTTTTCCTCTTGGCTCTGTTTGTCCTGGCTCTTGCCTCAGTGATGGAAGCAGCTCTCATTGGGCCCTCCAAGGACAACACAGTCCTTCCTAGGTCCTTCCAACTGTCAAACAACTCCAGCCTGGCACACACAAAGGGGCTTTGTGGGTTCCCCATGGAGAGATGATGGAGAGACGATTATATGTACAATTCCAGCAATTGCTGTCCCCTGTAGGACACGATGTGGCAGGAAACTACTGTTAATTTCAATGATAGAAAAAAACTTTAAATTTTATTTTTTTTATCATTTTTAAGTGGTTGTATGTACGTGTGCATGTGTGTGTGCATATGTGTGTGTGCGTGTGTGTGTGCATGTGTGAGCATGTGCAGGCATCAGTGGTCACAAGTGCATATGAATGCAGATGCCCACAGAGGCCAGGGGTGCTGAATCCCCTTGGACCTGGAGCTACCTGATGTGGGTACTGTGATCCTAACTTGGGTCCTCTGAAAGGACTCTTAACCACGGAGCCATCTCTCCAGACCCTGGGAAAGAACTTGTGAGGTGTTTGAGCAGCCCACCTTTATGAGTAGTGCCTAATCTCCTCTCATTTAAACCATGTACAGTCAAGTGCAGTCAAGCCTTCTAAACTCCGAGAGATGGGAACCCACCTGACATTTGTTCCCATAGCTCTCGATGGCATTGACATCACAAATATTTCACCAAACAGTGAGGCAGAGCTGGCTGAGGTCTCTGGGCTGATCTGCAGGTCATGCATGGGCCCTAGTATCCCAGAAGGCTATGACCCTTTTTTTGGCAGGCTTTTAAAGACTGGCCTTGACTTTAACTTCTGACCTTTCGTCTCCCCCTCCGAAACACTGGAATTGTAGGTTAGCACTACAATGCTGGTTTCAAACAGCGCAGGGGATTGCATGCACAGTGTTTATCAGCAAGCTGTCGCTGTCCAGCTACCCGTGTCCAGATCTCAGCCCCACCCATGTTGTGTGAGCTTCAAGCATGTTATTGAACTCTGAGCCTCAATGTCATTATTGCAGAGTGAGGGCAATACAGGGACACCTATCTCACAGTATTTAGGTGAGGATTAAAATAATTATCACAGGTAAACCAAGCGTGGTGAAGGCCTGTGATGTTTGGAGGGTGAGGGCTGGAGCATCTCCAGGAGCTGAAAGTCTTCCTCAGCTGCAAATGAGCTGGCTGAAGAGGAGCCTGAGCAACAGCAACACAGAACCATAGCTAAAACAAACAGGAAAATAAAGGCATAAGATGCCTACTTCTGTGCCCAATACAGTAACCAGCCAATAGATACTACTATTCTTTCTTTCTTTCTTTCTTTCTTTCTTTCTTTCTTTCTTTCTTTCTTTCTTATGTATACAATATTCTGTCTGTGTGTCTGCCTGCAGGCCAGAAGAGGGCATCAAATATCATTTCAGATGGTTGTGAGCCACCATGTAGTTGCTGGGGATTGAACTCAGGACCTTTGGAAGAGCAGGCAATGCTCTTAACCGCTGAGCCATCTCTCCAGCCCCGATGCTACTATTCTTATAATGATTTATGTACTGGGTTTTATGTGTACAGACACTTTTCCTGCATATACATCTGTGTACCACCTGAGCATCACAAAGCCTATGGAGGTCAGAAGAGGGTGTTGAATCCTCTTGAACTGGAGTCCCTGCGGTTGTAGGTGCTAGGAGTCAAACCCAGGTCCTCTGGAAGAGTAGCCAGTGCTCTTGACTGTTGAGCAGTCTCTCTAGCCCCAGATGTTACTTTATTTATTACTTGTTTCTTTGTTTGTTTGAAAACAGTCTTACTATGTAACCCTGTCTGACCTGAAACTCACAAAGATACTCCTGCCTCTACCTCCAGAATGCTGGAATTAAAGGTATTCCTTTATGCCTGGTTTATTTTTTACTATTATTATGTGGTTGTTATTACTATTTATGAATACATGTTACTTTCCAGATAGATACTATTTCAAAACATTACACCATCATTTCAAGTCATCAAAACATTTCTGGCTTGTCTAAAGTGAACTAGACTATAAGAAAATTTGTATCTAATATGGTTTCAAAATCAACTCTTTACCATGAAGAAAAAAACCCAGCTCTTTATGGCTCTTAGAGCTGTTTTTTTTGTTTGTTTGTTTGGTTGGTTGGTTGGTTTTTTTGTTGTTGTTTTGTTTGTTTGTTTATTGTTTTTTGAGACAGGGTTTCTCTGTGTAGCCCTGGCTGTCCAGGTGCTTGCTATATAGACCAGGCTGACCTTGAACTCACAGAGATCCACCTGCCTCTGCCTCCCGAGTGCTGGGATTAAAGACTTGTGCCAGGGGGCTGGAGAGATGGCTCAGAGGTTAAGAGCACTGACTGCTCTTCCACAGGTCCTGAGTTCAATTCCCAGCAACCACATGGTGGCTCACAACCATCTGTAATGAGATCTGGTGCCCTCTTCTGGGGTGCAGGTTCACATGCAGGCAGAACACCGTATACATAATAAATAAATAAATCTTAAAAAAAAAAAAAAAAGACTTGTGCCATCACTGCCCGGCTAGAGGTGCTTTCTTAAAACTGACCCATCCATACCTGGATCCACCTGTCAGCTGACTACTTAACATGCCGTGTGTTTCACACAAAGCTTAGATACTATCTAAAGTAATTTACCACCATGCCCACACATGGCTGCTCTCAGGGCAGACGACCCCCTTTCCCCAAGCTGGGAGGGGCGAGGAAGGCTGTTCTTTAGTGCCTAGAAGCACAATATCCCAAAGCCTATGACCTCACCTCTGAGAAATACCACAAAATTCTTTTTTCTACTAGCTAAAATTAAGTTTTGTGCTAAAGATACATCACAGTGGGTAAAGGCAGCTGCCACAAAACCTTACAACCTAAATTCAGTCCCCAGAACCTACTTAGTAAAGAACCAATTCCTCCGATGTCTTCTGACCTTCACAAGCATGCCATGGTGCACACACAAACACACACATTAATTTTTCAAGCCATTCCATTTTCCCATAAAATGTCCCTTCTGGGAGAGAGTCTGAATGGCTGGCCTGCTGGGGACCTTGTCTTTTTCAGCTAGATGGTAATGTAGTCACAAACGAAAGATCTGAAGCTTTTTCTTTTTCTTTCTTTCCTTCTTTTTTAACTGTTTTGTTTCGGCTGTGGAGTGATGGGAAGAGGGTTGCAAAGCCGGAGGGTGGAATGGGCTTCTGAGCAAGGCAGGAGTGAGAACTATTTAGCAAAGAAGCAAGATTTCACTCATTCAGAGTCACAGCGGCCGGTCCCAGTTCTGAATACACTTTAAGCTCATCTAGAGCGTGTAGATTTGATTGTGGTTACCACAACACAAAGGCTGATTTCACAATAGCTTATTGACCTTGTGTGCTTTCTCAAACAATGGCTAATGCGTGTTTAAAGCTGAAAAGTGTTCTCTTGTACTTGAAGAATTGCCATAGGCGGGATCCACTGACCAATACTCAAAAAGAGAATGAAATGTTACAGAGAAACAGAATACAGCCTCAAAGTATCTTCTTGGAGACCTTAATTGCCACAGTGGAGTTAATAGTTGCCCCACTTCGATGCCCCTCTCCTGGGAAGCAGATGTCAATTCTCTTACCCTCGAAGGAGGACTGGACTCTGAGGTTCAATTCTCAAGTAAGGAAAAGAAACGTAACTTTACAGTAAAGAAGTCTGGCAACAGACACGACCTTGGAACCACGTGACCGAGGTTAATGTCACAGCCACCAGGGACACTGCTATCACATATCAACAACACACTCAAGGAGAGGGGCAAGTCAGCTATGTGACCTTCTTTCTCCAAACCAGTAACCGCAGTCTGATTCTGAGAAACATTAGATAAGGCCTCGGGGGACATTTTACAAAAAAAAAAAAATACCTAAGCAGCAGTCTTCACAGGGCCAAGGTTGCTGGGCCTGGTGGCTCACAACCTGCAATCCCAGCACTCGGGACGCTAAGCCAGACAGATGGCTATGAGTTTAAAGCTAACCTGATCTGCATAGTTTGACCCTCTTCTCAAGAGATAAATGGAAGTGCCAGGACCATGCAAAAACAAGTCTGAGGTCTGGCGGTGGTGGCGCACGCCTTTAATCCCAGCACTCGGGAGGCAGAGGCAGGCGGATCTCTGTGAGTTCGAGACCAGCCTGGTCTACAGGAGCAAGTTCCAGGACAGGCTCCAAAACCACAGAGAAACCCTGTCTCGAAAAACCAAAAAAAAAAAAAAAACCAACAAAAAAAAACAAGTCTGAGAAATTATCACAGATAGGAAGACCAAGGGGGCCTGACAGCTGGGTACAATGTGTATGGCGCCTAGGAGGAATCTTGAACAGACACCTACACACACACAACAGTGAAGAAGTTAGTAAAATCCAGATGAAGTTCATAGTCAGTTAGTAATATGTTAAAATGTTTATTTAGTTTTATGTGTATGTGTAAGTGCCCGTACCTAGGTATGTATACCATGTATATGCTTAGCACTCTTGGAGGCCAGAAGGGAGCCCTGACACTGGAGTTACAGCAGAGACCTGAGTTCCTCAAGTTGTCCTCTGACCTCCACACACACACACACAATAAAATGTGTGCTCACACATATAAGCACGCACACACACACACAATAAAATGTGTGCTCACACATATAAGCACACACACACACACACACACACACACACACACCAAATAAATGTAGTAAAAAAAAAATAGTAAAGTCTAGAACTGGAACCCAAACGTGGCATGAGCCAAGTACTCAGCTCATGCTGACACAGCAGGACACTGTGTGGAGTCTTCCTCTTCTTTTAAGCTCTTGGTGCTGGGATCAAACCCAGGGCAGAGTGTGCTGCCCTGTGCTTCACTCTCAGCCCCTGGTTTCAGATTTTTGTAGTTGTCACAGGGAATTCTCACTCACCATTGGAGTATCATTTATTTGAGGTGAAAACATTCAAAACCCTTTTATCTAGTTTATCCCCCTGACATGGGGACAAAGCCCAGGGCCTCATACATCACATGTCTTCTTGGCTTTTGAAATAGAAGCACATTATTATCTACAATAACCCCACTGCAGCTGAGCACCCGCACTCACTTCTCTTATCTAACCATATAATTTGTGCCTTATCACATGTCTCCACGAATCCCTACCCCTTGGTTTTGTTTTTCATTTCATTCACAAGAAAGAAAAGGAGGAAACAAGATGGG
>NC_022016.1:62318183-62371449 GCF_000317375.1 Microtus ochrogaster | reverse complement strand
CCCCCCCACAAATTCTATTTTTAATGGATAAATAACTGTATACACTCATGGGCTACAATGCCCTGTTTGAACACTTATGATGCGGAATGATTAAATCAGGCTCACAGAAGAAAGTCTGTTCTCTCATATGCTTGTTTTTGTTTTGTTTGTTTGAGTCAGGGTTTTCATATGAAGCCCTGGTTAACCTAGACTTCACTATGTGAACCTAGGCTAGCCTTGAACTCAGAGATCTACCTGCTTCTGCCTCATTGTATTTACACACTTGTCTTTGTTTTGTTTCGAGACAGGGTTTCTCTGTAGCTTTGGAGCCTCTCCTGGAACTAGCTCTTGTAGACCGGGCTGGCCTCTAACTCCCAGAGATCACCTGCCTCTGCCTCCCCAGGGCTGGGATTAAAGGCGTGTGTTACCAATTATTTGTGGTGATTAAATCAGGGATGCCAGAATTATTTTTGAAGAATCGTTCAAATATAAGAATCAAGAGGTAGAGAGCGTCAGGTATTTTGATCTTCTCTTTAAATATCAGGAAATGAAATTTGGTGACCCATGGAGACAAAGTTCAGCTGAAGACAAAGAGGAGGCTGTTCCTGTCAGACAAGGAGTTCTTGAGAACTAAGGCGTGGGAGAAAGAGCCTAGGTGTGACGCTACGGCTTTGAGGTTGCCTCTCTCCTAATCCACTGGTTCAGAATACCCAGGGGAAGCAGAAAGAGGACCCCAGAGAAAAGAGGTTTGGGCCTGGACCATGGAAAGACAACACCTCCAAGAGGCCCTGACCTGGAAGTGGGCCTCAGAGACTGAAAGGCAATGAGGCTAAATTAGGGAGAAAAAAGTCCCCATCTCTGGGCCCAACCATATTAACTACTAGCCCTCAGTCCCAAAACCCTTCTCTATTCTCTCAGACAACACTGAAGCAGGCATTCAATCAAGCTTGCCTCCATTTGCCAGCCAAGTCATTACTAGCCTCTGTCCCCAGTGGGCACTAGTGCTGGTCAGGCTAGAGCAGGAAGGGAGGCCTCTCTGTTTGCTCTCCTGTTCCTGTGAGCAGCAGCCCTCTGTCCTGCCTATGGCAATTGATTCCATGACGGATTGGTTTCTGTGCCAGGTTTCTTTCCACAATGCCAAATCAACCTGGTAAAGGCCCTCAGGGCCCTGAGTCTCTGGCTGCTTCTCTGGCTTCCCATCCCTTGGAGTGGCATGTCTCCTGGCGACCTCACCATTTTCCATTTGCCAAGTGCCATTAGACCAGTTCCTTATGGTAAATCCTGTCTTAGCTGGTCATGGTAGCAAACTCTTATAATCCATCCAAAACATGGACACCTGATGCAGACGGATGCCAAGTTGGGGTCCAGTGTGGGTTACATCGGGAGAACCTGCTTCAATAAACAAAGACAAAAAGACAACCAGTGTGACCGGGTGGTGGTGGCGCACGCCTTTAATCCCAGCACTCGGGAGGCAGAGACAGGTGGATCTCTGTGAGTGAGGCCAGCCTGGTCCACAGAGCTAGTGCCAGGACAGACTTCAAAGCTACAGAGAAACCCTTTCTCAAACAACAACAAGAACAAGAACAACAGCAAAAACAAACTGTGTGATGTTTTTGTGACCTGCTCAAGTGCCAGGTTCTCCTGAGACCTTGGTGGGTCAGGATTACACACAAGATGTTCTAGCAGGGAGTCACAGTCAGATAAGGCATGGCCATGAGAGACCTAGGGTCATGACGCAGGCTTAGATATAGCCTCGACAATGTGACCCCGTTGTCATCTTCAGCTGTGACACACACTAGGGTCCAAAGCTGGCTTGGACCAGTTATACCAGCAGAAAAGCAACATTGGGAAAAGCTGATACAAAAGACAGAATAAGGGGAGGCAGCCAGCAGGGCCTTGGAGCCAGAAGCCTGGTTGGTCGCCAGACTATCCACAATGTGTCAGACCCCTCAGACACCAGATGTCACACTGGAGTAGGGGTAGCCACCACTGACAGATGAACAGCCTAGTGATGACCTCCAAATAAAAGGTTACACAGTATCTTCCTGGGGACTGAGGGCGGGAATCAGCAGTCCTCAGAACAGCCAGCTCTCTGCAAATGCCCTGCTTCCCCTGCATTTCTCTGGCACACCAGATCCTTCCTCTCTTTAAATGGGGGTCCTAAGTGGATGTCCCAAGCAAGTCCACATGCTCCTTCTCTGCCTGGACCCACAGCTGACTGGGCTCTGCTTGTCCTAATCCAAAGTAAATATTGCCATTTAATTTTTGTTCTTCTGATGTAATTTCAGATTGCTAGCAGAGTTGTAAGAATAATGCGAAAAATTCCAAGCTACCCTTCCTCCCAGTTCCTCTGAAGTGTTGTTGTGTTGCCTTCATATCATTCCTGTGTATCAGTGCAGATTTTCCAGAAATATGTATTTTATTATGTTTGTTGTGGTGGGGAGCACAGGTTCTACCACATGCATGTGGAGGTCAGAAGACAACTTGTCAGAACTGGTCCTCTTCCTCCTCCATGTGAGTCCATCCTGAGGATCAAACTCAGGTCATCGGGTTTGACAGCAAGCTCTTTTGCCTTGCTGAGCCATCCTGCCAGCCCTTCCTGAAACAGTTAAAGTCGTTAGCATAGTATGTCTTTACCATGAAAGAACTCAGTATGGGGGGGCTGGAGAGATGGCTTGGCAGTTAAGAACACTTGCTGCTCCTGCAGAGGAGCCAGATTCAGATCCCAGCACCTGAATGGTGGTTCACAGCCATCAGAACCTGCAGTTCCAGGGGCCCCTTGGTCCTCTTCTGACTTTCCAGGGCACCAGGAACAGAGATGGTGCGCACATATACATTGAGGAAGACATTCATACCCATATAATGAATAAATCTAAAAATTTTTTTATTAAAAAGATAGTTCTGTAGGTATTGCCCCCAAAAGACATAACCACAATCCAACCATCAAAAACTGGAACATCTGGGCCGGCTGGATGGCTACACACTTGCAGCCAAGGCTGACCTGAGTTCACCCAAGTAAGGTGGAAGGAAAGAACCACTTCCACAGAATTGTCTCCTGACCTCTGCTTCCATGTTGAAGCCTCTCCTCACCTGCAATCACACATCACACACACACACACACACACACACACACACACAATAATAATAATAAATAAATTTGAAAAAATAAGAATTAGCCGAATGTAGTGGTGCATGCCTTTAATCCCAGCAATTAGGAAGCAGAGGCAAAAGCCATTCTTGCCATTCAAGTCCTGAACTTTGGACCAGGCCAGGCTAGTCTACATAGTGAGTTCCAGGACAACCAGAGAGACTCTGAGACTCTACATAGAGAGATTATATATATATAATAATTTATATATATATATAATTTTATATATATATAAAAATTTGGAGTTATGCAATATAATAAATCTACAAATTTATTTAAAAGTTTCCAATCATCCTCATATATGCTTTAAAACAAAAACAAAAAAACAAATACAAGATTATCTGCTGCATTTAATTGCCACAAACAATAAATTTTGACTCTCAAGTAGAGCAGGGGGAGGAGTTGTGAAGGCATTTTATCTCTGCAAACACAAATCCTGCAGTGTGGGGGCTAACTCACTGTGTCAGTGACTGCACAAGCACGAACCATAGTAACAGTAACAGGGCTGGGATCTAGCTTCATCCGTAGGGTGCCCACTTAGCACGCCCTACCCTGGGTTCCGTCCTCATCACCACAAACTAGACATTCCTGGAGAGCCGCAACACTAGGCACTGGGAGGAAGAGGGAAGAGGGTGGGAAGTTCAAGGCTAAGCTTGGCAATACAGCAAGTTGGAGGTCAGTCTGACTGTTAGAGACCCTATCTATCTTAAAAACAAACAAAACCAGAAGAACTGTTAACGCTAGCTCAGGCCGCTTTATCTCTTTTCGAATTCTGTTTAGTCATTCCCTATCAGCCAGCCATACCAGAAAAGATGGAGAAAAGGAAGACCAATGGGAAAGGCAGATGTTTTCCAGTTAGATGGAAACCCAGCTTTGCAATGTGCTGGTGGTGGCCGCTCTTAGGAGTCTGATCATCTCTGAGTCTCTTACTCGCCTTTCCCATGACTGAGAACTCAGCACAGCAAGTCCTGAACCCAACACTGCTCAGCTCACTCACACCTTGGCTCTGTGACACTCCGGGCCCTGAGCTGGAGCTTCCAGAGGCTTTAGTTCCTTGATGTGAAGTGGACCTGGCTAGGCTATGGAGCAGAGGTGTGTTTACAGGAACCGGGCCTTGCACGCATAGCAGGTTCTCATTTCAGGATACACTCCTTCCTCTCAGTCCTTCTTGGCACTCAAGTATTCCTCTCTAAGCTTGCATCTTCATCTGCAAAAGGCGGCGAGTGATGGCCACTGGGGGTTGTTGTGAGGAGAGAGGAGAACAGGAGAGGGGCTTGGGGCTAAGAAGGGCCCACAGCAGAGCTGTCTGCACACACTTGTGATGGATAGGATGGTGACACAAACAGAAAGGTGTCTTGGAATCCTGGCCTGGCTAGAATGTGAGCAAACCTGTTCCCTCCACTGCTGCTTCAGGATCCAGCCCTCGCCTTCCTGTCCTGTCACCCTTGCCGAGGCCATTCTTTCCTCTGCCAGTCAGTACATCTAATGGTGAGCAATGCCAACCTTCTTGGAAGCCACTCAGTCCTGTCTCCAAGAAGGGAGGAAGGATTTCACCTAGTCCTGGGCAAGTTTTTAGGCAAGAGAGGTCAGCTCCAGCGCTGCCTCTCAACCCTGCAGGTTTCCCCAGAGTCCCACCTGTGGCTCCAGCCCATTACTACTGTCTGTCTCTCTGAGTAACAAGTTTAAGGTCAGAGATGCCCTCTGAAGAGGGCTTTGATCTGGAAGAACACAAGCCCACTCAAAAGGGCTGAGGCAAGATTTCTTAGGTGCAAAGCCCCTCAGCAAGCATAGGCCAGCCGAGGGAGACAAGCAGACCCACACAATGCCAAGCTCTGGACACTGTGGACCTTGTGGAACCCTCATAAGTACTGGGAGCCTGAGGCCTGATTCTTCTTTGATAAGGAACACAGGTGCAGTGGATATAACTTCTGGCTGGAGTTAGTGACTCCTCAACCCCTGGCTTCAAAGCCCACATCTAGGGTTGGTCTGTTGAAGCACCCTGCAAGCATCACAACAACCAAGGAAATGTGACCCCAGGGGTGTAGATAGCCCTTTAAGCAGGAGCCACATACTCTCCATTGGACTCTCAGAATCTTCCAGTTTTTCTAGCGGGGCTAAAATTTCAGCTAAAAACATTTTATTCCCAAAGAAACTGCCCTGAGAAGGAACTGGACCAGTTAAAGCCTCTGAGCACCCAAACCTGCATTGCTCAAGTACTTCCTTCTTGGGTCCCTGCTCAGCTCACAAGCTTCTGTTTTCCTCCCTGAGGAGCAGAACTTCTGGGACCCTGTTTTGTCCGCTGTGACCCAAGCCCTCTTGCTCAAATGACAGAGCTTGCTCATCTGACTTTGAGGGGCCACAGCAAGAGCCATGCTTGCCATGGGACTCCTGAACTTCCGATTAGGACTAGCAGAGCCGTCGGGCGATGGTGGCCCATGCCTTTAATCCCAGCACTCGGGAGGCAGAGGCAGGCGGGTTTCTGTGAATTCGAGATCAGCCTGATCTACAGAGCTAGTTCCAGGACAGGCTCCAAAGCCACAAAGAAACCCTGTCTCGAAAAACCAAAAAAAAAAGGACTAGCAGAGCCCAGTCAGCGGTGGATCCAGGCAGCGCATGTGGACTTGCTTAGGGGATCCACTTAGGACCCTCAATTAAAGAGAGGAAGGATCTGGTGCACCAGAGAAGTGCAGGGAAGGCGGGCATTTGCACAAAAACAGCTGCTCTGAGGGCTGCCGATCCCCACCCCTCCTCCCCTTTAAGATTCTGTGTAACCCGCGTGCCCTTGAGCTCTGTAAGATGGCCTTGACTCAAGTATTGAATGACGCTTTGCTGAGATTGGCTGGGGTGGATGTCTGCTGCGTGTAAGCAAATCAATGGCAGATACAGTGAAGGCCATCCATCCTTCAGCATCCCAAATTAGACTTGGCAAGCTAGCCCGGCCTGATGACAGCAACGCCACCTTCTTAGACTGACTAGGGCTGTACGATTCGAAAGCCTCTAACACAACGTTCTCAACCTGAGATTGAACAACCTTTTCACGGGGGTCACCTACAACCCCTGGAAAACACAGATATTTACATTGTAATCCACAACAGTAGCGAAATTACAGGTATGAAGTAGCAATGAAAATAATTTTATGGTGGGGGTCACCACACCGTGAGGAACTGTGTTAAAGAGTCACAACATTAGGGAGGTTGAGAACCACTGCTGTCACAGAGCCCAGCACAGAGGTCCTGGCAATCTCAGCGTTTAGGCGAGTTAGGCAGGAGTTCTGAGCGTTCAGTCCAGCCTGGGATGATCCACCTAGAGGCACCCTCTCCCAAGTGCTCGGAGGCATTGGACCGGCTTCCCGCCAGGCAAACCTGAGTCTTCACACATTCATCCCTTCCTGTCAGGATGACCTGTAAGGTGTTTGACCTCTCTGACACTTGCTTCCTCTTGTCTAGTTTCCCTTTTCTCCAGCCCCCTGATTGATTGCTTGACGGATACTGGTTGATTGATTTCCTTCTGGCAGAGCCTCATATAGCCCAGACTTGCCTCAAACTCCTGATCCTCCTGCCTCCACCTCCTAAGTGCTGGGGTTATAGGTATGTTTGCTACCATGCCTGAATATATATTATTCTGTGCTGGGCATTGAACCTAGATTTTTGTGCATGCTAGGCAAGCACTCTGCCAACCAAGCCATATGCTCAGTCACTTTTTTTTCCCCCTGAGACAGTGAGTCTCAACTATCCCAGGCTAGCCTTGGACCCCCCATCCTCCTGCCTTTGCTTCCTGAATATCGACTTTACTGATGTGCGGCATCATGCCTGGCTTTCCTTCCTCATTTCTGCTGACTGAAAGGCAGGATAGAGTGGCCCTCAGGTCAGCTTCTGGCTCTACCACCTTGACTGATGGACTTAAGAAATGGCATCACTTCTGCAAACCTCAATGCCTCACAACTGCAGTGGGGCCAATAAAACCTGTTTTAAGTGGTGGTTAGAAGGCCTGAATGAAGTACGCAGGGAGTGCTTAGTACAGTGGCGGTCCGCAGTAAAAGTGCTCAGTGGGTGGTGGCTGGAATAATAATTTACCACGTAAAATACCCAGCATGAGACCAGATACATAATTGCTAATAAAAAAGGTTTGTATTATAAATTGGTGCACAAGGGTGAGTGGAGAGAGTTTGGCTGGATACAGCTAGCAGGATTATGTGTGAAACAAAGGAGTCTTAGCCATTGCAAGCTTTGAGTGAATCAACAGTAACCTACATAAAGCTAGTGAGATCTCAAGCCATAGTAAGAAAAACAGTCAGTGTTTCTAGAAGACAGGAGGTGGGGGCCCCTCATCCCCAATCAGATAATATCTAGAGAAGAAACAGGAAGGCACAGGGCTGGAAAGAGGACTTTCTTTCTCATTCTCTCATTCTTTTTTTTTTATTTTTTTTTTTATTTTTTGGTTTTTCGAGACAGGGTTTCTCTGTGGCTTTGGAGCCTGTCCTGGAACTAGCTCTGTAGACCAGGCTGGTCTCGAACTCACAGAGATCCGCCTGCCTCTGCCTCCCGAGTGCTGGGATTAAAGGCGTGCGCCACCATCGCCCGGCTCATTCTTTCATTCTTCATTGTTGTTTGGTTTTGTATTTTGAGACATGGTCTCTCTACCTATGACGCCCTGGCTGTCCTGGAGCTCAATATGTAGACCAGGTTAGCCTCAGACTCACAGAAATCCCCCTGCCTCTGCCTCCTAAGTGCTGAGATGAAAGGCATGGCACTACTCCTGGTTCAAAACCTCTCAGTTTTTCAAGGAAAATAAAGTTTTGTTCCTGACAAGTGTGCTTATGTGAACAAAAAAATGAGATACAGACGGCCCTTTCTCCTCTCACAGGTTGTACCATATCTGGGTGTAAAACAAGCTGCAGATATCTGGGCGGGGCCAAACTGATGGAAAGATTTAGAAATAGGACAGTAGGGCAGAACCCGAGGCTACCAAGTAAGGAATTTTTCATAAAACGCATATTTCTTTTTTTTTCTGGCAGAGTTCCCTTGCCTTGTATACACGACTCCCTGGATTCTGTCTCTGGCACTAGATAGCCAGGTGTGGTGGTGTGTGCCTGAAATGCTAACCTTCTGGAAGTGGAAGTGAGGGGAAGGGAGTTCAAGGCCATCCTCTGCTACAGTAGCAAGTTTGAGGCCAACCTGGGATAAATGAGACTTGTTTCAATTGTTTAAATGTGTAACTTTTTGTTTTAAATCTGTTTTAGCAGCTAAGAAAGAGTGGCAGGCTGGTGGTGCTTGAGAAATGCCTACCATCCAGTAAGTGACACCCCCCCCCCTTTAAGACAGGGTCTCACTCTGTAGCCTTGGCTGGTTTGGATCTTGCTATGCAGAGCAGCAACCTGATTATTATAACGTCCAGGACAGGTCCACCAGACCAGGTATGGCATCACCTCCAGTGAGCAGAACACTCCAAATCAATCATCAGTCAAGAAAAAGCACCCCGGGGCTTGCCCACAGGCCTGTCTGGTGGGGACATATCTCAGCTGAGGTCCCTCTTCTCAAGGACTCTAGCTTGTGTCAAGTTGACATAAAACTAGTCAACACAGGTTTGTGCATATTCCTGGGTGTGGTGTTGGTTCTATAGGCGACAATACATTCATCAAAACCTAGAAAATCTATTGTTTGGATGCATAAAGTTTTTAATATAGAGAATATAATCCCGCAAGAAACCTGCTTGATTTTTAACATAGAATCCTTTTTCTTGTGAAATATTCAAAGTTATTAAGTAGAAAATAATTTTCATCAAAGAATTGTTCATTTTCTTCACACATGCCTTGCTCTGAAATAGAAATTACTGTGATCAGCTTCACTGCGAGGAAAAATAATGTCAAAATACTAATTGGAAAATATTTTTAAAAGACTCAAACACCAAAGTCAAGCTAAAGTCACGTTTAGAAGCCTCTGCTTCACAGCATACAATGGAGCTGAATCGTTAAGTACCTAAGATCCCCTGGTAACATATTTTCAAAGACACAGAGAAGGAGAAACAAAGTGGAGCGGACCCGTGTCACCCCCGATGCTCAGTATTTTAGTTTCTACCATTGCCTTCCCTGGATGTATGCCTGCGGCAGAGTGCAATGAGCTGACACCTGTGTGAGTGTGAAATGGTCTAATCAAGGTCAAGAACATGCCCGTATCTTTAAATTTGTTTGGTGTGCGTGCATGTGTGTGTGTGTGTGCGCACACACACACATATCTGATATATGTAAATGCGTGTACAGGAATGCATACCTGTGGACATACCTCAAGAGGCCAAAGGAAGACATTGCATGGTATCTTGATCTCTCTTTGCATTAATCCCTTGAGGCAGGGTCTCTCACGGAACCTGAAGAGAGGCTGTCAACCAGCAAACCCCAGAGGCTCTCCTGTCTCCACCCCGTGCACACACACATACACAGCTCCGGGTTACAGGTGCATGCTACGCCGTTTCTTACATGGATTTTGTGGATTTGGACCCAGGTCCTCATACCTGTATGGAAATCACTCTTACTCACTGAGCCGTCTCCCCAGGCCCAGATTAACTTTTTCCTCTCTTACACGTATCAAAGAGAACATTTGATGTGGGTCTTTCTGTGTCTGAGTTATTTCACGTAACATAATGTCCTCTGGTTTACTTTGAGAGTTTTTATGGCTGAATACTATTCCATGTTCATGTGTAACACACTTCCTTTATCCATTCATGAAGCGGATACATGCCAAGCCATGTGAAGGGCTGCAGCAAACATGGGCACATCAAGTCCCCTTCGTACGATGGCTTCCTTTCCTTTGGATATTTCCTGGAAGCAGAATAACTGCTCCCAATGGTAGCTTTATTTTTAGTGTCTTGAAGAGCTGCTACATTGTACTCCTAAATGTATATTAGTTTATGTTTCTATCAAGTTGTTTTTTTTAACAAGCTAGGCCAGGGTCTTCCCTATAATTCTACTGTTTGGGGCCTGCTGTGGGCTCCGTACAACATTCTACACACCCACCAGGCTGAAACCTCGCTCTTCAGGGTCAGACGGCACCACCTGGAACCTTCCCTTTCTGAACTCAACTCTGAGCGGAGGCCTATTGAATTCCTCGGGAAATGTACTGGACTGTACACCCAAATGAGGAACACAATACCCCATGTCCTGCTGTCCCCGCCTGCCACACTTCTCTCTTCATGGGAGGGGCTTACAGTACCTGGGTCTCCTTCCACTTTGGAGGAAACTGTGTGATTTGCTTCTGACCTTTGAGCCCCCAGAGGCATCCCTCAGGTCCCCAACCCTACTTATAGATAAGCCTAAAATAGGCTTATCTGCTATCTCCAGTCTCTGTTTCTTAACAGGGACTCAAGGCCCTGCTACTTCCTGCTCACCAGGTTTTGGTCTTATCCTTTTGGTGCCATCAAAGTCTTGCTGTCCTCGGAGTAGCAAGACAATCAAGGTCCCTCATCTTGACTGTGGGTCCCAGGTGACCAGAGGGCAGGACCTTTCACAGGCCCTGACCCCCAAACCCCAAAGGCAATACTGCACTTTGCTGGGGGGGGGCAGTCTTCTCCCCATCTTCCTAGCCTAGGGATTCTCCTTTCCAGCCTCCAGAGACTCAGGAAGGGACAAGAGCTCTGGTGGCAATGTGGCTGCAGTCAAGGGAAGAGCCATTCTGAGAAACCATGCCTTGTCTTAAGGTAGATCCCCTGAGGTTGGAGTTACAGATGGTTGTGAGTTACCATGTGTGTGTTGGGGACTGAACCTGGTGACCCCTGGTCTTCCACAAGAGTAACAAGTACTCACAACTGCTGAGCCATCTTCCCAGCTCCCTTAAGATACATACATATATATATATATATATATATATATATATATATTAAGTGTCTAGCCCAGAGCAGAGTGAGTATGTAGCCCAAGTATGTGCTATGTTGCCTCTTATTTGCTGGTCGTCCGGGGGGAGAGGGGGCGGGCAACTCCTCTCCTAGTGCCAAAGACACTAGGAAGATACTGGACGGCGCGGGCATCAAGGCCGATGATGACCAGCTCAACAAGGTCATCAGTGAGCTGAATGGAAAAAAACATTGAGGATGGTAGTGCCCAGGGTGTTGGCAAGCTTGCCAGTGTGCCTGCTGGTGGGGCTGTGGCTGTTTCTGCTGTCCCTGGGTCTATAGCTCCTGCGGCTGATTTTGCTCCCACCCCACCTCACCCCCACCCCCACAGTAGAGGAGAAGATGAGAAAAAGGAGGGGTCCGACGTGGAATTTGGCTTGTTCGATTAAATTCCTGCTCCCCTGCAAATAAAGGCAAATAAAGCCTTTTTATGTTTTTTTGTTTGTTTGTTTGTTTGTTTTTAAATCATGACCAGATGAACAGCAGAGGCTGGGGCTGGTTTCCTTCACTGTCTTGGTTTCCTTCTCTGTATAATTCTTCCCATGATGTCACAGATCACAGGCACCTTCAGTCCCATTTATGGATCAGGAAAGCTGAAGTTCAGCTACTTTCCTGTTCCTGTCATAAAACACCCCCGCCAAGGCATCTTACAGAGGGAACAGTTTATTTAGGGCTTATGGTTCCCACGGACTAGAGTCCATGATGGCAGAACAGAGGTAGCAGGCAGAGGTGGCAGGGGGCTGGTGGCTGCAGCAGAGTTGAGAGCTCACATATAGAAACAAAAGTTGAAGTCAGAGCTGGCAAACTCAAAAAGGCAGGAGTCCTCAGAAACTTGAAAGTCAGCCCCCAGGGACACACCTCCTCCCGTGAGGCCACACCCCCTAATCCTTCATAAACATCTACCAGAGGAAACAAGTATTCCTCTGTCCCTAGGCATTTCATTCAAACCACCATAGAGAGGTTAAGTAATCCTCAAAGGTCACACAGTTTGTTAACCCCTAGAGTCTGGATTCTAGCCCCAGTTTTTCAGACTGCAAAGTCAACCATGCTCCTGCCTCAAACTATACGATGCTGCACATTAGAATTAGGTTTCTGAAACAGCCTACAATTTACAACCCCAGAGAACCTAGACAACAAAGAGGACCCTAAGAGAGACAGATGGATCTAATCTACATGGGAAAGAGAAAAAGACAAGATCTCCTGAGTAAATTGGGAGCATGGGGATCAAGGGAGAGGTTAGAAGGGGAAGTGGGGGAGGAAGGGAGGGGAGTGAAGAAAAACATATAGCTCAATAAAAACAATTTAAAACAGAAAAGAAAAAAAGAAGGAAAAAAAAGAATTAGGTTTCTAAATCTTGCCAAAGGGAAGGGAAATAAAACAAAACAAAAGGAGACAGGATCTTTCTATGCAGCTAAGGTTGACCTGGGATGCCTGTGTAATTCAGGCTGGTCTCAATCTTTCAATCTCCCTGCTTCTACTCTCAAGTGCCGGGATCATACCTAACACAGCCGTACCTCTCAAGTGCCGGGATCATACCTAACACAGCCGTACCTTTCTCAGATGTGGTCAAAGCCATGCAGCAGAGGCTCGTTTCCTTCTCTGTAAAATGATTCGGTATTTAACATCTACAAGAATTTATGGGGCACCAGACAAGATTCTAAATACTGGGGATATGAAGCAAAGAAAGAAGCCACTCGCCCCCGTCCCCCACTCCCCATCCTCGGGGAACTGGCATACGTTGTGGTTGAGGAAGGGAGCAGGACAGTAAACGGCAATGCTTACTATAACATGTAGAAATGTTTAAAGTGCTTTGAGGTATAAATAGGGAAAGGGGCTAGTAGGTGAAGCGGGAGTTGAAATTTGAAGATTATATGACTCTTGGGGAAGATAGCATTCCAATTGGGAAAAACAGGCATAAAAATTCTGAGTCTGAGGTTGGGGAGATAGCTCAGTGAGCATTGCTACCCTTCCCGGAGACCTGGGTTCAATTCCCATCACCCACACAGTGTATCATGAGCATCTATAACTCTACTTCTGGGGCATGTGATGCCCATTTCTGGTCTCCAAGGGCACCAGGCACACACATGCTGCACAGATATAGATGCACACAAAACACTTACACCCTTAAAATAAATAAACAAATAAAATAGATCTTAGGCATCTAAAGATGCTACTGACCACTAGGTGGAAAACCAAAGGGCTGTTGGGCATGTGGCTCAGCAGGGAGGTCCAGGGAGGTCCAAGCTGGAGACAGAAATGCGGACTTGAGTTACACAGCTGGATTTCTCGGAGGAAACCCTGAGAACACCTACTTCATATGGGGATTTAAAAGATTCAAATTGAACCAGTCAACCGTTCAAATGGTGCCTCGCACAGCAGACACTCGCTAAGATCGGCTGTCATCACTGTCCCCCAGCTTCGGGCCATGGCCATCCTCCACACTGCCCATGGGAGCGATTTCCTGAAGTCACCGGTTATGGCTCACAGCTGCAGTGACTCTGTTGCCGGCAGGATGAAACCCATACTTCACAGACTGCCCCGAAGGCCCTTCTCCATGCGGTCACAGCCACTCTTGCAGCCCACTTCTGCTACCTCTGCCTCCCACTCTACCCCCCCCCCAACAGTCATAGGAAACCCTTTGTTCCTAGCTTGTTGTCTTTGAACATGTGGCAGCCTCTGCCTTGACTTGTCCAACAGCAATGCCCTGTGATTCTCACAAGCTCTGGGAAGCCTCCCTGCATGCCCAGGCTGTCCCCTCCCCTACAGATCTGCTTCCTGCTCACCAAGGGGGGGGCTCTTCCCACGCTTGTTGCTGCAGCACCTAACACCGAGCCTGTCACAAGCTTCGTTATTGCTAGCATGCCTCTGTTCACAAGGGCCAGCGTGGGTTAAAGCTCTGATCACAGCTGACAAAGACTGGGACAATCAGACTCCAAGCCTGTCTGATTCTGGGTCCAGGGGTACACACATGCACACACTCATACACTCATGCATGCACATACATACACTCACACACTCATACACTCATACACACACGCTCATACACATGCACACACATACACTCACATACACTCATACACTCACATGCACACACTCATACAACATTCATACATTCACACATGCACACACTCATACACATCACACACACTCATACACTCATGCATGCACATACATACACTCACACACTCATACACTCATACACACACGCTCATACACATGCACACACATACACTCACATACACTCATACACTCACATGCACACACTCATACAACATTCATACATTCACACATGCACACACTCATACACATCACACACACTCATACACTCATGCATGCACACAATACACTCACACACTCATACACACACGCTCATACACATGCACATACATACACTCACATACACTCATACACTCACACACACTCATACAACACACTCATACACATGCACATACATACACTCACACACACTCATATACTCACACACACTCATACAACACACATATACACATACACTCACACACACTCATACACACTCATACACTCACATATACACACTTATACACTCACACACATATACACACTCATACACTCACACATGCACACTCATACACTCACACACACGCATACACACTCACACACATATACACACACATACACTCACACACATGCAAACACACTCACACACATATACACACTCGCACACATACACACTCATACAACACACTCATACACATGCACATATATACACTCACACACACTCATACACACTCACACACATATACACACTCATACACTCACACATGCACACACTCATACACACATACACACATGCACCAATCTCAAGGCATTTGGGGATAGAGAAATCTTGGTCTTTCTAATTGTTCCCTGGGAAGGGATCCAGACCGGGTATTAGCATTTGCCCTCAGAACACAGCTATTCATTGGCTTCTTCAATAATTCATCCACTCCTTTATTCTCCCATTCATCTACGTCCTCATCCTTCCTTCATCCATTCCCCCACTCATTCACACTTAGTAATTGTACTTAGAATTTTCCTCCTAGAGTCCATCCCTGTTATCTATACAAGCTGAGAACCCAAAAAAGAGTCCACCTGGCCAGGAGATGAGGTGGCCCTGGGAGGGAGCTGGTGACTGACCTTGGACACGAGAGGGGCTCACTAGGTGACTTTGGAAACAGGCTGTTCTGAACTTAGTGTGCTCATTCAGAAAGGACAGCTTGAACCAGCTGCAGATAGGAGGCTGTCTGGGACGGAGGAAGAGCGAGGCTCATGCCAGAGAAGCTTGGGAACTCGGCAGCAGCGGAAGGCAAGATTAACTTGGGAGTATGGTGCAAGGTTAAGGTTTGGGTTAAGTATAGGTTCAGATCTTGAAATAGAGTTCTTTTCTCCCCTTGGAAGTTTTTTTGTTTATGTATTTGTATGTGTTTTGTTTGTTGAGATCAGCTCCTGCTGTGTACATGAAGCTACCTTCCAACTCTAGAGAATCCCCCTGCCTCAGTCTCCCAAGTGCCCAGATTACAAATGTGTGCCACTGTGAAGGGTCCAGGTTCACATATTCCCCCCCCCCTTTTCTTCTTGTGGGTGATGGTAGTCTTTTATGATAGGTCGCATCCCCCATGCTGGATTCCTTCCTCCTCACCCTCCACACCCTAAATGCTAGGCATGTGCTCAGCAAGTCAGGCTGGGGGCTGGTTTTTAACAGGCCAGTCCAGAACCTAACGATCAGAGGGGGACTGCCTAGTGAATTTGGGATGCTCCAAGAAGCAAAACCAACACCTGTAGAGACATACTGACTGTCCAACCTTTCTGGGTTTCCTGATGCCCACCAGTTAAATTGCCAGTTTGGGGTATTTGTCTGTGTTGTGGTCACCTCTCTGGCAGGACCCCATGGGTCAGGATTGATGTCCTTTTTTGCTCATAGACTTACCCACGCTATGCAGCCCCTTGGCACAGCCTCCGAGTACACAGTAGGCTGCCTTTCTTTTTGCCCTTATTTCCCCCACAAAGCTGGCTGCAGAAGCCCCTTCCCGATTGGGACCACTGAGGTGTTCTGACTCACCTGTCTGGAGGACCAGGCTGAGACACTTTCAGCCCCCGCCCCCTTCACTGTCCCTGCCCATCCCCGGCCAGCGCTGCGCAGTTAGGGTCCTGCAACTGCCCCAGGCGCGGAGCCGCGCAATTACCCTAATTACAGCCCGGCCTCGGCGGCGGTAGAGAGCGCGGCCACGCCGGCCTGAGAACGCCTCCGATCCCCGGCCGGAGCGTGGGAACCTCCGTGCCCTCCGCCTGGGGCGGCGGCGGTGGCGGCAGCGTCGGGGACCCGCCCGCTGGGGAGGCCGCGATGCGCGATAAGCCCGCCCCGCCGCTCCCGCCCGGCTAATGACTGGGCCTCTCTGGGAGCGCGGCCCCTTTCATCAGCAGGTCCCCAAGCGCCCCGTGCCCATTAACTCCCCAGCTCCCACACCTGGGTGGAGAGCAGCCGCGGGCCCGCAACCCCAATTGCCGGGCGAAGCCGAGTGGCTACGCAGGCCAGGAGGTTCCCAGGAGAGATGCGGCGCCCTGCTGCCAGAATGCATTCCACATCCGCTCAGTGCCTCACTCACCAGCTCCTCCATTCACACACCCACTCATTCATTTATTCACTGAACGAACGTTTTCTGCGTCCCTTCTAACGATTGTTTCCTCTTCTGTAGGTGGGAAATAACGTTATCCTAAGAGTTCAGGTGGTACGGGAGAGATGAGGGAAACCACTGAATACCTTTTTTGTAATCGACCCATTCCAACTGCACCCTACTTCGCTTGGCACACCAATCCTGAATAAGGTAGCGTCCACTTTACAGACGCAAGAGAAGTGACAGGATTAGTCAAGGTCATACAATGAGGTGTGTCACTTCGTGCTACGCACGGCACAGTTAGAGTGCGGTTGACGCCCAGGACCCCAGGTGAAAAAACGACAGCAGCTGGCATTTCTGGGACACGTGGCACCGGGCACTATACAAAGGGCCGTCTGCACAGTGTCCTCTTTAATCCTTGCCACACAACCAGAGTGGCTGAAATACAGTTTGAATCCAATCAGACAGGGCCACTGAGGTTCACTGCTGTGTGATGGGCATGAAGCAGCCCCCACCTCCCTATTTGGTGTCCTTGCCAGTCTCAAGTCAAGAACATTGATTCACTTAGCATCTTCTCACTCCAGGGACCCTCCACACCGTCCGCAACCTCAAAACACAAAGGAGACAAACAGGGTTTAGGGTGACAGGCCTGGGATCCCAGCTGCTGGGGAGGCTTGAAAGAAGTGAGTTCAAGTCCAGCCTGGACAACTTCGTGGGACCCTGACGCAAAAGAAAAAATTGAAGGCTGGGGATGACAGCTGGTACGGAGCTTGCTTAACATGCCCAACAAGGCCCTGGCCTGACCTCGAATTTTGTGAAACAAACAAACAGCTGGGGTGAGGGGTATCAGGCAGTCAGCTTCCAAAGATATGGTACCACAGACAGGCAAGAAACATGTAAGTTCAACCTGGATGCAAAAACTCTCTGGGCCTCAGTTCCTCCTCTATAAAGGGGCCCAGTGGTTCCTGAGCTGGGTAGTTTTATGTCAGCTTGACATAAGCTAAAGTCATCTGAGGAGGAAACCTCAGTTCAGAAAACACCTCCATAAGATCAGGCTGTAGGCAAGCCTGTAGGGCATTTTCTTAATTAGTGATTGATGGGGGAGGGTCCAGCCCCTCATGGGTGGTTCCGCCCTGGGCTGGTGGTCCTGGGTTTTATAAGAAAGCAGGCTGAAAAGCCATAAAGAGCAAACCAAGATCTGCTGAGAAATTGGGAGCATGGGGACCATGGGAGAGGGTAGGAGGGGAGAGAAGAAAAATATATGGTTGAATAAAAACAACTTAAAAAGAGAGAAAGAAAGCAGGCTGAGCAAGCCAAGTAAGCAGCACTCCTCCATGGCCTCTGTTTCAAACTCCTGCCTCTGGGTTCCTGCCCTGTTTAGGTTCCTGTGCTGACTTCCTTCAGTGATGAACAGTGACCAGGAAGTTTAAGTCAGATAAACCCTGTCCTCCTCTAGTTGCTTTGGCCATGGTGTTAATATCAAAGCAATGATAACCCTAAGACCATCCCCATTGGCCAATATCACAGCAATGGCCATGAGGTTTACCCAGCACTGAGGGACCCAGGATGGAGGACTTGGAATTCTGAAATCAACATTGCTAACCAGATTAGCATAGCTGATTGTCCTGCCTGTACCGGGTGCTGGAGATTTGGGCTACATCAGAACCTGGCCCAGTCCCTCTGGGCACTAACCGCGAAGGCTACTGAATACAGTGAGGTGTGCGCTGTGCTTGCTGTGGGCCCTGGGGGTCGGGGAGGGAGAGGTCCTGACCATATGGGGTGCTTGCCCAGCCCTCTGGCTCCAGGCCCAGGCAAGTATACCAGGCTGGTGCTACCCATTTCCTGGCTGGAAAAGTCAAGGCTGCAGGCTTTCACAGCTGCCCAGAAGCAGAGTGCTAAGGACCACCTGGAACTGCCCAGTCTCTCTGGGACTGTCATCAAGACATGTGCCTCTGAGAGCATCCTTCAACCTAACTAGAATGAGAGTGAGCAGGCAAGAGAGAGAGAATGTGACTGGGTAAGTTTCAGGCCAATGGAGTGGTGGCCTCTGGAGCAGGAGGCCTTTCCAGGAACTCCAGGGAAGAGGAGCCACCCCCACTCCTAAGCACAAGAGTGACAGCCAAGGACTTGGTCATTGCTGGGTTCTTGGCAATGGCCACATGAGGACATGTCAACAAGCACCTAGAGAGACCAGCCTTTGATATCAGATCAAATGGGCCCTCAACCCAGAAGGTCACCAAAATTCTCCAGCATTCATTTCCTTCTCTGCCAAATATACACCATCACCTACCTCCCACTGCTGGGAAAGGAGCGAGAGGCTACAGATGAGGGGACAAACCAGGTACTTAAGACACCTTTTCCTCTGCCTTTGGTGCCCCAGCTGGACCAGCCTCGGCAATATTCCCTTCACCTGCTTTCCTTCGTCTCCTCCATGTATCTAGCCAAGGCTTGTTGGGAACATGGTAGGCACTGGTCTCCTTAGGAACTGCCGCGCTTCCCCAGGCACGGTGGGCTACTCCTTGCTCAGAAAATACAAGCACAGGGCTGGAGAGATGGCTCAGAGGTTAAGAGCACTGATTGCTCTTCCAGAGGTCCTGAGTTCAATTCCCAGCAATCACATGGTGGCTCACAACCATCTATAATGAGATCTGGTACCCTCTTCTGGCATACAAACATACATGGAAGGAATGTTGTATACATAATAAACAAATAAATCAAAAAAAAAAGAAAATACAAGCACAGCACAGCTCCATTTTTTATTTTTGGACCTGTAGCTCCCAAGTGGAGGCTAGCTCATTACAGGCAGCAACAGCCGTGGAAACAGGAGTCATCAAAGTGGGCAGGGTGAGGGGCAAAGGGGGCTGTGGGGAACAGAGGGTAATCAGTCCCTCTCCAGTCAGGTCTAGAGAATCCCTCCAAAATTTCCTGACAACTCTGTGCCCAGGCAATGGCATTCTCTCAAAGGAGAAAGTGACAGAGGAGAGGGCAGAAGCCAGGTAGAATCGGGTTTGCCTCTTCCCGCTGCCTCCAGCCTCTACCACTTTAACGTGTGATGGTGGCTGTCAACAAGACACCACCCCCAGAGGGGCCTGACAGGATAAGGTGTTTGGGGAGACAAGACACAGGGTTGTAGATGTCAGCTTTGCTGGGGTTCCTTGAGAAAAAGCTACTTATTCCCTTGTGCCCTTGTGCGTAGGAAGCTTGATGACATGACCTTGAAGTCCTCTCAAGGGCAGCCCCAGGAGGAAGAAACTCTGAAACTTCTGGATCTTCAGAGCCAGAATCAACACTCTAAAACCTCTCTGCTGAGTATGGTGGCAGTCGCTCACCTGTGTGGTGAGTGAGCGTTTGACAGGGGAAACAAAACTGTAGCGCAGTGGGTCTGGCGAGATGGCTCATTGAGAGAAAAGATGATTGCCAGCAAGCCTGACAACCAGAGTTCAGTCTCTGGGACCTGCATGGTAGAAGGTGAAAGCCAAGACTCGGGAGTTGTCCTCTGACCTCCACACATGCACATGAGTGCACACACACACAGTTAAATAAGTGTTGGTAAAAACTGTGGTTTAAGTACCAAACACTCAACTGCTCTCAAGACGTGTTACAAAAACCCACTATAGCTTTGTATACTGAGGCCAGAATGTGGCTGAGCGGGAGAGTGCTTGCCTTGAGTGCACAAGGTCCTGGGTTCAGTCACCAGTAGCACACTATTATTATTTTTACATGAATTACATATTATAATGATGTTATTTTGGATGGAAAGGGTTAAACTAAACATACCAATGAAATCTATTCACTCATTTCTCTTTTCCTCTAAAATGTGGCTGCCAGTAGGGCCTCATTGCTTAGCTGGTTAAAGCACATGCCTACTAAGATGTGGCCATGTGAGCATTTCCAGTTGCACGAATGACTCACATCTAGACAGGTTAAATAGCTAGGGATCATCTAGCTGAGCCAAGACTTCCTTCCTGGTCACCAGAAACCCTGGGATATGGAGGCTTGCTCCCTTCCTAAGAGGAGTACACCAGACCTTGGCACTTTGTGAGAAAGTGTCATTTCCTTCCCCAAAATAAATCCACCCCACTTTTCCTTATTCCCTTCAAGGTGCTATTGATCAGAGCATGACCAATAGATCATTTCCATTGCCACTCTTCTATCACGGAACTGATCAAGATGTGCCTGGGAAATCCTTTCTAAGGGTGGTCCTCATCAGGCTCAGAACCATGCTGCCCATAGGTGCCTTAGTGGCCCCTTACTGTGTTCTGGGATATTAGTTGAAGATGTGTTACATTTGTTTATGCTGTGGAACATTTGTTTAGTGATGCAAAGATGTGTTGCATTCTTCTATGTTGCATTTGTTTAACTCTGTGAAGCTGTGTTACTTTGCCTAAGACACCTGATTGATCTAATAAAGATCTGAACAACCAATAGCTAGGCAGAAGAGAGGGCTAAGTGAGGCTGCCAGGCAGAGAGAACAAATAGGAGGAGAAATCTGTCAGGGTCCAGCCGCACAGCCACACAGCCAGCCACGGAATGAGAAGGAAAGATACACAGAATAAAGAAAGGTAAAAAGTCCAGAAGCAAAACAAAAACATTAAAGAGAAACATTAAAGAGAAATAGGATAATTTAAGCTAAAAAAGCTGTATAGAAACAAGTCAAACTAAGGCTGGATATTATATGTAAGGATAAGTCTCTGTATTTTTTTGGTAGGCCCCCAAAGAGTTAAAAAAAAAAACAAACAACTACATTACTGTCCAAAGGGCTGAGGGCTGGATCAAGATACATGATAGGAAAGACACATAGTATAAATAAATTAATTAAAAAATAGAGGCCAGGCGATGGTGGCGCACGCCTTTTATCCCAGCACTTGGGAGGCAGAGGCAGGCGGATCTCTGTGAGTTCGAGACCAGCCTGGTCTACAAGAGCTAGTTCCAGGACAGGCTCCAAAGCCACAGAGAAACCCTGTCTCAAAAAAAAAACCAAAATAAATAAATAAATAAATAAATAAATAAAAAATAAATAAATAAATAAAATAAAAGACACAAAAAATAATGACACCATAAGTGTGACTCCATTAGCCTTGTCCTGCTCAAAGTGTTGCCATGGCAACTGAATGGACACAGCACCCATAGTACAAGATTAAGTGACAGCCATTCATTCAGTCAGTGTCCTTTTTATCTATTCTGTGCTTGGTATCAACGCAGGTACTAGGGACGCAGATATGACCCAGATGGGAGCAGCATTAGCTGTGGCACAGAGCGGGTAATGAGACCTGCCTGGTTTGGCTCTCCACCAACATATTTATCAACTTGGTTCTTCAAGGCTGGTGAGACAAGGCCTCTTGGAGCAGACTTGCCTTCCCGTAGCTATCCCTGGCCTCTGAGTCCCACAGCAACAGATGTCAAGACCACCATTAGGGGAGAGTCAAAGACTCTGAGGCTTTCTTCCAGCCTGACCACCCAGCGGGGCACAGAATCCGCTCATAGTACAGCTCTGGATACCATGCTAGAAGTAACAACTTTCCAAGGGCGGGTGACATGCTTGTCTTGTTCGTAAGCAGATCCTGGGCCCATGGAAGCACTTTCTGCCAGTCCAGAGCAGAGACACCAAAAGGTGCAGCAGCATGTGCCCACGGACCTGTACCCTGTGGAAGGCCTGGGCACTGGGGCCACAGAAGAACAGTGGAAGGAGGCTGACCTGGAACTAACTGGTCCCTCTGCAGAATCTCACTCCATCCACTCCCGTGGTTCCAGTGAGCCGAAGAGCAGGCTCCTTCCCACCTGCAGAGTGAGGATAGACTTCTGCATCTTAGGGCTCCTTCTTATGCATCTTGGGCCAGCTGAAGCCTGTCAGGGCTGCCTCAGGAGTCTAGGATCATCACTGACCCAGGGCAGTAGGCCACAGGAGGGACTGGGCAATGGCTGGTAAGGCATCAGGAATCCAGCTAGACTCCGGCTCTGCCCCACCAGCGCCTTTTCTCTCCACTGATTACTTCATCCTCCCGCCTTCATAGACAGGCATCTTCCATTTATCTGCTACCTGTGGCAACAGCTGGGAGTCCTGTGGGGCGCTGGGGAGGAACTGTCTTCGTTGTATTCACCCTAGCTACTGTCTTTCAGACATTGTTCCAAATTTCCACAGGGAAAGAATTTAGCCCAGCTTGAACCTGTGTTTCACTCTAGTCCTATGAGCTAGGGTCAGAGGGCTATGGCCAGAAAATTCGGGTCACGAGTGCAACCAGGAGCCCCAGGAATAAAACAAAAAAGGGGACGTCTCAGAGAGCATCACCATGATCGAGAGGGGTCCCGCCCAACATGGTTCTCTTGTGGATGGAGTGGGACAGAGTGCATCAGCCTCCCGTCCACAGTCGGCCTCATCACATGAGGGTCTTAGGTCAGCTTTCCTGGAAGCAGAGCTCTCAGGAGAGAAGCGGGGAGAGAAAGGAGAAATGAAAACCAAGGCTGTGGTCCCAGCCTGACCCTCAGGGACCTCTGGAGCAACCCTTGCTCCAGAGCCAGGTTCGCATCGGGTCACCAGGACTATCAGGGACTGAGCTGGCTAAGAAGGAAGACTTCCGTTCTGCAGAAGGCCACTCAGTAGGGAAGGGGAGCTGGGATCTGGACTTGATTAGACCCAGTGACTGCCACGACAGGGAGTCATCCTGCATATTTAATCCACACATGTTGGAGGGAGGTCGCTTGTTGGTTCCCAGCTGCCCAGCTAGCTTAGACCCAAAATAATCACACAGAAACTGTATTAATTAAATCACTGTTTGGCCCATTAGCTCTAGCTTCTTATTGGCTAACTCTTATATTAATGTAAGCCATGTCTATTAATGTGTATATCGCCACGTGGATGTGGCTTACCGGGTAAAGTTCCAAGGGTCTGTCTCCAGCAGCCCCATGGTGTCTCTCTGACTCTGCCGTCTTTCTCCCAGCATACAGCCTAGCTTTCCCTGCTGTAGGCTCAAAGCAGCTCTTCCATTAACTAAAAAAAAGCAACACATAGACAGAAGGACCTCCCACCCCACATACAGACAGCCCGTGGGCATTCCTTCCAATTTTCCTCTCTTTCCTGTATGTCTAAAGATGTTTAAATTGGTTACCCACCCCCCCTGTATCCCTGTACTTTGCATGCACGAATTCAAACAACCACAGGCCAAAAGTATTCACCCCGAAATATGTGTCTGTGCTAAACACATAGAGAAACTTCCTGTCAATATTCCCTAAACGAGACAGTATATAACAACCACTTACGTGCTGTTTATACTGTCTTAGGTGTGTAAGTCACCTAGGGATGACTCAAATGACTCAATAGTATAAGTTATTGACTTAATGCTCTCAGTTATTGCACCATTTTACTTTAGGGCACTGAGAACCAATGTATGTGTGACAACATGTGCTTTCATGGTATAATGTCTTCACATACCATCATACAAAGAGTGCACAAACATACTTATCACCATAAGACATGAACTGGCGAAAACACATGCCATAAATTCTCAGCAGGATTCTAAAGACTCGATTTGACTTTGCCTCCATGCTGCCTTCACTGTGGGCATTCGGGTCCCTGGCCTCTCCTTTGTCTCACTTTTCCATGGGTCACAAACTTGTGGGCCCGATGGGACACCACAGTGACCCTGGATTCAGGTGCTTCCTCTTCCTCTTGAAACCCAGCATCCTCCCTGCCTCACATGCTTGTGGCCTGATCCTTGCTCACCTGTTTGATTGCTGACTTGGACTCTGCAGCCTCCAGCCTCTGAGGCTACCTTAGCCCTTCCAATCTGCCAACTTCTTCCCTCCCAAGCCTGCACACGATGCTCCTTGACCCAGAACATATTCCTCTGTTTCTTGGTAGAACTGGTTCCTGTTCTCCTTCAGAATTCAGCACAGACCACTGTAGTGGTTAGTTACAATTCTATGGCTGTGACAAAACCCTGTGACCAAAGAGACTTGCAAAATGAAGTGTTTGGCTTGTGGTTTCGGAAGGTTAGAGTAAAGTAGAGGCAAGTAGGATCAGCTGAGAGCTTACACCTTAAACCAAGAACAGGAGGCAGAAAGAGCAAACTCAGAAGGTATCTATCTCCAGTGATACACCTCCTCCAAGGCCACACCTTCCCATCCTTCCTAAACCATTCATCCACAGGGGACCAAGTATTCAAACATGTGACCATTTGGAAGCCATTCCCACCACAGCCACTTGTGAGGAGGGCTTCCTCCAATCTCTCTCTCTCTCCTCTCCTCTCCTCTCCTCTCTCCTCTCTCTCTCTCTCTCTCTCTCTCTCTCTCTCTCTCTCTCTCTCTCTCTCTCTCTCTCTCTCTCTCTCTCTCTCTCTCTCTCTCTCTCTCTTTCTTCTTTTGCCTCCATTGTTTTAGACAGGATCTTTCTTATGAAGTCCAGGCAGTCCTTGACCTCAAACTCAAATGTGTAGTCAAGAATGACCTTGGACTTCTGATCCTCCTGCCCTTACCTTCAAATGCTGGAATTTCAAGTGTGCACCACCACCGCACCCTGTTCCTGCAATGCTGGATATTGTCACTTAGCTGTGTGTTCCCTTGCAGTAGGGAGTGGTTGGCACTTGGCAGGAGTTCAGGATGCATCTTTGAGTGGATGAATAAATGAGTGGATGAGTCTGCTGTCATGCCTTAGCGATTCTCACACCCAACCCATCCTATTGTCCACAAGAGAGGACACCCTTCTCTACTCAGAACCCTCCTGGGGCCCGTCTTTCCCTAAGGAGTCAGGGTGGCCATCACTTGCATAGGTGAATAAGTGTGGGAAAGAAGTTAGAAGACCCAGGCTCAGGTCCCACCCTTGAGCACTTGCTAGCTGGACAATGGCTCTCTGACACTCAGCTCTTTTCTGTGAAGTGGGTGAAACTGTCCTGCCTTTCTCCTTCCTGGGCTACAGTGAGAAACCCAGAAAGTTGTGCATGGGTGATTTTTGGCATCACAGGCCTTTGTCTTTCAGGCCTGTTCTGCCCCCTAACAGAAATGCCTATGATTTTAGCCTGGCCGGGGTACCTGGTGTTTCCTGAAGCTTGCCCTGTACAGTCACAGCTTCCCTGTGCCCTTGGGTGACAAAGTCTACTTCCCTGCCTCAGCTTTGACATTCGTGATGCTTTGCCCTTTGCATGCCTTACCCGACACCACACATACTGTTTAGTGCAGATGAGACCTTGCTGGCAGTGAGACCTCACAGTCAGGGAGAGCCCTCTCTACCTTCCAAAGAACCCTGGGCTTCTACAGAAGTTCCCAGGAGCACAGAGGGTGCAGGTTCCCACTAGATTCCACACTGCTAACATGGGCCCAGACTCTTCTCTGTACTACTTTCTCATCTGGGATGGGGGTAACAGCGCCTTCCTTGTGGGACTGTAGTGAACGTTAAATGATCTGATATCTGTAAAGAGCTTCAGAGGGCTAGAGAAATGGCTAAGTGGTTAAGAGCACTGACTGCTTTTCCACAGAGCCCGGATTCAGTTCCCAGCTCACCACTGCCTGTAACTCTAGTTCCAGGAGATCTGACACCTTCACACAGACACGCATACAGCAAAGTACCAATGCACATAAATAAAAATAAATAAATCATCTTTAAAAAATTTTAAAAAGAGCTCAGAGCAGTATCTGAAGCATGGTAAGTAGTCCATAAACATTAGCTGTTATTATTGTTGTATAGAAATCATCTGTCCTCAGGTCTGAAAGATAGCTGTCCCTGCTCTGGGCATCACATCTCCACAGCTGGAAAAGAGGAAACACAAAAGGTGTGAGTGTGCAGGGTTTGAGGGAGGGGAGGCTCTGTTTCCCAGATAAGAGGAAGGTCGCATAACATTGAAGTGAGTCATTTTGAAGAAAACAGTTCCATGGCATTTAACACAATCGCCCTGCTCTGCAGCCAACATCTACATGGAACCAGCAAAACATTTTACCATGCTAAAAGAAACCCTCATTCCCACCAGTTCCTCCCCATTCTTCCTGCCCCTGACAACCGTAAGTCTGTGTTGGGCCTCTATGGATTTATTACTTCTGGATAATTCCATCTATTTTTAAAGCGCCTTCAGGCTGCTTACGCGGGCTTCTGTGCTCACACCTCATTGCCCAGAAGTGTGTCTCTTTTTTTCAGCTGAGCATATTGCTGCCTGTAAAAAATCAACTTTATTTTTTTTATATTTATTTATTTATTATGTATACAATATTCTGTCTGTGTGTCTGCCTGCAGGCCAGAAGAGGGCACCAGACCTCATTACAGATGGTTGTGAGCCACCATGTGGTTGCTGGGAATTGAACTCAGGACCTTTGGAAGAGCAGGCAATGCTCTTAACCACTGAGCCATCTCTCCAGCCCCTCAACTTTATTTTTTTAATGTAGAATCTCACCATGTAGCCCAGGCTGGCCTGACTCTTGAACTCTTGGTCCTCCTGCCTCAGCCTTCTGAGAGCAGAAGCTCAGGCTCACAGGTGTGAGTCACTATGCCAGGTTAGTTTTTCTTGTTCTACCTTTGAAAACTCAGAGTACTTACAACCATGTTTCATTCATTTGAAGACAGACAGATTTATTTTTACAGAATTTTTGGGGGGTGATAAGATCTTATATTGGTAATATTTCATATTTAATGAAATGTCTGACACTCTTTTAGATGCCTAAATGAAATGACTATTTCCCTGACTTTGTGTGGCTGTAATTCATATGGTGGAGTTATAAACAATAAACAAGTGTAGTGTGTTCAAATAGAATGCTTAAAAAATAAAAAAAAAAAAATAGTTGGGTGGTGGTGGTGCACACCTTTAATTCCAGAGCTCGGGAGGCAGAGACAGGTGGACATCTGAGTTCAAATCTGGCCTGGTCTATAAAGCAAGTTCCAGGACATTCAAGGCTACACAGAGAAATTCTGTCTCAAAAAACCAAAATAATAATAATAATAATCAGAGTAAGGTGAATCCCATTCCAGAAATGAAACAAAGATGGGCTGCCTCATTAATATAATAGTTCTCTTGCCATTTAGCACATCACCTCAACACTCAGCAATTTAAAACATGCACATTGGTACCTCTGTTACTAGGAGCCAGGAATCCATAAGTCACCTAAATCCGGGTCTCTCATAAGGCCGCAAACAGGATACAGGACATTTAAAAGTTTGGTTGGACCTTGGGGTTCCCATCCATGATGGCTGACAAATGTGAAGGCTGGTGAAAGTCTGTAGCACCATGGTTCCCCACCCTGTGGGCCTTCCCATGGCTGCTTGAGGGTTTCCACACCACACAGGCTCACTTCCCCCAGAACACGGGACTGTTTCAAGAAGAAGCCAAAGCTAGATGTGGAAGCACACACCTGCAATCCCTATACTTGAGAGGCAATGACACAAGGATTGGGATTTGAAGGCCATCCTCAGCTACACAGCAAGGTTGAGACTAACCATGGAGCCTACATGAGATCCCATCTCAGGAAGGAGGAAGAAAAATAGGAGAAGAAAGAGGAAGAGGAGAAGAAGGAGGAGAAGGAATAAAAGGAGAAGAATAAGAAGAAATGAGCACCCCACAGCATCCTTCATGCCTTAAAGTTAGATGATCTCTACCAGCTCTGCCCTGCTTGTGAGAAGTGAGTCTTCTCCACGTTCAGGGAGAGGGGAATTGAAGACAGGAATGTCCAAGAACTTGTGGACACATTAGAACACCACTACAATTACCTAGGGCTGCCAGGGTAAGAGAAAGGTGATGTCCGAGTGAAGACTGAATGGCTGAGGACATTGGCCAAGCTGACCTAGGGGAGGAGACAGCACTCCAGGCAGAGCAAGTATGGTGGTTTGAATGAAAATGACTCCCACTAGGCCCATAGGAAGTGGCACTACTAGGAGGTATGGCCTTGTTGGAGGAAGTGTGTCACTGGAGGCGGGCTCTGAGGTCTCTGATGCTCAGGCTAGGCCCAGTGTCTCATTCTTCCCTCATGGTGCCAGTGTGCATGCAGTAGAACTCTCGGCTACCTCTCCCGCACCACGTCTGCCTGAGTGCCACCATGCTCCCTGCCATGAAGATCGTCCTAGTGAGGGTTTTTATTGCTGTGAAGTGATACCAGGATCATGGTGAAAGACCTGGATAAATCCAGGTTTCCCCCACCCTCCAGCAGGAAGAGAAGAATCAGAAATCTTGGATTAGCTGGTTCAGTGACTGTGTTTCAGGAACTAGCTGAAGACAAAGTTAGATTGTAATCTTGAGAATAATCTTGAGAAACGTGGAGTTTCCCCCTTGTGATTATCATTGGTATTTTTGGAATACTGTGTTTCAGGAACTAGCTGATTATGACCTTGAGTGATCTTGAGAGGCAGGGAGTTGCCCCCTTATGATTTTCTATGACACCCTCTCTGCCCCTTTCGGATTACTGGGTTGTGGTGGTTTCTTCCTATAAAAACCCTTTCTCTTGGTCACTTGGGGTCAAACTCTTCCCCTGCGTGGGTTATGAGTCTCGGCCCCAGTGCACTGGTTCCCATCTCACCGATTAAAACTTCATGTGATTGCAGCAAGGACGGTCTCTCATGAGTTACTGGGGGGGTCATGTTATCCCGAGACTTGAGTGAGAGTCTCCCCACACTGGGGGTCTTTCAATGGCAACTCTTATAAAGGAAAACATTTAACTGATGGCTTACAGAGCAGAGATCCAGTCAATTATCATCATGATAGGATGATGGGACACCATGTGCCGTGCTGGTAGACACGATGCTGGAAAGGCAGCTGAGAGTCCTACATCCTGTGTAGGCAACAGGAAGTGAACTGAGACACTGGGTGTATCTCGAGCATATGAGACCTCAAAGCATCCCCCCACACACACACATATAACAACGCACTTCCTCCAACAAGGTCATATTTACTCCAACAAAGCCATACCTCTCAATAGATCCATTCCCTATGAGCTTTTGGGGCCCAGTTACATTCAAACTGTCACAACAATAATGGATTGAATCTCTGAAACTATAAGCCAGCCCCAATCAAATGTTTCCTTATAAGAGTTGTCACAATCATGGTGTCTCTTCACAGCAATAGAAACTGTAAGACAGCAAGCCACAGAACTGTGAAATCAGATCTACAGGTGTGCTGGCAACAAAGAGAAAGAGAGTGGGCCTGGGAGACAACAGGGCGGGGAGGGGACACTGCACTCCCTCCTCCATCAATAGCTGAGTGATGTCGGTGGTCGATTCTCTTTCCTCCTCTGTGAAATGGTAGCACAGGTTGAATATCTAACATGCTTGGGATCAGAAACGCTTCAGACCTTGACGTTTATTGAATTTTGGGCTTTTTGCATAGACTTGAGCATCTTTATTTAAAATTTTAAAAGTTGGGACTGGAGAAATTGCCCAGTGGTTAAAAGATTGTATTGCTCTTGCAGAGGATCTAGGTTCAATTCCCAGCACCCATATGGTGCTTCATAAATGACATCTTTAACTTCAGATCCAGGGATCTGGAGCCCTTTGCTGACCTCCAAGGGCACCAGGCATGCAGACATAGTGACCCGAGACTTCAGATTCTCACAGAAAAAATGCTGAGGGTGATGGTACAAGCCTGTAATCCCAGAGCTGGGGAGGCAGAGACTGGGAGGTGCACTTCCTGGGGCTTGTTGACCAGTCAGTCTAGCACAATCAGAGAGCTCCAAGTTCATTGAGAAAATCTGTCTCAAAATAAGGAAAAAAGCAATTGAAGAAGATACTAATCATCCACCTCTGGCCTACACACACACACACACACACACACACACACACACACACACACACTCACACACCACACACATACATACTCACAAACATACATACACAAACACTAACATACACAAATCCAAAATGCTGTAAAAATCTATAACTTGCTGGAAATGACATCACCATGGCTATTTGGTAGCTCCTCCTCCAGACACCACATGGCCTTTCCTCTTTTCTTTTTTTTTCTTCATTTCCTCTCTAGTTTTATTGAGACACTACAGCCCATGCTGACCTTCCGTGGGACAGGATTACAGCCATGAGCCATTCCTAACTCTTCCACCTCTGCTCCAACCTCACAGTCTCAGTGAAGCTTAGCCTCTCTCCTGCTGACTCCCCTGGAATCTGCAACCTGCAGCTCCTCTCCTGCACCCTGTTCCCCTTAGTTCTCTCTATTCCCGTGCCATCCATTACTTTCCACTTAACTTATTTTGTTGTTTATTGTATGTCTCCAAGTATCTAATATGTTTGTGTGCATGGATGTGCTGTATATGTGCATCTGTGTTTAAGTGTGTGCTCATGTGTGTACGATGCATGTAGAAGTCAGAGGGTAAAGTCTGGTGTCTCCTACATTCTCCACTTTATTTTTTATATGCATTTATTTACTTATGTGTGTGCATATGTATCATGGTGTGTAGCAGAAGATCAAAGAACAACTTTTGGAAGTCGATTTCCTCCTTCTATCATATGAGTCTCAGGGATTGAACTCGGGTTGTCAGACTTGGTCACTGGCACCTTTAACTGCGGAGCCAAGTCACTGGCCTACCTTGCTTTTTGAGTCAGGGTCTCTCCCTGAACCTGGAGTTTCTGGATTGGCCTAGTCTGGCTGGCCAGCAAGCTCCAAGGTCCTCCTCACTCCACCTTTATTGCACCATGCTTCCCCAACGCATGACACAGCTCTCAGGTTTTTCTGTGGGTGCTGGGAATCCAAGCTCAAGCCTCCAAGTTTGCATAGCAAGCACTTCCCTAATGAGTTGTTATGCCCCCCAGCTCCATCATTTGATGCACCAAATACACATGCAGTTAGATTGGGGCCACAATGTCTGCAGCTTCCACCAGATTCTCAGAAATTTTCCTGACCTTGAAAGTTTGAGTTACAAATCGATTAATGTCTGATATAGGGTCTTATATATTAATGTCCGATATAGTGTAAACATTTGATATTTGTTTACCAAATTAAAGAACTTTAAAGAAGACTTCTTTGGAATTTGTGTGTGTATGATGGGACCCACAAAAGTGAAAGGAGGGCGTTGGGTGATCTAGAGCTGGAATTAGCTGTGCACTCCCCGGTGTGGACAGTGGGAAGTGACCTCAGATCATCCGGAAGATCAGCAAGCTCTCCTCAGTGCTGAGCCGTTTCTCCAGCCCCAAGTTAAAGAACTCTCTAAAGGATTAATTCACACACTCTCTTTGTTAAGGGAAACTGTCTTGTGATGCGCCAGTGTCCTTAGACCAACTATGTCAGGATGATTTTTTCAAAGATAGTCTCATGATTCAAAACCACAGTTGAAGCACGAGGGAGGCAGAGGCACAAGAGCAATGTCAAGGCCCTGGGTTGCATAGCGAGTCCTTGTCTAAAATAAATAAATAGCAAACAAATGAACTCTTCAGCGACAGAGTCAGAAGGTTAGGGCTCTCTCTAACCACGCACACCTCCAGATGAGACAGAAGTCCAGTCAGGGCTAGGAATCTCTGTGTGGAGCCTTATTCAGAGACAAAAAGATAGCCCGGGGGGGTTCATTACACCAGGCTGGGAAAGGGGAAGATTCGTGAAGCCTCCCACATTCTTTGGGCACTCCAGCCAGGACCATCGGCTGTCTTTCACAGCAGAAAGCGGAGGCCCTGTGAAATCCCTGGACATCCGCCACCCCCACCCATCAGTCAAGGGTCACACGCCTGCTGGTGGCAGAGCTATGATTAGAACTTGGGCCCCTCTGAACTTCTTGGCTAAGCTTCTCCCCTCTACACCAGCCAGATAAACCAAAGTTCCAGGAAGTCCAGAGGCTGCTGCAGGGGGAGGGGAGCCATGAGAGGAAAAAAAAAATCCAAAGTGTGGAAGTCAAGGTTCAAGGAACCTGTCTCCTGGCCTGCCTGTGGCTCAAAGAGTGTCGCTTTTTAAAAAATTGCTTAGGACTCCTGCACAGCCACTTTTACTTTGGGTGCCTTAGTGTCCTTATCTGCAAAAGAGGGCTAAAGTTCACACCCTGCTTCTAGAATGTAAAGCTCCCTAGAAATCCAAGTTAGGCTTATTGTAATCCGAAGAAGGTGTGAAGATCCCCTGCCGGAAGATCTTTAGAGATAACCACACAGCCAGCCTTTCGCTCAGTTGAGGAACATTTGCATATGTATGTGCCAGGCACTTTGGAGGGCTAATCCGCGCCCTAAGTGCGTGTGGTCTCTGCTGCTCTTGCCAGCATCCTACAGAGGAAGAAGCCGCAGCCTGGTGAATGAGCTGCAATTCACGCCATCATTCGCTCACTCATTCCTCTTTTACAGAAAGCCAGCTCTGGACCAGGCTGTGGGCCAAGTGCTGAGGGTGAGAAGATGAACAAGTCCTTCAGGAGGCATGCCCATAAATTACTGTAATAACAACTCGGGACATGCTTCAACAGACAGAGCAAAACGAGAGCCAGAGAAGGAGCAACCGGCTCCCTGGGGATTGTGGGGACAGATTGCTGACCTCTCCGAACAACCCTGCTTCGCTGAAGTGCAATAGGCCTGGGTTTGAACCCTGAAGGCATTACTGTGTGTTTCCAGGAAATCTTCCATGTCTGAGCCTAAGTCTGGAAAATTAAGTTGAGTGAACCCCAAGATCCTGTAGCTCCAGGAACTTGTCTTCCCACTTCATTTTCTGGTAAATTTAAGCTACATCCCCTGGTAGCCTGAACCTCGAAGGTCTGACCCAGCACCAGAGAAATTTCAACCACTCCCCACAACCAAAAACACGGGCAACCAGGGACTTCGCTGGAGGCCCAAAGGGCGTAGCTCCGGTAGGGGCGGGGCCGAGGCCTTCTTAGAGGGCCGCGCGACCCGCCCACAAGGGATTCATCCAGCCAATGACAGACAGGGGGCGTGACGACCCCGCCTCTCGGTATAAGAAATCGCCGGTTCCGAGGCGCCGTACGCAGGTCGGCGGACCTAGACCTTAGGCTGTCTGGTTCTATCGCGGCCTGCTACCGCGGCGGCGGGACATTGAGGGAGAGAAGAGATCCGGAAGACCCAGGTGAGAGTGGACGAATCCGATTCGGTCTCCTTTTGCCTGGCTGAGTTGCAGAGACGACACGGTGTCCCGGACTCCCGTCCAAGAGGAGCCGCTGGCCGGGACCCGGGGCGCGCACTGACCGTCCACCCGCTGCCATGGCCGACCACCTGATGCTCTCCGAGGGCTACTGCTTGCTGCAGGTGTCGCCGCACGCCCACGGCGCCCACGCGCCCCGGACTCTACAGCCATACTCAAGCCCCGGCCTGGACAGCGGTCTGCGGCCGCGCGGGGCTCCGCTGGGACCGCCGCCGCCACCCGGGACCCTGGCATACGGCTCCTTTGGATCGCCGTCCTCCTTCCAGCCCTTCCCCGTCGCGCAGTCGCCAGGCGCCGGTAGCGCGCACCTGCAGCCCGCCTCCACGCCGCCCCCGGGTCGCATCCCTGCACCCCCGGGAGTCACCGGAGGCCCCTCACCCCTGCAGCCGGCGCCCGGAGGCGCGTCCCCGCTGCCGCCGCCTCCTTCCCTGGGCTGCATGGACGCAGAGCTCATAGACGAGGAGGCGCTGAAGTCGCTGGAGCTCGAGCTCGGGCTGCACCGCGTGCGCGAACTGCCCGAGCTCTTCCTGGGCCAGAGCGAGTTCGACTGCTTGTCGGATCTGGGGTCGGCGCCACCCGCCGGCTCGGTGAGCTGCTGAGAGCGACCGCCGAGACACGCGGGACTCTGCGAGCGGTGACCCGGCCGCACGCACCCTCCGTGAGGGTAGAGGCGCCTGGTTTACTCGCCCAGACGGCTCCAGCCGGGGCTGCCTGCCTTGCCTCGAGGCCCTGCTCCTGCCGGGTGACAGTTGGGTCTTGCTTCTCTCACCCAAATCTCAGAGGTCAAAAGGAGGGGACTGACCTGTCTTTGGATTCTGCATCCTTGAATTCTGTGCCCTTTTCCCCCGACCCCTCCCCCTAATCTGAGCCATTGCAGGCCTCTGCCTGACCTTCTTGTGCTGCCCACTAACTGGATTGGGTATCTAGAGCCATCTCCCTGAACCCCCACCTTCCCTGGGCCTTTAGCCTGGGGGAGGGAAGATTTTACACCTAACCCTTGCTGAGTGGAGCAATGCTTCTCAGTAGCCTCTAAAATCAAAATAAAACTGGGTTGCTTTACAGTTTTGAGTTTCAACTTCCTTTTCATCTCCACTCGCAAGCACGAGTAACTTACAAAAGCCCGAGGCTGTTAGAGGCTCAAAGTGGGATGGAGGCCATCACCCCCCCCCCAACCCGCAGCCCAAAGGACAGGAAACTCCATGGTTTCTTTTGAAAATGGCTCGAGAGTTGTGCAATTGTCATGTCATAACCTGAGAGGCCCGGGCCCCTGCCAGGCCCGCTGACCGCTTAACCCACCGGACTTCCCAGCTGCTGCGGCTCCAGGGACAGGAGGGCACCTGGAGATCCAGGCTCCTTTAGCTTTAGACAGAGACTCGCTCTCTTGTCAGGACACTGCCCCTTCCCGTTTCCTTGGAGGAGGTGGACTTGGTCTTGGTCTTACTATCATGGGGGAGGGGGCAGGGATTGAACCCAGAGCCTCACATGGACTTCATCCGTGTGGCAACTATAGCACACTGTCACACTCTGAGTTAACTCAGTAAACTGTAGAGACGGTTATTCTGAAAGCTGGTGCCCACGGTCAGGGACAGACCTGGGCACAGCTCCTTCTTGGAACGCGGAAGAGAGTTCTCCAGAAAACAGATGGAATAAGTTCAGCTGGTGGAGGTCATTTCAGTTTCAGAGAGTGAGTGACGTTTGATGTGATGAACCCTGTGAAATGGCAAATGTCTTAAGGAACAGGACAAGACCTTGAATAAAGGGAGGGCCACATACCAGTGCAAGGAATCTGCGGGAAAGGCCAGCAGTGTCTAGAACAGACAGGGAAGAGCTAATGGTTTCTCGACAACTTTATGTGGCCAGCTCAGTCCTCATTCCACAGGTCAGGGTGTGGGGTGCTAGCCCGAGCTTTCCAGTCCAGATCTCCAGTGCACCCTCTGCTGTTGACTCTGAAAAGTTCCCCGGCTGTGTGGGAGAAAGGCTGGAGATTAGGCTGAAGGCCAGGAGGAAGAGGCCTGGTCGGTCAGGCATGCTTCCCATAGGGCCAGGGCCAGGCAGTGGGGCGTTCTCTAGGAGACAGTAAATTCCAGGGACCTGAGAGTAATGCTACTGAACCCTTCTGTCTCCGAATGGTTGGTCTTGGCTCTAGTGCCAAGTGCTTGTGCTTATGACTTCAGCAGGCGTGAGTTATCCCAGGGTATACCGTGTGGACACCAGCTCTGAAACCAGCAACACCAGCGAAGAGTGGATGACAGTGTCTGGCAGATGAATGACAGTCTGCTCTTAGATCCCAGAGCCTTCTAGGACAGATGGAGAGAAAAAGGAAGAGATTCTGGCCAGGACTGGCCTCACCTTTGAGCTCAGAGTGGTTTGGGTTTGCTGTAGCATTGCCTAGGACCCGGGACCAAGACAGAAACCAAGGAATCGAATTGGGACAGAAAGGTTTGGCCCTGGGATGTGTACTTCCTTGATTGCCTTTTCTCTAGGCCTTGGTTTTTCCACCAGTCAAAAGAGGCTGAAAACCTTACCCTACTACTTTATAAGGCCATAACCCTCTCTGTGCAAGTGAGAAGCCCGTTCAGGAATGAGTCAATAAGCAGGTGGTAAACTCTCAATGCCTCCCAAGGAGAAGGGACAACAATGACACCACAGCAAGGCACACATGCTGGCTCACAGCTGTAATCCAGCACGGAGGACACTGCACTAGGAATCAGCTGGCACTACAGAGTGAGTTCTAGACTAGCCTGGGCTACCTAGTAAGATCCCGGTCTCAAAAGGAAAAACACAGGGTAGGGGGTACTAGACACAGTTTTACGATAGAGGACCTGTCTAGCATGGACAAAGACCTGGGTTTAATTCCCAGGACCAAAACAAAAACAGAAACAAACAAAAACAACATAAAAGCCTGCTGTCTTCCCGAGGGACCACTGACAAACTGGTTAGCACACAGATGTTCAAAGACGGTAAAGCTAGGATGGCACACCGGGTCCGGGTCCTAGCCCTGGGCGCTAACGGGGAAAGAGCAATGGACTTGAGGTCTCACGACCCTGTCACCAGTTCAGGAACAGTCTCAGGGGCTGCCTGGCCACAAAGTCCCCTCACCCTTGGAGTATTAGCCTTTGCATAAGTACACAGCCTTCTGTGGTATCTGCCACCTCTTCCCAGGAGTCTGCCTCCTAAAGCAGCCTACTGCCCCTCCGTCCTGAGGACCTTGCTCTTCTGTTTAGACCGTGTCTTTAAATTCAATCTCTCTAGAGTCCGGGAGCTCAGTCACGGCACAGACAAAGCTTCCTTTCATCTTTCCTTCTTCCTCTTTTTCATCAGCATCATCGCCTTTTTCTTCTCCCATTACCCCGTACCAACATACTTTATTTTTATTTATCTTTTATCAACGATGTCTTGTGTTTGTCTACAAATAGAGCCTCTCTGTAAATGGGGTCCTAACTAATAGCATAACCGCCATAGAGCTGCTGTGAAGTTTGGTGCAAGCTTTGAAGGTGTCGAAGGTATCACACTCCAGTAACCCCTGCACTTGGGAGGTGGATGTAAAGAGTTCAAGGTCATCCATGGCTACAGATTGAGGTTTAGGCCAGCCTGGAATACGTGAGACCCTGTCTCAAAAAGACAAAAAGGACTAGGATGGTGGCTCAGTAGTTAAGAGTGTTTGCTTCTTTTCAGAGTTCCCAGCACCCACATCGGGAGGCTCACACACTACCTACCTCCAGCTCTACTGGCCTCTGCCCTCACATATGGCAGATACATACAAACACATACATGCACGTGAAAAGTGGAAGTAGATGAAGTGTTTAGGAAGATGGACCTTGTGTCTAATGCTCTTATCCTTAAATCCTGACTTTGGGGGACACCTCTATCCTAGAGCCTTGGGGGAGGCTGTTTTAGCCCCTAGCAAATGGTCAGTACAGATGTAAGACTGTTGTAAGCTGAGTCCTTCGGGAAGCAGTCTCTGAGAAGGTGTTCTGTTTGCAAGAAATTATTGTCTTCGGGATCTGCGCTAAACAAGGGAGAGGAGGAAGCCCAGTGGAGCAGAAGGTACACAATAGCCCCAGCCAGCCCTGGGCAGAGCTCTGAAGCTAGAACGGCCCTTCAAAGTTGACCCAAGTTAGATCAACACACTTCTGTCCTCATCAATCGTGGAGTGTGGGGTGACTGGACTCGGCATGGCCCTGCGTAGGGCAGCCCTCTGTAGATAAGCCCCATGCCAGAAGAAGCTTCAGGAAAAGGCTACCACTTCCCTGTGAGGGCAGCAGTTCCATGGAAGGGGACTTTAAGTGGCATCCCACAGTGTCCCCCATGAACTCCAGGGTCATAACAATGTCTGCATACAGTTATGCTCCACATGTCTCATCTGCTGCCCCTTGGTCCCCGAGTGTCACCTTCCTTATTAGAGAACAACAGAAGAGCAATCGAATGTGCCAGCGCCTCCATTGTAGTTGTCACCCTTCCAACTCAGCTGAGCGCTCAACCGTCACTGCTGAATAAACTAATGAGCAGCTTGATTGCAGCCGCTTCCCAGGCAGCTTAAGCGGCTTAACTGATTATTGAGCGATCCTCATGAGTTCCTTAATCCACCCTCGCCCAACTCATCACGCCACTTGGATGCTAGAAGTGCTGGGTCGGGATTAGTGCCAACTAAAAGACACAGTCAGCACCCAGTGAGCGCCTACTGTGTGCAAGAACAATGGAAAGTAGCAGGGAGGGCCGGGAGATGCTGTCTTGTCTCTGCTTCAGCCTCTGCCCATCCCATAAGGAGTTCTGGGAAGTTCGGCTCCATTCAAGAGGACAAGAAACTGGGGTACAGCGAATTAGCCCAAGGCACACCCTAGCTCTGCTGGGCCTGTCACTGGCCCAGGCTGAGTCTGGCAAATGAATTGACTCTGAGTGAAGCAGGACTGGAGTCCCAGCCTGAGCTTGCTACTCTGTGCCTGTGAGATGCAGAGGTGGCCGAGTCTCCCAAGGCCTTGGTTTCTTTCTCCCGTGCAAAAGAAGAGTAACACCAACATGGCTGCAGGTCACAAGGACTCAGATGAGCTGGGTCCTGAGAACACATTGCAATTGATGTAGTGAGGGTCTGGAAAGATGGCTGGCACAAGAGGTAAAAAGTACTGGCTGATCCTGCAGAGGACTTGAGTTCAATTCCCAGCACCCACATGGCAGCTTACAATGGTCTGTAACTCCATTTCTGATGCCTTCTTCTGGTCTCACAGGTGGTACACACATGTGGTATACAGATGTTCATATAAACCAAGCACCCATGCATACATACACACAAATATATATATAATTGGTGCAGTACTACCTGTCTGGGATAGGGTTGGGATGGACAGTCACAGCAGCTGCCCTGCATCTGTGTCTGGTTTGGATCAAGGTTGACTTCACATTTGGGGCTTTAACTTCTGCAGATTCCCAAGACAAGAGTTATGCATAAAGGACTCCTGCCAGGTCCTGCAGAGCAGTTTGGAGTCTGGAAGGTAAAGAGTTTATGATAAGGGTGCAATAGCACATGCCTGTAATCCCAAGACTTGGAAACTGGAAGCAGCAGGATCAGGAGTTCAAGACCAGCCTAGACTACACACTGAGTTCAAAGCCAACCTGGGCTGTATGAGACTCTGCCTTAAACAAAGGGTGACATGGAGTTGGCTGGAGAATGACATAATGACTGGCGTGTACCCCACCCAGTTTGTGGGGTGCTGCAGATCAAATCCTATTAGGCAAGCACTTTACCAACTGAAATATTTTCAAGGCCCTAAAATTTCTTTAACTGGCTTTTCCCCCTTAGTGTATTTTCATACTCTTTCTAAGTCAGTAAATATGGCTCTGTCTTGTCATGTGCTTACACTATTCTCGGTGTTTGGAGACAGGGTCTCATACTCTAAAGACAGCTGACCTGGAACTCATTATGTAGTCAGGGTTGCCTGGAACTCACAGAGATCCTCCTGCCTTGGCCCTGAAGGCTGAGATTACAGGAATGCATCACCACGCCAGGCAACTTCGCTGTTTTTAATGACTGCATTGTGCAATCTGCCTCGCCAGCCCCAAATGACGTTTCCTAAATCTGAGGTAAGAAACGACGCTACCAGGAGACCTCATCTATTTACATTGTGTGCCAGTGGGAAGGGCTCTGTGGGGTGAATTCCTAGAAGGGAGATTGTTTGATCTGATGATGTGCGTGAATAAAACATTTCCTGGAGTAGAGTGGCTCACTCCATCTTAGCCCCTGCCGGCTCTGCTTAAGAAATCCTGCAGGCTCACGCCCTCAGTGATCCTGGGCATCAGGAACATTTCAAAGCCAGTTTCCATTTATTTAATTATTAATAAAGATATTGTCCATTTGTATTTCTTTCCCTATGTATTAGTGTTTGTACCACTGTCTGGGGATTCTGCTGGGGTTGTGTGGCTTTTTCTTAATAGTTTATAAGAATTTTATACTCAGTGCTGGAGACTGAACCTACTGTCTCCCACGTGACAGGTTCTGCCGCTGAGTTGTGTTGTGGAATAATCTTTTGATATACTGTAAAGACGTGTCTTTCTTAAGACTGCTTCTGATTTCTGATTGATTTAATTAAGAGCTGAATAGCCAATAGCTAGGCAGGGAGAGGTTAGGTGGGACTCTCAGGCAGAGAGAGAGAGAGAGAGAGAGAGAGAGAGAGAGAGAGAGAGAGAGAGAAGAGAAGAGAAGGTGCAGGAAAGACAACAGAGGACACAGAGAGGAAGCAGGAGGTGCAAGATGGAGGAGAGGTTAAAAAGTCACAAGGCAAACATAGATGAACATAAATGGGTTAATTTAAGTGGTAAGAGCTAGTGGAACAAACCTAAGCTAAGACCAAACTTTCTTCATTAGTGATAAGTCTCTGTGTCGGGTTTATTTATTTATGTATTTATTTGTGAGCTGGTGACCCAAACAAAAGTCCATCCACAGAGCTGTAGCTCCAAAATCATTTTCTTTTTTTTCCTTTCTTTCTACTGCTCTCTGTAGCCCAGGCTGGCCTTGAACTTGTGATCCTATTGCCTCACTTATATAGCTACTAAACCCTTCGGCCTGGAGAGAGAGGACTCAGTGGTTATGAGCTCTTCCTTTTGCAGGAGACCCAAGTTTGATTCCCAGCACCTACCCTGTGGTTCACAACCATCAGGAATTCCAGTTTCAGGAGATCTGACTCCCTCTTCTGACTTCTGATGGCATCAGGCACACATATGGTACATATCAATTTACAGAAGCAAATATTCATGCACATAAAATGAAATAAAGAAATCATTAACTCGAGACCAGCCTGGTCTACAGAGCTAGTTCCAGGACAGGCTCCAAAGCCACAGAGAAACCCTGTCTCGAAAAACCAAAAAAAAAAAAAAAAAAAAAAAAAAATCATTAAATAATAGCTGACTAGGAAAAGTCTTTGGGGAATGTTTAATATTCCCTCCACATCTATTGCTGGTTATTTAACTTTACGCCTCCTATCTTTCACCTTTTGGAAGTTATTAATTTTCTTCATGTGTATCTGTGTGCGCATATGTGTGTGTGATATGCATTTATGTGTGTGCCGGAGTGTGTAGAAGAGGCCATTCCCACGTGTTCGTCTGTGTGGGATTCCTTCTTCGGTTTCTCTCCACCTTTCCTTTCTCTTCATTAAACCTGGAGCTCCCCGTTTAGGTTAGACTAACTGGCCAGCAAGCTCTGGGGATCCCTCATGCCCTATGTTAGGGCTACAGATGCTTGTGGCCAAGCTTGGCTTTTTATATGAGGATTAACAGTCTATTCAGGAGAGGCAACAGGTATAGCTTGGGTTGAAGGGCAGACCTGGGTCTTGATGACATACAGACCCAGGTTGAAATTCTGGTTCCAGCTGGGCGGTGGTGGTGCACACCTTTAATCCCAGAACTTGGGAGGCAGAGGCAGGTGGATCTCTGTGAATTCGAGGCCAGCCTGGTCTACAAGAGCTAGTTCCAGGACAGGCTCCAAAGCCACAGAGAAACTCCGTCTCAAAAAACAAAATAAATAAATAAATTAATTAATTCTGGTTCCAAACTCCAAATGTGATATTTGGCCACTTTGCCATTTTGCTATTTTTTGGCCTCTGAGTTTTTCTTTTCTTTTTTTTCATATGAAGTATGTTTAAATACAGATAAACTCAACCGATGGCTCACAAGAGTTATCGGCTACTTTGTGCTCAGCACAGTGCCTGGCATGTGATAAGCACCTTGTGTGTGTGATAGTGGCTTCCAGGAGTCCAGCCTGTGCTGAGTGAGCAGGGGCTGTTTACACATCCAGAGAAGGGATCCTGGAAAGGGGAGAGGTGACTTCAAGCCACACCCATGCAGATGGTCCTTCAGTTCTTGAGACGGGACATCTGCTTCATGCCTTCAAGGTCCAGTCCCTTCTCCTGCAAGAAGGTGCACCAACAATCCCACTAGGAACCACTTTTCCCTCGTTTACCTCCCATGTGGTTTGAGTAAGTGTGTTCTGTCCTTTGTGCATTGTTTAATTCTAAGGAGAAGGTCCCACCCACAAACGCTTGATTTTTTTGCCCGTGGCTGGTTTGAGAAGGCAGTGCTTTATCTCCTCCTTCCTTTCTTTCTTCTTTCTATAAAAGCTGTTGAGGGCCAGCAAGAGAAAAGACGCTGCCAGCAAACCTGAGAACCTGAGATCAACCCTCAGGACCCACGTGGAGAAAGAATAGAATTGGTTATAGCAAGTTAGCAAGTTATTCTCTGCCCTCCATAACAGGTGTGTGCATGCACACACACATACAGACACACAGAGAGAGAGAGAGAGAGAGAGAGAGAGAGAGAGAGAGAGAGAGAGAGAGAGAGAGAGAGAGAGAGAGATACACAAATAGATAAATTTAAAACAATAAAAAAAATAAGAGTTTGTCAGATTTGCAGGTAATGTTGTGCCTGGTAGCACACATCTGTAATCTAGCAATTGGCAGGCTGAGGCAGGAGAATTACCAGTTTAAGTTCTACCCAGCCTGAATAAAGAGACTTTGCCCCTCCCCGCAAAACAAAAACAAAAAAAACAAAAGTTCCTAAACCACAACAGCTTCAGCCAGCATCCACCACACACACACACTCTCTGCTTGTTAGGCTAGCCAGGACTGACTCAGAATACCTCAGCTGTCCCCCGGTATCCTAAGCCAGCGCATCATGACTCCAGATAAAGGAGCCGAGCTTGGCAAAGGTGTGCTGACATGCCCATGAGCACACACCTAGTAATTTAACTTACAGAGTTCAAACACTTAATTTACTTAAGACAGAACTTTATGTTAGGCATGGTGCATGGTGGCACACACCTGTAATCTCAGCACTTGGAAGTCAGAGGCAGGGGGATTGCCACAAGTTTAAGGCCAGCCTGGACTACATGGTGACTTCCAAACCATTCCAGGCAATATATCGACCCTGTCTCAGAGAAGAAAGGGTGGTAGGCTGGGTTTGTGGTTCTGCCGGTGGAGTGCTGGCCTCAGTGCCCATCACCACGTAAAGTAGGCATGGTGATGCAGGCCGTGAGTCCCAGAACTCGGAAAGTAGAGGCAGGAGACTTAGAAGCTCAAGGTCTCATCCTCAACTACATAGTAAGTTGGAGGCTAGCCTGGGCTGCATGAGACCCTGTCTCAAAAACAAAAACAAAACAAAACAATGGGAAAGGGGTAGAACTCTTAGCAGATTTTCAAGCGTTAGTTGAAGCAAAAGGGGGAGGAGAGAGTTTGAAGTGAATTGAGCAGAAAATGGCTCCTCTGAGTCATCGCCTGCCATTCAGAACTGGTTGCTCACTGTTCAGGACCTCTCAACCCCAGGATCCAAAACGGCTGCTCAAAGACCCAACCAGCGGGTTGACGTCTTTTTTATCTTTGTAGCATGGAAGCTACAGGAACGTAATCATGTCCAGATCTCAGCAGGAAGAGGGTAAAGTGGTGAGCACACCCAGGCTTTGAGGCCTAGCAGTCACGTTATATGACCATATTTAACAACATTTAGCTGCAAAGGAAGCTGGGAAATGTGACTTCTAGCTAAGCAATTTGTCCTGGAAAAGGAGGGGGATGGTTTTGATGGCAGTGATAAATGGCGTCCTTGAGACTAGAACTCCAGCCTTAGGATTGTTTGATGAGGCTGGGAAGGTGTCAGAGGCCTGAGTCTTGTGCAACCAGAACCCTTGGAGTTTAGTATTCTTTTTTAGCCAGGGTCTTCCCTATGTAGCTCGAGCTGTTCTGGAACTCTTTATGTAAGCCAGGATGACCTTGAACTCACAAAGATCTACCTGCCTCTGCCTCCCAAGAGCTGGATTAGGGGTATGCACCACCACTCCTGCTGAATTTAGTGTTCTTGGTGTTATTCTTTACCATGAACATCCATCTTGGGAAGCTTCCCTTTTTTTGAGTCTCAGTTTTCTTGTCTGTACAGTGGAAATCAGAAGGAGACTTGCGCATAAATTAAGGCTGTGGAAGCATGTCCCATAGTCAGGACACACAGTAGGTGCTCACACGGTAGAACAGATGGAGTAGCGTGTAGTCACAAGAAGGAATTCCCAAAGGACATGGCAGTATGAGCGGACCAGCACAAACGAGAAGACTGGCAGGAGTGAACCAGAGACGGGCAGAAGGCAAGGTCTGACTTCAGCATCTAGTTTAGATGGGTGCATGGCTTTCAGTGACTAAATGCAGTGGCTTGAATATAATGAAGAAGGTAGGAGGGCCCAGGACTGTGGCATTAGCCACAGTGTCAGCATAACCCCCCACTTATGGTAGTCATTCATGGATGTTCTAGTTTCATATCCTATTATGATAAAAGAACTAATACAACCCCAATGTCTTAGTTAGGATTTCATTGCCGTGAAGAGACACCATGACCACAACAACTCTTACAAAGGAAAACACTTCACTGGAGCTAGCTTATAGTTTCGGAGGTTTTAGTCCATTGTCACCATAGTGGGACAGGACAGCATACAGGCAGACATGGTGCTGATGTTGAGATGTCTACATCTTGATTGGCAGGCAACAGGAAGTGGTCTGAGACATTGGGTGTGGTCTGAGTATACATGAGCTCTCAAAGCCCGCCTCCATAGTGACACACTTCCTCCAGCAAGGCCACACTCTTAAACTCCCCAAACAGAGCTACCAGCCGGGAACCAAATGTTCAAATACCTGAGACTATGGAGAGATCTCCTTTGGGACTCCAATGCTTTCCTGAGGTAAGGGGCTCGTGTGTCGTGTCAGACACCCCCCCCCCCACCGGCATCGGGGTCAAACCAAGACCGGCACACATGCTGAGTGTATTCTTTGCCACTGAACTACACCCCTAGTCCCTTCACTGAGATTGTTCACCAGACCAAAAACATTTGAAAAGCTTGGGCTGGCAAGATGGGGAAAGGCACTTGCTACCAAGCCTGATGTTGAGTTCAATCCTCTGGATGTACACAGTAGAACGATGCAAACCAGCTTCCACAAGTTGTCTTCTGGCCCCCACACATGCTCGATGGAGTCCAGACACACACATACACACACACACACACAGAGTAAAAGAAAGAAATTTAGTCGGATCTAAAGGCAGGCATCTGTTTGATGTAGGGTGCAATAGCCCCCTTTGCTCTGTAGATGGCAGTACCACACCAAATGAAGCTTACTGGACCGCCTACATGGATTTTTAGAGGTATGAAGCTTAACTCCCTCAAACACCCAAGCTTTGATGTTTTCCATTGTCTTAGCTGGAGCTTTGAGTAGGGGAAGGGAAGGGAACCACGTGTTTGAATGCTGGCTTGGTCGCTTACAGGTGTGACCTTGAGCAAGCCCTCTCTTGCTGGAGCTCACTTCCTACTTGGCAAACAGGATGATCACACCCGAACCTACATCATAGCGTCTCTGTGAGTGTCTAAATAAGCCTGACTGGGTTTGACATTTATGTGGAAGTGCTTAGGGCTGGTGTGTGCAAGCAGGCTGGGTTCAGCCAGGTGCCCAGTCATGCAAACGACCCAAGGTGTGGAGAGGGAGGTGGCTTTGGGGTTCAGATTTAAAGATGAGGGAGCTGAGGACTTAGCTTTCCCAGGGCCACACCCTCAGATAGGCAAAGCACGAACCCGAAGTTTGGGAAATAGTTTAATGTGTAGTGTCTGTGGGGAGGCCTTGAAGCCGAATCACCAGACCGAGGTCAGAATTCCACAACGGCTTTGTCATTACTGTGTGGTATTCTGTAGAGTTTGCTCTGAGGACTGAAAGTTTTACACACACACACACACACACACACACACACACACACACGTGTACACACCACCCTGTTAACACCCACATTCTCAAAGCACCCCCACATCTATCCTCCCACCCCATTCCAAGACAGCACAAGGCAGGCTAAAGAGCAAAGGAGCCATTTGGGAACCCGTCTGGAGGTTATGAGGTTTGGACTCCTCTCTGGGCTCTGCACTGGCTTTTGGAGCCTTGGTTTCTTTGTCTGCAGAATGCGGCGATTGGATCCAGGGCTCCTGGAGGCTTTGGGAGCTTTGGTCTGTTTCTCTTAGCCCCTCCTGGTGGCCTCACCCCGAGACTTCTCCCAATACTGTCACTACTTCATTTTAGTTTATTTTCTTATCACCTTCCGGGGTGTCTAAGCTTTGTTACTGCTGCTGGTTTCTATCTAGACCATAGTCTACTGCCTACTCTGGGGAAGCAGGGACTTGTGAGTTTTATGAGAGTGGCCATGACCACAACCATGGCGGCTGTAACAATGTTTGGTGTGTATCAGAGAAAAACAAACAACTGGAAGAAAAATGAAGGGCCAAGAACACAGCCCCTACCCTCTAATCCTTCCAGGTAGGGGTATCTAAGACCCCAAAGTCCAGCTTGTTTCCTGACTCCAGACTGGTGCTGCAACACCCAAGGTCTTTACTGACCCCTTGTGGCGGTGGGAACACATAGCAGGGACTGGGGTAAGTTGGGTAGGAGACATCACTTCCACAAGACCTACGTGCCTGCTCTCTTGTGGAGGATGGTGACGATTGCAAACACGAAATGTATTTTTCAGGGGCTGGAGAGATGACTCGGTGGGTAAGAGTGTTGCTGTGTGAGTGTATGGACCTGAGTTCAGATCCCAGGGTCTGTGGAGATCTGTGGAGAAAGCTGGGTGACCCCAGCACTGTGGAAGGTGGACTGCTGGGGTTTGCTGGCCACCGGTCAAGCTCCAGGATCAGAAAGACAAACTGTCTCAAAGTAGCAAGTAGACTGATCGAGCAGGACACCTGATACCTCCTCTGACTTCTGCACATGCATGTGAATCTCTCTCTCTCTCTCTCTCTCTCTCTCTCTCTCTCTCTCTCTCTCTCAGGTGAGAGCTCTTGTCACCAAGCCTGACAACATGAATGGGATCTCCAGACCCCACTGGAGAGAGAACCGATTTGTCCGCTCACTTCCACGTGTCTGCCCTGCAACACACACAATAGACAGATGCTATAATTTAAAAAATATTCACTGCTTCTTGTCCTCCATCTGGCTGACATCCCAGCTGAGAAAGCGGAGAGGTCCTGGTACAGGAGAGGAGCTGAGGGAGTCTCGGGCCCTGAGAGGGGTGTGCAGCTGATTTCACTCAGTGCTGAGCAGCTACGGCAGGCTGGGCTCAGGTCTGCGTGAACTCCTCCCAGCACCTCACTCCTCCAGGAAGTCTTCCATGTCTTCCACCATTCTTAAGCTACTGGGGAAGGAGGTAGGGGAGAAGGGAGTATCCAGCGCACAGAGGAGCCACTAGGGACAAAATCAAAGATGAGCAGATAGCGTTGAGAAAATCCCTTGTTAGGTGCAATATGACTTCTCCCCTGTCGCTGCTTCTAGTAAAATTGCCTCACTGCCAGTCTGATAATGCTGCAAAACAAGCCTATCTCATCTACCATAGCAGGAGCCCAGCCAGCCCTGCCCTCTCCCCGCCTTCCATCTGGACGAATCTTCCCAGCATATTCCTCCACGCACCTTCCACGAACCACTGTCTCAGAACCTTCCAGGAGATCTGCCATGAGACAGATCGGCAAGCGCCTGCTCTACAAGGGAAGGCGTGGAGGATTCCACACAAACGGACCTTCAGATGTTGTAGACTACCACTCTGAGCGCTAGGTAAACGGATCATTATAGAGACAGACCTGGTTTATTTGGGTGGCTATAAGATGCTGGGAACATGTTCCATGCCTGTGGCATTGTTAGGACTGAGGCCACCTCTGCATTGCCACCATTTGACATACGGGGGTTCCAAACAGGTAATGTTATAACACAGGTTCTAGGTCTGAACAAGTAAGATTTCTAAAGATCTACTTTATTATTATTATCATCATCATCATTATTCTGTTTGTTTGGAATAGGGTCTCCTTATGCAGCCTTGGCTGGCTTGGAACTTGCTATGTAGATTAGGCTGTCCAGGAACTCAAAGAGATCCACCTGCCTCTTCCTCTGTGCTGGGACTAAAATGCCACCACACCCAAATATTTTTATTGCTTATTGTATGTAGGTGTGTTTGTGTGTGTGTTTGTGTGTGTGTGTGTCTTCACATGATATGTACATGTGAGACAGGTGCTGGGGGAGGCCAGCAGCTGGAGTTACAGACGCTTGTGAGCCATCTGATCTGGGAACCAAACTCAGGTCCTCTGAAAGAGCAGCAGTGGACTTAACCACTGAGCCATCTCTCCAGACCCCAAATAAGGTTTAAATGGTTAGCTTTATGATGCCTTCATGTGTCCACTTCACCCAGAAGAAGAAGCCCCAAAGCAACCCTAAGCCTCTGAACATTTTTGCAGGAAACTGGGTTGATGCTGCTCCAGAAGCAATGGGAGAAGTTGTGGCTCCCCAAGACTCACATGCTGAAGCTCCATCCCTAGAACCTGAAAATGCAGCTGCTTTTGGAGACAGGGTTTGAGAGGTGACTGAGTCCCTGCGGGGTTGCTATGGCCTCAAGGGCCACAGAGATAGTGTCCTTAAAAGAAGGGGAGAGCAGAGGCATCAGACACTCAAGAATGCAGGGCTCTTGTGGAAACAATTGAAAATGCTGCAAACCCAGGAAGAAAGCTTAAGAATGAAGCTAACTCTGCTTACTCTGGTATCTTAGACTCCCAGCTTCCTGAACCACGGGGAAATAAGGGTCTGCTCCCAGCTGCCATGTCTGTGATCTGTTATATAGACTGGCGTGTCCACATGGCAACCTACACCATCCCGTTGCCCACAAGAGGTAGGTGGTAAGACAAGGTGTGCTCTCCAGCTTCTTGGCGGAGACAAACATGCTATTTTAATATGGAGCCCATCAAAAGAGCATGATGCCATCTAACTTAGGAAATATGCAGAGTATGGGTCTCACTGCTCTGCAAGAGTCTGAAAATCACAACATTTTTAGAGTGTCATCCACGTGAGCTGAGCCCTAACACATGGCTATCCCAGGCTGCTTGGCACAGCTGCTGGGCCTGCAGAGGTGTCTGCTTTTGTGCTCTGTCTATGAAATAAAATAAAACAAAACCCTACTCTAACCTGCGCGAGCATGAGAAGTCATGTGGGGCCAGATAAACAATCCAACCTGTGGGCCAACTAGAGTACGTGAAACACTGGACGTGGAAACCACCTTAGCTTATCGTCTTGGCCCATTCTGTTGTGATAACAAAATACTTGGTGCTAAGTTCCTTATAAAGGAGGGAGGGCTTATGTAAAAGAAGCCCAGGAATTGGCATCTATGTTGGGGAGGGCCTCACTGTGAATGACATCGTGATGGTGGCAAATGCATATGACATTGTTAGCTGCTTATGTGGGAGAGAGATTTGGGGGAGATGGCAGGCTCCCAACTAATTATAATTACATCTGGAAGGAACTCGTCCAATGTCAGAAAACCTTCATTGATCCCTTCCGAGGGTAGTTCCCTAGAACCCAGTTACTTTCCACAGACGCCCCACTTGCTAAAAGGTTCTCTGCCACTCCTACACTGCCATAGAGTTGGAGGAGCTCCCAGTATATGAACCTTTGGGGGACGTGTTCAAACCATAGCCAGAAACCAGTCTCAGGCTAGATGCCAGATGATTACAAAAACATTAGTGATCCCAGGTGAGGCCAGCGAGGCTGCTTAGCTGACTCCCAGACAGAACTGCTGAACAACAAAATCAAGACTAAATAAGGCGATTGTTGTCTTAAGTCATTAAGAGTCATGGGGCATTGTTACCTAGCAGTGGATAAGTGACACAGCACGCGAAAATCCTGTCTGCTCTCAAGGTGATGGCAGTTGAGGGACTCCCATGGCCACCTGCACACTCTCCTTGCTGAGCCCGACAAACCTCCAAGAGAAGCAGCAAACAGCGACCTGTGCTTTGACTAATGGAGCACCTGTCTCCCGCAGGGACTGGATGACCCCGGGCGTAACTCAGCCCCCTGCACGCCTATTCATCCTGCGTATTGTGCTGAGCCAGGGTCTGGCACACAGCAGGTGCCCAACAGGCATTTACTCAATTAGTGAACTGCCGTGGGATTTGTTCAGGCTGCTATCACCCCCGCTCGGAGGCCGCTAGCAGTCTCCTGCCTGCCGCCTCCCACACCCGGCCTTGTTCCTGAAAGCCCACCTGCCATCCTAGAAAGAAACCTCTAAAAGTACAAGTCTATCCCGGTGTGGCACCTAGTGGCAAACTTTCATTTCCTGTTTCCTTACATGATTCACACACTGCAAATCCGTGAATGTGATTGTGTGCGTGTGTGTGCGTGTGACAGGGACTGGACCCAAGGCCTTGCTCTATGGCCAAGCTACAGTCCCAGCCCTATGGTTCTTGAGACAGGGCCTTGCTATGTAGCATAGGCTAGCCTCTAACTCTCACCTTCCTTTGCCTCCCCAGTGCTTAGATCACAGGTGTGCAGGGTCATACCAAACTCTCACAAGTTCTCAACCCCCCATTCTGGCGTCCCATCGTGTACCTCCCTCCCTGAGCAGCCCCCTCCCCCACTCTCTGAGCCTTATCTCGGGGTTTTCTTTCTGTTTCTTCCATTTACCACACCTGTCAGTGCCCCTGGGCTTTTACACTCTGTACCCACTAGCTAGAGCAGGCACCAGCAACACCAGCAACCTCACCCCCAAGCTTGGTGAGATCCCATTGGTCCTTCAGCGTTCTTGTTTGTTTGTCAATGTTTTTGTTTGTTTTAGGTTTGGAGGGGTGTATGTGAACGCTGGCACAGGTGTGGGCATCTGAGACAGCATGAATCACTTCTCTCCCTCTGCTGCGTGCGTTCTGGGATTGAACTAAGGTCATCAGGCTTGGTGGCAGGTGCCTTTTCCTGCTGAGCATCTTCCTTCCGTCCTTCCTTCCTTCCTCTCTTCTTCCTTCCTTCCTTCCTTCCTTCCTTCCTTCCTTCCTTCCTTCCTTCCTTTCTTTTTGAGATGGACATCTAACTGCATAGCCCAGGGTAGACTGGAATTCACTTTGTAGACCAGGCTGGCCTTAAACTCAGAGATCCACTGGCCTCTGCCTCCTGAATGATCATGCCACCATATCTGGCCTCACTGAGCCATCTTGCTGACCCTGTTTTTTTCTTTCTTGTTTGCTTTTCCGCTTGTCTGTTTGAGATAGGATCTCAGTAACCAAGGCTGGCCTTGAAGTCACTCCACAGCTAAGGAGAACTTTGACCTTCTGATCATCCTACCTCCACGTTGCAAGTGCTGGCATTATAGGTTTGCCTTCTTTGTGCTTGACTGTCCATTTTGTCTGGATTGAGAGATGACAAGGAGTACGGGTGGACACTGACTTATGGGTAGTGGGTTATCAACTAGATTGAATGGTCCAGGATTGGAGGAGCACAGAACAGAAGGACCGGCAAGAGGAAGACAGGAGGAAGTATTCAGATCAACTTTCAGCCACCGTACAAAACTCAAAGATATTTGTTTTGTTTTGTTTTTTTTGTTTTTGTTTTTTTTTTGTTGTTGTTGTTTTTTTGTTTTTCGAGACAGGGTTTCTCTGTGGTTTTGGAGCCTGTCCTGGAACTAGCTCTGTAGACCAGGCTGGTCTCGAACTCACAGAGATCCGCCTGCCTCTGCCTCCCGAGTGCTGGGATTAAAGGCGTGCGCCACCACCGCCCGGCTCAAAGATATTTGTGTTTCAAAGAAAATCTTACCGAAAAGGACCCATGGCAGAGGAGGATCTCAGTAGCCAGACAGGATGGCACATTCCACGGCTAACAGACCTTTCTCCAGCCTTCCCTATGCTATCTCAGTATACCCATGTACAATTAAGACACAGTGGTCAGAAGGCAGGTGGGGTATCCAACACACGGACTTACCTCACCAAGACTAATTAGGCCAGCGCCAACACATCTCACCTGTTACCAGCAGAGGCAAACATTACAAACCTCCACAGTGGGCCCCCAACTCCTGGTGTCAGGTGGGTTCCATTGAGCACTTATCATGGAGGACATGGCTAATCCTCGCCAACAGGATCAGCTGTGTAAGGTTCCAGGAAGACAAGGAGGTAATGAGAATGACCCCGTCACCAGGCCTGACTCAAATCACCCATAGTATTGATTTTTGTGGTTACTGCAATGAGACACTTTAAGTGTGGTGGCTTGAAACAACACCAGCAAATTCTCTCACAGTCCTGGGGGGAGGAGGGGCGGAAGTCCAAGACCAGAGTCACAGGAACTAAACACCCCCTCTTCTGTGTGGGCCGTCTCCCTCTGCTTCTTTCTGAAAAGAAAGTCATGGGACTAGAGGTCTGGCTTAGGGATTGAGGGTTTGCTTGGTGTGTGAGAGGCCCTGCATTTGATCCTCAGCAGCACCAGAAGAGAGAAAAAGAAGTATTTATCATTATATTCAAGGTCTATCTTTAACAAAGGACAATTTTTCTCCTGTTGGGATCCTTAATCAGGCTCTGATCCCAGCACTAGGGAGGCTGAGGCAAGAAAATCAAGCGTTTGAGGCCTTAGGTCAGAGAGACAGCTCAGTGGCAAAGGCACTTGCCACCAAGCCTGACGGCACGAGTTCAGTCCCGGGACCCCATGGTGGAAGAAGGGAAGCAACTCTTCTAATTTATCCTCTGACTTCCACATGCATGCTGTGGATGGCGTGTGTGCATTCGCGCGTGTGCGCACGCGCGCACGCACACACACACGCAACAGTAAATGAATGACTTGTTTTTTTAAAACCTTAATGAGGCCATCCTGGGCAACATAGTAAGACTACCCCAGGGAGGAAAACTGAACCAACAAAACCTTGATTTAATACCCCCTTCACCCTTTCTCTTATGAGGTGACAGTCTACCGAGATCAGAAATTCTTTTTGGTGGTCATACTATAGCCACTTACCAAACCTTTCCATTTGGCTCCCATAACCTTGGCTCCTGCTACACCGGAAGTCTTCATCTTCAAGGGAAGGGATGGGTTTTCATCTCCTTTGACTTCCTCATGCCACATAGCCAGAAATCAAAGGGAAAGTTCCCTACAAGGGGAAGCTGAGGGGCTGCACATCAGGGGAATCCAGGGGATGCTCTAAGGCCCTGCTAACATGCCTCTGACCTCTGTATCTGTGGGTTCTGCATCCAATTTCAACCAACTGTGGGGGCAGGTGACAAATAGATAGGGGGATGGATAGATGTTAAATAGATGACTGATTAATAGATGGATGATAGA
>NC_022016.1:62288391-62318083 GCF_000317375.1 Microtus ochrogaster | reverse complement strand
TAAGGCCCTGCTAACATGCCTCTGACCTCTGTATCTGTGGGTTCTGCATCCAATTTCAACCAACTGTGGGAGCAGGTGACAAATAGATAGGGGGATGGATAGATGTTAAATAGATGACTGATTAATAGATGGATGATAGAGACATAGAGATGCAGAGGAGATGGAGATCAGAGCCAGATGACATGTAGCTAGATGTTGCACTTATACTGGCCATGTACACGCGTTTCTCTCATTACCCCTCCACAAACAATATGGTATAACAATATTGCATATAACATTCACACTGTACTTGGGGACTGTAAGGTGGAGGCTATTTAAAGCATGCAGGAGGATGTGGATAAGTCATGCTATACTCTTTAATAACAAAAACTGAATTTCCACAGTTTTAGTCTCTATAGTGAGTCTTGTAGCCAACCCACCGTGGTTCCTTTACTTCCATGGACAGCAATAAAAGTTAACAAAAAGCTATGACCACTAAGAATCCAGACCCTTCAGAGAGAATTTAGGTCCCATTACCATGTAGAGAACCCTAGCCAGGGGCTGGAAAAGATTGCTCGGTGGTCAAGAGTACTGACTGCGGGGGCTGGAGAGATGGCTCAGCGGTTAAGAGCATTGCCTGTTCTTCCAAAGGTCCTGAGTTCAATTCCCAGCAACCACATGGTGGCTCACAACCATCTGTAATGAGGTCTGGTGCCCTCTTCTGGACTTCAGGCATACACGCAGGAAGAATATTGTATACATAATAAATAAATAAATAATAATAAAAAAAAAGAGTACTGACTGCCCTGGCAGATGACCTGGTTCCTGTAACATGAGGGCCTGCTTGGGGTTTCTGTCTTGCCCTGTACCCCACAGCCAGCAAGGTCCCAAGGAAAATGACATAGAGGACTCCATAAGATTATAAACTAATTGGCCCATGCTCAGACTACTTATTAGTTCTTGTAGCTTATATTAACCCATATTCTTATCTATGTTAGCCATGTGGCTCAGTACCTTTCACAGCAGGGCAGATCACATGTTACTTCTTCAGAGTCTGGGCAGGAGAGGGAGGAATGGGCTTCCTCCTTTCCAGCATTCTCCTGTTCTCATCGCCCCGCCTCTACTTCCTGTCTGGTTGACCTGCCTATACTCCCTGCCTGGCCAATCAGCGTTATATTCAAATACATGATTGACAGAATACAGACAATTCTCCTGCACCAGGTTCCCAGCACCCATATGATGGCTCACAATCATCTCCAATTCCAGAGGCTCCAGCGCCCTCTGCTGGCCTCCGTGGGCTCCAGGCAGGCATGTGGTACAAAGGTTCACACAAAGGCAAAACAGCCATACAAGGGAAATAAAAATAAATCTTAAAAAAAAAAAAAGAGACATGAAGCCCTAACTAACTAGGGGATTGGCAGAGGCCAAAAAAAAAATAAATAAAATAAGAGGGTGTGTGTGTGCATGCTGGAGAGATGGCTCAGAGTTTAAGAACTGTGGTTGCTCTTCCTGAGTTCAATTCTCAGCAACCACGTGGTGGCTCACAACCATCTGTAGTGAGATCTGATGCCCTCTTCTGGTGTGCAGTCGTGCATGCAGATAGAGCATTCATATACATAAAATAAATAAATAATTCTTTAAAAAAGAGGGGGCAAAGATTAATAAACTATACACCAGCTACGGCATGTTCTGCATAAGGAAACTTGTCTCTATGAAAGACAAAAAAGAAAAGAGAAGGTCTGTAGTAGCCATGCGCGTCTCCTGTGCTTGGGTCGTGGCAGTAATTTTTTTTGTTTGTTTTTTGTTTTTCAGTGACATTAATTCCCCCCCTTCCTTCCCTGTTTCATGAACTAAAGTTCCCTTTAAAAGCCACATCTGTGCTGCAGACTGCAGATTGACTGACGGGAACCCTGATTGTGGAGTTTGGAATGCCGCAGACCGCAGACCGAGAGCCACAATTATCTCGTACTATCTTTAGTCCCCTTAGTCTAATCGCCACTTACCGCTGCTACGTTTTGAATGTAAATGCCCTGCACAGGCTTGTATGTTTGAATACTGGACCAGAGGGTGGCGCTGTTGGGGGAGTTGGACGTAGAACCTAGCTGGCCGAAGCCTATGACCACAGAACCGGAGCTGGAGAGCTAAGTTATATGACCTCAGCTTCCCACCGAGGTCTTCGGTTACTGCTCAGAGCACATGCTCCCAAAGCCTTGCCCACCAGGATAGATTACACTGTATAAAACCATGAGCCATTCCTGTTTTTTTTTTTTTCTTTTAAGTTGTTCTCAAAAAGTTGTTAAGCTTAGTGTAACTAAGATAGGACAACAACTAACGCAGCTGCTGCCCTCTGGGCTGGGGAGCCATGTCATTGGGAAAGTCCTTCCCAAGCGTCCGTGAAACCTCAGGTTTGATCACCGGTACCTTATAGACTGAGTGTACTGGCGGATTAGAAAAGTCAAGGTCGTTCTTAGCTATGAGTTTGAGACCAACCTGGGATGCATGAAATCCTGGGGACAGAAGTGGAGAGGGAGGCGAAAGGGAACAGGGAGAGGGAGGAGAGGCAGGGGAGAATGGAGAGAGATTGATTGGGAGAGGAAGAAAGAACGGAAAAGAAAGTTGTGGCTGTTAGGTAGAGTTTTAGGGAACGATCCCCTTTAAGCTGTAGCTTCGACCAACTCAAATGTCCTCAGATCAAATCTGAAGCCGCTGCAGGCGTCCCCACTTCGCTGGTTCCCATCCACCTGCTGTCCCTAGCAATGTATCTGGCAACCACACTGATTTATGACTGTCTTTTTGTCTATGACTATAAAAGTTCATGTAACCGCTTCCACAATAAAGATGTCACTCAGGGCAACCTGAATTTGTATCCCTGAGCCATGGTCACCCATACTTGGCTCAGAATACGTCCTTTTTCCCTTTGGAGCAAGAATGGTCCTTTTGTGGACAGTCTCCTAAAAGACTGTAGTGTGAGGTCAGTGTTTGGTTGCACGCAGGGTTGCCACTGAAGCAGAATCGCTAACACCATCCCAGTCAGGACTGGCTGGCTAGTTCCTTGCGACAGACGCTTTTGTTAGACTGAGGCCTGGGAGCTGGGGAGGTGGCTCAGTCCTTAACAGTGTGCACTGCTCTTCCAAGGGACCCAAGTTCAGCACCAGCTCCAGGGACATCTGGAGTTTCTACCCTCCAGGGACACTCACATGCACATATCCACACAGAGATGGTACATACACACAGTTAAAAAATAATACAAATAAAATCGCTCTTAAAGCTGTGGGGCTTTGTGTTTTTCCTTTTTCAGGGAGAGAGTCGGGAGGATCTTATTTGTAGGAAGCATCGTTTTGTCTTATTTGGTAGGAGACACTGTCATACAAGTGTCTGACATGTGTGGGTTGATGTGTATCGTTATTGACTGTTCATGGGGTCTGTGGTCATCATTAGATCCCAAGAGCTCCTGTGACACTATGACTTTAACAAAAAGGAATAGCAGGGGAAGATCAGCAGGCAGATGTGGAGACTTTCCTACTTTCCTTCCCTCAAGGTTCTGTGGTTGATGTGCACGCCTAGGCAGGCTTCACTGTAACACCACCAGAACTTCCTTTATACACCTCCAAACGCTGGAACTTGTCCCCCACCCCCATCTGTCTGTCTACCTCTATGTGTGTTTAGTGTGTGTGTGTGTGTGAGTTTGGTGTATATGTGTTTAGTGTGTTTGGTGTGTGTGTTTGTGTGGTGTGAGTGTATGGTATGTTTGGGGTGTGTGTGTACGTGTTTTGTGTGTGTGTATGTGTTTGGTGTGTGTGTCTGTGTGTTTGGTATGTGTGGGGTATGTGCGTGTTTAGTGTGTGTTTGGTGTGTTTGTGTGGTGTGAGTGTATGGTATGTGTGTGTTTGGTGTGTATGTGTGGTGTGAGTGTATGGTATGTGTGGTATGTGTGTGTTTGGTGTGTATGTGTATTTGGTGTGTGTGAGTGTATGGTATGTGCGGTGCGTGTGTGTGTGCACGCACATGTGTGTGTGTATGTATTAGTGCTAGGGACTGAACCAGGACTTTGCACATGCCAAGCATAGGCTCTACCACTGGGCCACACCCCCAGCACCACACTTGTGAGTTTTGATGGTCCCAAAGGCTTCCTACATTTTTGCGGTTCCAGGAAGGGTTGCCATGTCCAGCAACTTCCTCTAGGTAACCCTGGATTTTCTGTTCTCTGCTCTGCCTGCAGCACTGTGGCCCACTCTCCATTGTAAATCCCCCTACCATTCTGGGTGTGGCACAAATTTGGAAGAAACATTCCATCTCTTGGGTCACCTGGGCCACTCTGACAAGTAGAAATCAGCTGGTGTAGACCGGAGGAAGCCCTTTGGGTGGTATCATTTGGCAAGAACCATAAATGTCAAGGTGGTGCTTCCCGGATGGTTCAAGTTTAATGAGACCTTAGCTTCTGCGAAGGAGGGGAAGGACAGATGACTTTCCTAAGCCTTTTTGGAGAATCTTTGTGAAATATTGACAATGACCTGAAATGTTAACTGCTTACTGTGCCCCCCGGGAGAATCCCATGGTTAAGTGGCCCTCGGTGTCCCGCCTAAACGTCACTGGAGTCCAAGTGACGCCAGTGGTGAAAGCTTCCAACTAAAAGGCTCCCCTCTCCTTCCAGAGCCGACAGAACAAGGCTGCGTGTGCCGGGAGTGGAGGCGAATGCAGTAGGGGTCACTGCATGTCTGAGGCCAGCCTGGGCTACATACCCTGACTAAATAAGTACCTAAACAGCCTGTCTAAAAAAGTAAAGGGCTGAGTACACTGGCTGCGTCCTGGTGCTAAGTGTATAAACAGTCACATTCTTTTTTTCTCTCGTTACCAGTGTTTCTGTGTGCAAATGAACAAAATGAATTATGTAAATTGTTGGAAATCAAAGAGGAAAACCTACTATCGGCCATAAGGCTGAGATATGCTCAGATACTCTGCCTCAAAAACAAACAACAAACACCCCCTCACACACACACACAAACCAAAAGTCCCCTGCCATTGTTTCTGGTTTCCTGACAGGACACACCACCAGGAAAGTGGTATCCACTTTTCACTGGTCCTCACAAGAGATCCACCTGCCTGCGAGGCGAGCTGAGCAGAGGGTTAACATGTGTTCGAGCACCTAGATTTACCTGTCTGTGAAGCAAATCTATTCCCCTGGACGCTTTAGTTATCTGGGACAATGTGTCTTTTCCTTTTCCCTTGAGCCATATGGAGCAGGGTTTTTATGGTTTGCAATAATCCCAAATCTCATTTCCACCATCAAATCAGGAGCCTCAGCCCTCGGCCACCGAGCACACCCAGGACCAGTCGCTTCCTACTGAAAACTTTAATGAAACCAATAAGTTAATAAGTTAACAAAGTGAGGTACTTGCATATCTGAGAACCGGGTTGGTGGGGGAACCTCGATCGTGGAAGGAGGGAGGGCTTCTTCCCATGTCTCCTTTGGTCACAGGGTAATCTTACTCTCCAGCCCCTCTGGGCAGCTCAGTTGCCAGGGAGAGGGGCGGGAGTGGCTCTCTGGGGACAGTGCGATGCAAGTGAGGCGAGCCAGGATGGGCTCCAGAGCATGATGGTCCATGCAGATGGTAGGGCAGAGATTGGGCACCATAGGACTGAACGATATTCAACCCAAGCCCTGGCACTGGTACATGCAGGCCCCAGGATGAGATGCAGACAGCTCGGCCTCAGCCCCTTGCTCCCAAGCACCCCCAGAGTGTTATCATTGGTCCACCACCCCTTGCTCTCTTGCCACCTGAGGTGACCTCGAGGAAGAGGAACGAAAGGGTGGGGAACCCGAAGCTGGTGCTGGGGCCTGCGGCGTCTGGGCGTTTGTGCCAGTGTGCAGCACTGTCAACGGGAGTGTGAAAATGGGGCAGAGGCCAGTGCAGGGGAGAGCAAGTTGCAGTTGGTATAGCACTGGCTAGCGTGTACTCTCCGGGACTAGGAAGAGGGCGCGCCTGGGTTCTCTCCAGTGGTGTGCCAGAACTGGAGGGGCAGGCCTGAGTTATGCTGTGGGGATGCCAACGTAGTCCTCAGGGCAGCCAGTGGACTCCTGAACTCCTATCGGGGAGCATGACATGTGGATACTCCCTCCCCTGCCCAGGAGACCAAGTGACTTTGTGCTCATGCCTCCGAGTGTGTGTGGCCGTGTGCGTCACTGCGTGAGGAGGCATTCTGCTGGAGAGATGAAAGGGCCATGCTTGTGTGGCGGCGGGCCATTGTCTGGTATGTCTGGGGAAAATACAGGAACTTGTGCTGACTGTCAAAGCTGTCTGGAGGACCAGTAGGAGTGGACATCCAGCAGCAAGAGGGAGCCCCTGGGGTCACACCTGCAAAGGGGCAGGAAGGCCCAGGTACTGTCCTCAGGAGAGGACAGGAAGACTTAGGCCCCATGCTGGGTGGGGATGGATGATAAGCCAGAGAATGGATGTTGGGTATGGCCAAACAGCCTGAGACCAGCTACTGCTGGGGCCCATCTCCCAGTCAGGGAGGGGCAGAGGAACCCCACGGGGGTCCCCAAAGTTGCATATTTAACATAGTTTGCATATTTGGTGCCCATCTACCTTATGGCAGAGTCCTGTGCTTTGTGGGCACCTATGGGGGCACCTTGGGCCCATCCCCTAGTGGGGCAGGGCTTGGCAGGAGGGCTTCCCTGCTCTGCCTGGAAGGGCGGGCCTGGAGACCTCACCTTGCATAGCTAGAAGCTGGTTCAGGGACCAGGGCCTCAGCGCCCTGCTCCCACTCCTGGGACAGAGCCCCTGCTGCCAGGTGGGCCATATTGAACCTTGATGGAGCCAGCAGGGTCCTGGAGTGTCCAGAGGCCTCCTCCAGTCAGCCACTGCTGCGGCCCACCATGTGGCCTGGCATTTCGTGCTTCTGGGGCGCCGGTACCTGGCATCGGGTATCTTGCCCACCCAGACAGCTCAATACTGTGTATGGCCTCTCTCCCTGCCAGGGAGCGAGTTCAAGTAAGAGAGGAGTCCAGAGGCCTCGGGGTGAGTCCTAGGGGCAGACGGAAGGCTGCCCAGCCCCTGAGAAGCCCTTCAGTCCATGTTGGTGCTGACTGAGCGAGAGATGCTGAGCGTCTGTGCCGAGACGGAGATGTCCTCGTGGTCTACAGGGCTGTGGTAGTCCGAGGTGATGTCGGGGTCAAAAAGCGGCACTTGCACGGTACCCAGGCTGGCCGAGGTGCCAGAGCGTAGGCAGCGCGAATAGAAGCCCAGCAGCAGATCTAGCTTGTGCTCGATAGACTGCACCTGGGGGACGGGGAGGGGAGGGGCTGGAGGTGGTGTTGGACCCGAGGGCGGGGCGCCGCTGGGGAAGGGACTGGGCAGGGCCGGAGCTGGGGGGCAGGGGAGGGGCTATAGAGGAGGAGGGGCTTGGATACTAGGTAGGAGGCTTGGTTAGGACCGGCTTACCCCGTGCTTTCTTGGAGACGGGCTTGTTTGTGGGACCGAGCTTGGCAGAGCAGAACTCAGCCTGTGGGTCCCACTAGCGCCTCCCGAGGCCAAGGCTCTGCGCAACAGCAGTGCTGTACCCTCGACAGCTATTTCAGTCATCCGGTGGAAGTCCTAGCCACACTCACCTGCTTTTCCACCTTGACTACGCGCCCCATCATGCTGATTTCATCCACTGCCTCTGTGTCCGAAGGTCCCTTATCGCCCTTCTCCCTAGACTTGCGATCCCCAGGCCCTCGACCCACGATTTGGTCCACCCTGTGGAGGGAAAGAAACTATCAAAGAGACTGAGTCACCCTGCACCTCCCTTCCACAAGAACCCTTGTTAGGCGGCTGACAGGGAAGACAGCCGGCTCTGGTGAGTGCGGTCACTTGCCTGACTAAGGGAGGCTGAGCCTGGGAGACACCAACACTTGCTTTGAGAGTTCTCCAAATAACAAGCAGAGCCTCCCAGATGAGAAAGGAAAGGAAGTGTTGGAAAGTGGACAAGATCCCACCCTATTCAGCAAAGTCCCTGCTTCCTCTCCCTCTGAAGCCATTCTAGTCAGACTGCCCCTCCCCCAAGTGAACTCCACGTTACTAAATCCGGTGATGAACTCCAGCTCTGACCTTATTTCCTTGACCTAACAGCAGCAGAGGTCACATCTGCTCACTCTTTCTTCTCAAATGCGTGTTCTTTTTTTCCCTTTTAGACAGGGTCTCTTGTAACCCGGCCTGACTTTGACCTCTCTAAATAGCCGAGGCTGAACCAGGGATCCTCCTGCCGCGAGCACCTCCTACCCCCAATACTGCAGTTGTTGAGATTGGGCCTTGTTAAGTTTCTGGGTCTGACATGGAACTCTCTATGTAGACCAGACTGGCCTCAGACTTACAGAGATCTACCTGCTTCTGCCTCTCCAGTGCCAGGATTACAGATATGTACCACCATGCCCCATCACAATTGTTATTTTTTGAGTTAATGGATGAACAGATAGTGAGAAAGTAGGGCACATGAGAAAGGAAAGTTCTAGGCAATTTGGGACTTGATATAAAGGTTCTTCCTTAATCCTGGACCTAGCAGACACGCAGGAATCTAGAGACAATCCAAAGGTGATTTGCTTTGCATTCCTACTTGGGAGACAGGAAGTCAGTGGGTACTGTAGGTCAGTTAGCATCCTAAGGAAGCTGTCAAGGCATAAGTATAGACTGGACTCATCCAGAGAACTACAATTGAGGGAGTTTTGTTTTTCAGTTTCCAAGCAGCCTATGTAAATTACAAGTCAGGGATCTTGTGGTTTGGGTTGGAGTTCTGGCTTCTTTGTCCTTTTGAAGCAGAGTCTCCTAGCCCAGGGTAGCCTAGAACTCATGGTCTTCCTGCCCCTGTCTCCCCAGTGCTGAGATTACAGATATTGGACAGTAAGTCTCCTAGAGGACCTTGCCCGCCTGGACAATGCCCTACAGAGCACAGATGACTTGCTATGGTCCTTAGCCCTCTCACCTGGGCCAGGGCCCTCAACTCCCTTCCCCTCCCTTCCTCCCTTCGAAGCCTGCGTACCCACCGAGCTTGCAGGCTCTTGATCCTCCCCAGCATGTCCAGATGCCCTGCGGAGTACTGCTCGATCACGTCCTTCACATCGTAAGGCCGCAAGGTCTCCTTGAATTTCCTTTTGGCCACCAGGAACTTCAGAATCCTGTTAGAGGAGGGGGATCTCTGGCAGATGTGCTTGTTCCTGTAGAAGGCTCTTTTCCAGTTCCTCCTTTCTCTGCCCCTTAGTCCAGATCCAAGTCATCCACTTGGACCACTCCAAACAGCCTCTGCTGGGTCCCCTAGCCTCCAGACCTTTGCCCTGCACACCCACAGGCTGCCTTGGTGTTTTCTCATATGCCTGCCTCTACAGCCGCATTAACTGAGGAGGCAGGGAATGGACCCGGTGTCTCTCGGCTCAGTGGGATATGGAGCTTCTAGAACATCAACTGCTGCTGATGGCTCAGGGGAAGATGTTGCATTCACTCTACAAGCACTTGGCAATTGTGTGCAGGGTCTTGAACACCCAAAGAGAGTTAGATCCAATCCTTGGCTACAGAGACCCCAGGTCTAGGGTGGGAGGCTGGGAGGATGAGGGCAGTTGCGGGGAGACAAGAGCCAGGTTCAAAGACTAGGAAAGGAGAGCTAGGAGCCATGAGAAGGGACGGCCTCAGCAGGCACAGCCTTGGGCGGTGTTTTCCAGCCACGGGCAAGAGAGAGGCTCCTGCTCTGAAGAAAGGAGCTTTCCAGAAAAAGGCAGGGAAACATGAGGAGACTCCTGCTCTGAGAGGCAAGGGCAGGAACATGCCATGAAGGGACCGACCCCTGGGGCGGTGGGCGACATGAGAAGATGGGACTAGCTGTGATGAAGGGCTAGGGTGGGGACAGCCTAAAGAAGGCACAGGGCTAGGGAGGAGCCACCACTCTGCTTCAACAGGCCTGCTCTGTCAACTTCTGGAGAGAACGTGTCGGTGCTGTGGTCTAGGCACAAAGTCTGGTTCTCAGGATGGGCCTGAGCAGGGAGGGGACAGTGGGATCTGAGCAACTCAGAGGTCGCACAAGAGACTTCTGAATCCAAAATCCAAGTTGACTCCTATGTCTGGAGACAGGGTAGGCAGTGGTATTCACTGCCTGACTTGGGGAGGTGGGCAGAGGAGCAGTTTGGGGCATTCTGGGTGGGTGGATGGGGGCTGTGAGGGTGCCAAGGAAAGCTTGCCTGGTCCTCACATTGTCTCCAAGATGGTGGCCACAAAAGGGGAGAGACGAGATGTATGGAAAGAGGTGAGGGAAGGCCTGACTGGGGGTGGGAGGCCTGGGCAGCTCCAGCTGGCTGATCTCAAAAGGAACACAAGAAGAGGCTGCGGGCAGGTGTGTGAGCCAGGGAACAGAGTCAAGGGAGCTGAGTTTCAGTGGCCTCCAGAGCCCAGCTGCAGGCTAGAAATGGAGACCCAGCCAGGACTCCTCGCCAGGAAGCTGGGGCCAGATCCACACTGGGCATGGCTACAGGGTACAGGAGACCAGTTCCTACTTAATTATCACAGCAGCTAATGTATCATGGCTTTCAAACGGTTTGACCAGGACCTACATAAAGAACACATCTCACCCTGCAAACTAGTACACATGCACACACAGACTGAACTTCCAATTCCATAAGTACAATCACCCTTGAGTATGAGACATTCAGTCTCTTTTTTTTTCCTTTGAGTTTTGAAGCAAGGTCTCTTGTAGCCCAGGATAGCTTCAAACTGCTGATGTAGCCAAGGATGACCTTGAATTCCCAATCTTCCTGCTTCTACCTCCCAAGTGTTAGGAACAGAGAACTCCCCCTATGCCCGCCCAGCTTCAATTATTTTTCAATGCTGACCCTGACGCACAATTTCACTGAGTTCTCCACCTGTGGTCTGAAGAGCCCTGCTCTTGAGGATGTCCTAAGAGAAACAGAGAGGCCAAGACATCCAGGGAGAAAGAGTTCGTGAAACAGAGACAAAAGGACCTTGGGATTGAGACACAGGAAGAAAAACCTGTGTAGAGCCTGTGGCACCACTCCGGAGAGAGAAGGAGAAAGGCTGTTACATAGCAGCAGGAGGAGAAAGCGTAAAGAGAAGCAGAGAGGCTGACTGGAATGTTGGGGAGGACCCGGTATGTGTAAGAGCAGAGACCCTGACGGGCAGCTGTGCCACTGGCCACCGGAGCCAGGCCTGCTAGACATGTTGTGTGCTGTGAGGAGCAAAGGGTGCTGGAAGCCATATGCTTCCTGCCTACACCTCCTGTGCTCCAGGCAGGTAGCAGCTGGCACCCCGGGAGCCACGCCAGGCCTGGCCAGGAGGACAGGCCCAGATGGGGAGCAGTGACGGGTGGCAGGTGGGAGAGCTGCTCACCTTGGGCTTCAGCCTCACCTGACAGAACGGATGACTGTCTTCACAGCAGGCATGACATCATCCACCGTGAGCTCACACTGATAGCTCTTCTCTTCAGCTACTTCCTCTGAAGGGCCCTCTAGAAAGACAGGAATGGCACATGAGGGCCGAGAGGTGGTGGAGGAAAGCGCTTCCAGGCCTCTTCTCCATTAGCAGTAGTAAGAGGACAGAGGCTCAATGCAGACCAGGCTCCTGATCACTGGCTACTGCCTCTCACTGCCCTAACTGTGTTACACATCCTTTTGCCTCGTCCAGGACTGGGCAGGGCAGACATCTGCCTGGTGACAGGTGAATGGCAGCTGCTTTAGAGGACATGTGGTCTAGCCTGGGACAAAGGTGATGCACGCAGCCTCGGAGGACATGTCATGTGTTACTCCTTGCAAGGCAGGAGGCCCCAGAGAAAAGGCATGTATCCAATGCTCTTCATTGAGTCTTGTGCGGTCTTTTCTTCCAGTTGGGAGCAAGGGGGGGTTCGGTGGAAGGGAACTCAAGCTAGTTCCCCTGCCCACATCTGCGACAAGGAAGGGGAAACAGCTTCTCAGAGGCTGCTACCCTGTGCTTCAGGAAGGTGTACTTTCCTCACCACAGAGGGCGATCCCAGGCCCCTCCATGTGTAGGCTTCCATGGGTTAGAGCCTCCCAAAGAACCACTGGTTTGTGGTGTGCTGTAACTGTCCAGGAAAAGGCTGAGTCCTCAATACTCAGCATCTTGGCACAGCACAGGGAGAGGCTTTGAGCTGATCTCTCCCTCCAAGAACAACAGGAGCATCCCATCCTCATCCTCTGTAACATCCCATCCGTCTTCATCCTCCTCAGCTCCCTGTCTGTCCTCATCCTCCATAGCATCCTGTCCTCATCTTCTATTGGATCTATTTACCCTTTCTTTCTCTACCAAGAGCCTACAGCACATTCAGCAGGGGCAAGGGATCTGCCAGGAGACCCCAGACAGCCCTCCCATTTTCCAGATGAGGACACTGAGTCATAGAACAGAGCAGCCTCTTGCCTAGGTCCCAGTGTGGAGCTAAAACTCAAAGGGACCATCTTCCTCTAGCAGTGGATAAATGGTCCGTGAGAGACCCTCAGTCACATCGGCAGCAGGCCGGGCTGGGGACAGTGACAGCAGGGAGCACTGCTGGCCAGCCTTGCTGCAGGATAAGCACTCCCCCACTCATATGCTGAGAGTCTCCATTCCCATGTCTGCAGAGTGGAGGAAAACGGCGTAGCTAGGAGAAGCAATGGAGACTGTCCAGTGGGCAGCTGCACACAGGGCTATGGCTCCTTCCAAGGAGCCTTGAGAGCTGGCGGCTGAGAGGCACTTCTATGAATTCCACTCTCCTGCTCCACTTTCGAGGATCGCCCTCCTCAGAATCCTTCTCTGGAATAGATACTACTATTGCCTCTGTTTTACGGATGAGGGAAATGGGACCCAGAGAAATGAGGTCACTTATCCGAAAGAAGTGATGGAGGGCCAGTGAGACAGCTCCATGGATACAGCATGCAGACTGATGACCAGGTTTAATCCCCAGGACCCATGTGGGAGGGAATCAGCTCCCACAGGTTGTCCTCTGACCTCCACTCGCACAGACACACAATAAATAAGTAAAATATAATTTAATTAAAAAAAAGTGACAGAGCCAGGATTCAACTCTTGGAAGCCTGGTTCCCATCCTGAGCTCTTATCACTGCCAAATGTCCCCTCTGGATTCGCATTCGATTACCATACAGTCTGGAGACTGTGTTATGGAGAAGAAGTTACGATGCCCATTTTCTAGAGCAGACGACCTGAGCCAGTCTCCCCCCACCCCTACCACCTACGGCAGGTGCACTTGACCTCCAGGGCTTACCCTCAGCAGAGCTGCGGGGCTTGAGTCTTAGAGAAGCCCGGAAGCGGGTGCGGTCATTGAAGCTCCAGCTCTTCTGCACCTTGCTGGGGCTGGATGCCTCACCCACCTGCTCACTGCTTGGTGAGGTGGGGATCGGCGGAGGTGCCAGGTGCTGTTTGGAGGGACCTGTCCGCTTCTGGGAGCTGCTCATTCGGATGCGGTCTTTGATGCCCATCCGGCTGCTGGCGGAGCAGGGCAGGCCAGGGAAAGAGTCAAGTTAGCCGGTGCCAAGGCAGATAGGTGGGGTCAAAGCTGACCTAGCTGATCTGGAGGGTGGCTACTGGGTCTAGATTCCCCACCAGTGATTTCCTTGGGTGTGGTAGGGGGGCCCTGGTGCCCACAGGAAGCCAGATAGGTCAATGGGGACGTATCCCTCCCCCAGCCCCACCTCCCATTCTTCCCCATCCCCAGACAGATAAGGGTTACACAAGAGACAGATGTCACAGTGAAGGCAGTGAGAGAAACTGGAAGGAAGTGAGAGACAGGAGGACAGAGGATCCAGGACCAGCCCAGGTAGGTGGGTGGAGGGTGAAGGTAGCAAACCCCGAGGGTACGGACACTGTAGGAGGAGCTCACCTGGTCAGGCACGCAGAGCGAGGCTCTGGGCCTCATTGTACACAGGGGTTGGCTTTGTGGAAGTGAGAAAGTGTGTGAACATGTGTACCTGGCTGCCCTGCCACCCGTGTGTATATACCGCCTGTATACATGTGTCCACTTACACGTTCCCCTCCTCTCACTACTGGAGCTATCTTATCCCATGCTGGCCAGGCCACGGCTTTAGGACCCGGCACAGCCGCATAAATAAAACACTGCAAACTCAGGTCTCCATCCCAGATTTCCATGTGTTTGTAGCGGTGGGGGCGCGGTGGCTGCATGATACGATGGCCAGCTAAGGGTGTGACTGTCCAGGACATGCCAGGCGCTGGTCCCTTGGTGAAGATTTGTGTGTAGCAACCTGTTCTGCTGTGTTTTCCCTGTCTGTGTTCCTCAAGTCCTATCCACGTGGTCTTGGAACGCCTGGAAGGCCCACCTTTCTGGCTATGCACCTGTGTGGCTGTGAACATGTGTGGGTAAGGATGTTTGTTCTCCCTGCTCTTTCTGCACCCAGCTCCCCATCGCATCCCCAAATCTTGGAGGACAAACAGAAGAAGGCCTCCATTTCCCTCAGACAGGCCCCAGTTAACCAATACCTGGTAGAGTAACTCTGTGTCCAAGAGGTTCAAGAACCATGCTATGCTGTTGGTAAGACCTCAGCAAACATCCTTCATCCCACACCCTGCAATAGTATCGCCATTTCCCCTGCTGGAGAACCCTTGCTGACTGGTCCGGAGGTCCCCACTCCGAATGTCTAGAGCCATAGCGCAGAGAAACACCAGCCAGGTTCAGACAAAGCTTGAGAGGGGGCAGAGGTGACCAGGTGGTCCTACACCTGCCTGGGGGCTTTCAGATCAAGGGCTGAGCAGACGACAGGTTCTGGTTTCCGTATTAGGTGGGAGACAAGGCCTCCATGCCAAGGGCATGGAGCAGAGAGCAGAGCCAGGGTGGTGAGGTGGGGGAGTGGGCCAAACCAGGGCTACCTCGGGGAAGGTGGCCCAGATGTGGGGTCAGCCTGTTGGGTGGGGTCAGCCTGTGGGGTGGGTGCCTGTCCTGGGTGGGGGGAGGTTATATGGCACAAGTTGGGAGTTTGGAGCTATCAGAAGGGATCCAGTCATGTTCTTCACATTCCTGGGATCTCTTTGACACACCCCAAAGACTCCAAGAGAAGTTTGAGTGTGGCTTTCCCAAACTTGCCTCTGCAGACCCATTCCTGTGGGCTCTCCTCATGCTGGCAAGCACCCACACCCACCCAGGCCATGCAAGAGCACCCTGTCCTCTGCTCCTCTGGAGGGGGAGAAAGGGGAGGAGACTGGGGAAGTCCTTGAGCTTTGGTCCAAGGACTGGAACTCCAGATCGCTCCCTGCCATTCTGATGAAGTTTGGCCTTCCTGTTACTGAAGTGTACAATAAGGCTATGCTTGCACCTGGCAGAACTCTCAGAGGAAGGGGGCTGAGGCTTGCACTATGAGCCTTACAAAATCCCTTTCTGGCTCTGATTCCGTGATGGTGGAAGGGAGTTTCTGGCCTGATTTAGGGATTCTGTAACTTTCCAGCCAGTCAAAGGTCTTGGCTCTTCTTGAATGCAAGAAGACACTGTTTTCCCCTGGAGCAGCCCTGGATTCCAACTCCTTGGGCAGGGACCAGAAAAAAGCTCACGTCAGCCTCTCTGGAGCCTGGAAGCTCAAAGAAAATGGAAAGAAACCTGGCACACGGTAGGCACCAACAGCTCTTTTCTTCCTGGGCTCCTTAGAGCACACAGGGTCCAGGCTTTATGCTTTCAGGCCTCTACGCCTCCCCTCGTAGGGTCCCTGAATTTGTCATCCCTATTTTATAGGTGCAGAAAGAGAGAAATGAATTGCCTAAAACAAGAGCAAGGTCAGGATCCATTTTCTCTGACTTTAGAGACCGTCTTTCTCCTATGGCAGTGGACCTCAGCTGGGGGCGATCTTGTGCCTGACAATGGAGACACAGTGGGCCTTCCACTCTGTAAAGGGGCTCTCCTGGCACCTCCTGGGCAGAAGCCAGAAATTCTGTCCATCATCCGAGACGCATGCCATAGGCCCCAGCAAAAGAATCATCAGATTCAAAATGTCAACAGTGTTGAGGTAGAGAAAAGGGGAGAGGGGCTGCTGGTGCCTGGAAGGATGGGGGGTGGCTGCACTGGTGCGTGGAGGTGGAAAGATGTGGGGGGAGAGGAAGGAGGGGGTAAACTTTCATTGGCTGCTCTCCAACTGCCCTGAAAACCCAGCCACAGGGAACTCTGCCATCACAGTCCAGGCTGAGAAAGGCAGACACCCATCCCCATGGCGCCCACAGAGCCCCTCTTCAGGGACTATGGGGCAGCAGCCTTATCACTGGCCTCTCCACCCTTGGTTCTTCCTGACCTCCAGCCTACACTTGTGGAGGGGCAGATCTAACCCAGCCTCCTCAGTGCCACCCTCAGGGAGCCCCTATTTCCTACAGACATATTCCCAAGCTTTTGAGTTTTCTTTTGTCAAGATTGGGGAGAGAACTCGAGAGGTCTGCTATAAAGGTACACCCTTCTCAGCTTCCAAATCACTTTTCAAAAGTATGGCCTTTATTTATTTCTTTACTTATTTATTTAGGAGATGGGCTCTCGTGTAGCCCCGTCTGGCCTGAAACTTGGTATGTAGCCAAGAATAACCTTGAACTTCTGATCCTCCTGCCTCTACCTCCCGTGTGCTGGGACTATAGCATGCACTACTGCATCCAGTTAATGCAGCGCTAGGAAGCAAACTCATGCATACTAGGCAAGCACTCTACCAACTGAGCCCCACCCGAAGGACCTCTTAACTGGCAAATGCACTAAAGTGGATGAGGCCACCTTAAGACTTACAGCAGCCAGTCGGCACCTGTATTTTACATGGAAGGAAATGGAGGCCTAGAAAGCTAGGAGTTGTGCACAAGGGCACACAGCTAGCAAACTGGAGCTAGACGGTGGCCTGAAATGACTACTCTAAGAATGGCTGCCTCTCAGCAGAAGCTCAGCAGGGGCCCTGTCCCTGTCTCCAACTACAAGGCTCCACAACCTAGGCCACCTGAATGCCAACAGGATGTGACTCATACTGGGCTTTGGGTTCTTTATGATCCTGTCCTGCCCCAGAGTGGTCCAGTGGCCGCTCTCAGATCAGGCCATACTGGGCAGCAGGGTCATCTCCCATAGCTTCGCTTTCTCTTTCACCTCCATGCTTGATCTCTGCAGCTCCCTGGCCTGAGTACCCTCCCCCCACCTCCAGACACTCTTTCAGGGCTGCTTCTGGGCTAAATGTCTGATCTCAGCTTCTCAGCCCCTCTGCTTCCCTCCTGTACTGTACTCAATGCACCGAGTCACGATTACTCTTTGCAGCTCTCTGGGGACCATGTTTTATTCATCACCATTTCCCCAATGCACAGAGCAGGACCTGGCATGGGGCAGGTACCACAAATGTGGTTGTGATGTAGCTGAAAGAGCTGGGTGCAATTGGCAATTGGTGACGGAGGTGCTGGGCACAGTCTCTTCAGGTACCAGTGGGCTTCCCAGGTAGGTGGCGGAGAGCCAGGGAGCCAATCCCAAGGCTGGCACAGGTCAGAGTGGGAAGGACCCTCAGAGAGCCTCTAGTTCAACCTGCCCATTCCACAGAAGGGAAATAGGTCCAAAGAAGAAAAGCAATTTGGCCAAGATAACATGGGAGTCAGCAGCACAGCCAGCATATCCTCAAAGCTCCTGAGAGTGTCCCTTCTGACACCCGGCCCATGCCCTAAACATCCCTAGGAAGGCAAGGGGGCTTAGGGCCTCAAGACAGATTGCAGGCGGCAGGCACATGCACCTTGTCCCTGGCCCATCCTGTCCTCCTCTCCAACCCCTAAAGTGGGGGGAGCAAGGAGGAAAGGGGACAGGAGGAGCAGATGAGGGGGTACCTCGGTCTCCAGCTGGCGTGGATCCGAAAGAAACTCCGCTTATTACTAAACATCTGGCTGAAAAGTTGAGAACAAGACACGAACAGAGGTTAGTGACAAAGAGACAGGTGGATTGAGCATGGAGTGCTGCCAGGACGGGGCTGGTCTCCTGTGCCTGGAGGGAGAGAAGGATCCCACTCAAGTCACCCTCCAGGCCCAGCCCCAGGATGCAGAGGTAGGTCTCAGGCTCTGCATACGAGCCCTTGGGGGTGTATCAAGCCTGTAGGGCCCCTTCTCCAGTGACCGCGTCAGCGAGGTGAAGAAGTCCTGTCCTTTGCATTTTGAATGCATGCTCCATGGGATGTGGACACAGGCAGCCAGACTTTTAGAATGCATCCCATAACCCTCAAAGGGAGGGCCTGGCCTTGGGAATGCCATTCCCAGGAAGTCCCACTCCTTGGAGCTCCACTTCCTAAAAACATGCTCTGTGTGGGCAATCCCCAAGCTCCATGTGTCCAAACCAGGATGGGAGTGGGAGGTAGCAGTATACACATATGTATGTATACATATATGTTTGGGAGTATCCTAGCAAGAGTTACACCCCATTTCCTAGGGTCAAGATAGCCAAGACTAAGGACATGGCCACTTGGCTTGAGTCTGGTACAAAAGCCACAGCTCAATGCCCCTGCCCCAGGTTCCTGAATCATTCCACCGTCAGACACACAGACACGGATACTCCAGAGCAGACAGACAGACACAGTGTTAATAATGCCAGGCTTTCAGCATTCGTCTGTCCCCAGGCCTCTGAGGACTCAAGGATCCAGAATTATGAAGGGGCACAGGGTCCAAGCTCCCATCCATTCCTAGTGGTTTCTAATTCAGGCGAAGGGAGACAAGAATGAACTGGAAGCTCAGAGTCCATATTTGGCCCCACTCAGGCTTGCCAGAACACCAAACCTTATGAGTTTCTGGCTATAAGTTGTGGTTTGGCAGGCACAGGACCTGCAGGCAGTGATGGAGAACCCAAGTCAGGTTGTGCCATGGGCTTCTCTTAGAGGGAGCTCCCGGTCTAGCGTGGCCAGTCATTCCTCTCCCTGAAGTTCCAGACCTGCTTAGCACTCAACCAGTAAGAGCCCTCACTGAAAGCAGGGAAAAGACCCTGCTCTCCCATCCCCACCAATCCATTCCCCAAGCCCCTTCAGCCCCAAACAGAGAACCCAGTGCCCCTGAGCAGCCTGTAAGTATATGCAGGTTGGGCACAACTCTGACCCTGACTAGTGTCAACAGTTTGCCAAGAGCAGAGTTACTCTGCCTTTCTCCAGGCCCACAACAGAGGTGAGCTCTCTGAATGTGGAGGGACTTGCCTCTTTCCTGGCTGCTAATGTTGGACTTGAGCTTAATGATACCCCAGACTCAAGGAACAGATGTCCACCTGGCTGGTTCGAGGATGATGTGCGGGATGAGGCAAAGGAAAAAGATGGGCAAAGCAAGGGAGAGCATGACGGAACCGAACTGACCCTTGACCTCAAAGCTAAAGTCTCACAGAAGCCATCACTTTTTCTCTAAGACATAGGAGGGGCTTCTGCTATCCTAATATGCCTGGGATTCCTCCAGTTAGGAACGTGTAGATGAAGCAAGTGTTGTTCTGTCTTGGTTCTTCTTTCGACAGGCAAAAGCTCCAGGTCAAGTTGGGAGAGAGGTTGGGGGCAGCAAAGAGTATCTCAGAACAGAAGGAGAGAGAGAGAGAGCCCCGGCGGGGGGAGGGAACCCCCTGCTCTAGCAAAGCTGCAGACAAGAGCCGCAGAGATAAGCGTGTTAGTCACTGGCGGAGTTTTCCGCAGGTCCTGTGGCAGTCTGAGTCACAGAGTTCTCTTCCAGCAGGCTCTGCTTCCCGCATGCCAGGGGGAGGGGAGCCCTGCCCTCACACCCCAGAACAGAAAAGCGCCCTCCATTACCTGAGCCGTAAGCACTTGGGGCCAGCGGCCTCCTCCTCTCTCCAGCTTCCCGGGAGGGATGGGGGTGCAGGGATGGAAGAGTGGTGGGGGGTGGGGTGGGATGTGGAAACAGAGAGAGAAAGAGGACAATGGTATGAACAGTGGAGGATGGAAGAGTGGTGGGGGGTGGGGTGGGATGTGGAAACAGAGAGAGAAAGAGGACAATGGTATGAACAGTGGAGGTGACAGGAGAGAATGGTGCGGACAGCTCTCCCTCTCAGACCCTGGGAGACCCAGAGAACGGAAAGGTAAGTCCAGTGTGGCCTCTCTAGAGAGGACCCCCAGTCTGTACCTGTGGCCATCTGACGACAACTACCACGTCTCACAACAATGCCAGAGATTTCCCCCAAACAGGTCCATACACCCATGTGCTGGCTGGAGGAGGTCTGAGAGAGGGTGAGACAGAAAATGGAAAAGGAAGAGAAGAAGCAAGAGGAGGTGGTGGCCTCTGGGGGCCCCTACCTTTCCCCAGGGCAGAAGGAGGTGCTGCCCGGCCGGTGGCAGGTGGCAACGGGCGGGTAGCGAGAGGGCGCTCCATCAGGTACTGGCGCCCGCCTCACCTCCAGGGGCCGTAGGCCCCCATTGCGGGCCCGTTGTACGTGCTCAAACAAGAGGGCCAGCTCTCTGCAGGAGAGGGCGCCATCAGCTACAGGCAGGGCTTTGGGGACACCACCCACCTCACCCAATGGGCCCAGGGCTACTGATCCTGCCAAGTCTTGAGCCACCCTCTAAGGGTGCTCATAAATACCCCAGGCCAGAACAGAAGTTCTGGGAAATGGGAAGGAATCTAGGCATGGTTATGTGGGTTGGGCACAACTCCAAAGCACCCACACAAAGAAGGAGATGAGTCCAGCTGACTCTGCTCCTCTTCGCGGAGCTGTGCCTACCAAGCGGCCTTTAGCAGCTCTGAAATCCTTAGTCTCCCAGCCTGACTTGGGTTTTAGGGTTTTAGGAGGAGACTAGAGCTGAAGACAGATTTCATAAGGTGGCCAGCCCCTCTTCTCTGCCCTGCGCTGTCCCTCCTACCACGAAGTTCCTGGAGATGAGATGGGGCTGGGTATCCACTCACTCTCCAGGCTGTTTCCTATTGCTATAACCAGGAAGGTAGCCGCCCCTCAGCCCTCACCAGCCTTTCCAACGGAGCCCAAATCTTCAGGCCAGGCTGTTCCTCTTACCAGGAAACCCAGGCTACCCCACCCAGAGTTCCCAGGCTACCCCACCCAGAGTGTTCCCACACTTCCACGGCAATTTCTAAGCACCAGATCCCTTAGAACATCTTCCTCCTCCCCAAAGGGGCTGCTTCAAATCCAGCCTCTAGCTCTGCCTCTGCCAGGTATGGAGATGGGGAGAGGGAGGAGTGACATGGGGAGCCCCCTTCCCCGCCCCTACCTCCTACTCCTCCCCTGGGAAGCCTGTGGGACAGGGAGGGAGGGAGAGGGGGCCAGGTGCGGGTGCGAGTCACGCAACAGCTGCTGGAGGAAACTAATGAGGTAAAAAACGGTGGAGAGAAGCGCTGAGCACAGCAGCCTAGACTAGCACGCAGTCCATGCCACCCTGCCCGTGGGACTGAGCCAACCAAGCCGGCTCTGCAGTCTTCATTCCTGCCCCAGGGCCTGGCCAGGCACCTGGCTCCACGCACCTTGATGATGCTATTAATAACCTCCGGCATGGAGCCACCCCCATTCAGTCTGAGCCCAGCCGGGGCCAGCAGAATAGACCCATCGCTGGCCTCAGAGGTTGCTGCCCAGAACCGTAACAGGGATCACACAGTCACGCACAGGGGCTCTGGGGCGGGCACACGTTTCTGCCATAGCACCGTCTCTAACCAGCGATACCTTGGTTGGTACAAGCTACGGTGTGCCCACTCAGGACTGAGGAGAGATGGGCTGGCTGCCGCTTCCCTAGGTGGCATCACCTATTGGTGAGCATGTAGATTGCCAGCACTCCGTGTGTGGGGCTCAGCTTCAGAGGCAAAGCTGCACCCACACCCTGAGCCCAGTGGACATAGAAGAGCTGAGGAACGGACCAACCAGGCTCCAAGTTTTGCAGGACCTGAAGCGCCAGCCCCAGGGCTCTGCAGTTGGAGCAGTCTCCTCTCTCAACCCTGAGGGCATCTTCTCAAAGGACATTAATGCCAGCCCCTACCCGCTCCCACTCCAGCAGCACCTACCTGAAGGATGGGAGGATACTGTCATAGTAGTACCAAGTGGCTGTCAAGTAGGCCCTGCTTGTATCCGTGGAGTACAAGCGCCACGCAGCCTGGAGGCACGGGGAGAAGGGCGTGTCATAAAAGTCCTTAGCCACCCACCAACCCTCTGCCCCCGAGGGACCCCAGTCCCAGGCCAGCTGAGAGTGATACTGTGACCAGAGGCCAAGTCTAATTCCGTAGCCACCAGCCAAGAAACCATGACTTCCTCAAGGTGACCCAGTAAATCGGCACCAGAGCCAGGGGCCTACAAACACTGGGACAGAGCTGGGGTCTGTAGTCAGGCAGGTATGGACTTCTAATCTGTTCTTCCACGCAGAATAGACTGACCATTGCTGCCCTAACAGTGTTGTGAGGATGAAGGGACAGATGTGTAGCCAATGCCAAGCTCAGCGCCTGGCACACTTAAGGCCAGGGTCCGCGAAGCCCTCCCGCTAGCTCCCTTAGCTAAGTACACATTCGCGGAGTCTGGTTAGTGTCTTTCTTCATAAGCTGCATCTTAGGCCCCACTGCATCCTCAGTGCCAAGTACAGTATCTGGCACATGCAGGTGCTTCTGCAAATGTTTGGGGAGGGAATGTTGACTAAGTGAATGGCTTTACAAATAGCGACTACGCTGTATTTTCATCAGCCGCCTACTGCTACCATGGGACTACGAGGGCCTGAGGGAGAACAGAAAAGATTATTGCCCACAAACTCTGCAGCAGAAGGAACTACGGTCAGAGGTAGTTTTCTACGGCGAGAGGAAAAACTGTCTCTCTCCATCCAGGTAAAAAAGGTCTGGAAAGGACTGTGAATGGGTTGATCCACTGGGATAGGAAGATACAGAGACTGTTAGACAGGACAAAGCAGAATTGGGGCAGCCCCGGATGCCTCCCCTCCTCTGGGTGCCTCTTGTCCTTAAGGGGTTGCCACAAGTGACCTCACCAGCCTGGCGCCTTCCGAAGACAGAAATATTTTTACTTCCTGCTTGCCTGGGTCCCTGGCATGGGCTGGGGAGCAGCTGCCAGAGGTCTCATTAATTATGGGTACCACAATACCAGCTGTCTCTCAGCAGGGACCGTGCCAATCGCCTGCCCCTACAATGCCCCTTGGGAGGCCAGCTCTGGGAGGACAGTGGTCATTGTGTCCCAAGGGATGCTAAGAAGAAAAGGCTGGGCTGGTTGTTGGAGATAGCGGGGAGGGAGAGAAGGGGCTCTCTCTACCCTGGGAAGGAGAGATAAGGAGTGGCCAAGTCAGGCTGGGGTTTGGGGGTCAGAGGATGGTGTGCTGGGGAGCAGGCAGCGGTGTGCTGTGTCAGGACTCTTAAACTACTTCCTACAGGAGTTCTCCTGCATGCCCCTATGCTGGAGAGAAGCCAAGGTAGCGAAAGGCTTACAGATCAGAACCCACTCCGATCACATCCATCACACTGAGGGAAGCTGAGACCACATGCCCTGGCTTCCTATACCTGCTCTGGTCTCTGGCCACTCCTCCTCTACTTCCTTGACTGGCTCCCTTCTCACCTGCCCATTAAATGCTGGCAATTCTGAAAGTCCAACTTTGGACCATCTCCTTATTGTATGACTTCCTGAGGGCACAGTGAGTGTATCACAGAGCCAGGAGTGGAGCAGGCTGACAGACAACTACCCAGTTTCAAGATGGCAGAGTTAGATCTGCACTAGGATATGGGAGTCTCTGGTCCAGGCTCTCCCCATCCCTGGTCATGGCTGCAGTTGGCAATAAGACGGCTTTAGGGAGTTTGAAACCCGCTATTTGCTGCAGGGGAACATTACTGACAACACAGTCAGCATCCTTCTGTCCACAACGTGGCATGTGACACCCTTCTGTGTCTATCTGAATATAATTGGCCCCCATAATCTCACAGGGAGTGGTACTTTTAGTAGGTGTGGCTTTGTTGGACTGGGTATAGCCTTGTTGGAGGAAGTGTATTGCTTTGAGGAGGGCTTTGAAGTTTCCTATGCTCAGGGTAGGAAGGTGAGTCCTTCCTATTGCCTGCAAGATGTAGGACTCTGAGCTACTGTCCGCCTGCATGCCACCATGCTCCCATCATGATGATGGACTGAACCTCTGAAACCGTAAGGGAGCCACCCCAATGAAATGTTTTTCCTTTATAAGAGTTTTAGTGGTCCTGGTGTCTCTTCACAGCAATAGAAACCCTGACTAAAGCACCCCCCTACCCCACCCCCAAGTCATATCCCTCTCTGAGCTTTGAAGTAGAGCTGTAGTTTTTAAATTGGGACACATGGGTCAGTGCACAGGGCTGACAAGCACGGGGTCTCCCAAACATCATGTACCTGGATGAGGTTGGCTGCTGGCATCCTCCGCTTCTCAAAGTGCTTCTGCCTATGCTGCTCCTGCACCTTCAGGGCAAAGCCAGAGCCCAGGATGCCCTACGGAGATAGGATATGGTTGCAGGCAGTGTAGAGAGAGGACAAGAGCATACTAGAATGTTCCCCTACCTGCCCATCTGAGGCACCCCGGGTTGCCCAAGACAAACTTAGGATAGACTTGTCAGGTCTTGGCCCCAGCCTCCCTCACCCACCAGCAGGAACTCACGGCAGGCAGGGCAAAGAAGGAGATGCCCAGTAAGGCGAAGCCGGCAGCCAGAACCCTGCCCAGCCATGTATGTGGCGTCTTGTCCCCATAGCCAATGGTCGTCAGTGTAATCTGGAGATACAAACAGGTTACCCATAGGACTGGGCATGGGGGTCAGCCACAAGGACAGCAAGTGCAAGAAAAAAAACAGATGACAAGACAAGGACTTCCCCCAACAAACTCCTCTAGTGGCCCCCGGGGACTGATCTCAAGGACTTCTCAGGGAGACTGGAGGGGTACAGACCGTTCTCACGCTAGTTACGGAAGAGCAGTACAGGTCACGAGGACTGAGTAAAGGGCTGGATGTGGGGGCGCAAACAGGTCCGAGAGAATAGTAGGGGCTAGCATAGGGACTGGTCTCAGGAGCGCCAACCTAAGCTTGAGTTGGGGCTCCGTGGTAAGGGGACAAAACCTAGGAAGTGTCCTGGGAAGTTCCTAGGGGCAAGGGCGGACCTGCACAGACCCTCACGCACCGTCCCCCACCAGAGCGAGTCAGCATAGGAGGAGAAGTCGGAGTTGGCGTCCTTCTCAGCCAGGTAGACGAGGAAAGAGGCGAAGATGAGCACCAGGAACCCGATGTACCAGGCGGTGATCAGCTCCTGAGGGAAGGAGGAAGGGTGCCTGCCAGCCGGGGAATAAGGATACACACACTTCTCCAGTAGCCCCTTTTCAAGAAAGGAGCCCCTGCCTGGCCTTCTCAGAAACCCCCAGGGCCAGATCTCAGGCTTGTCCTTAATCTTTTCAGGCTTCAACCCTTCGGATCCCTTCCCAGCCTCACCCTTAGGGCCTACCCAGTTCCCCAATTCCATCCGGGGCAGACCTCTCCAAACCAAGGGGCTTGCAGATGTAACCCTTAAACCCTACCCCTGAGGCCGGGCCTTAAGCGCTGTCCCGCTGGCTCCAGCCGCCTTGAGCCCACCCCCTCACCGGGTCACCCCTGCTCAGCTTCAGCCCCTTCCCTCGGATAGACAGGTGTATTCCGAGCCCTAATAGTTCTGCCCCAGTGTAGGCCTAGCTCCCAGCAGTCCTTGCCTAGGCCGCCTGGGCCTAGCTCCAGTCCCCATTTGCCCAGCGTTGGCCCCGCCCCAGCCCCGCCTCTTGCTTGCACCTCAGCTAGCTTCCAGGAGCTTCGTTTTCCCCCATCTTTCCCCAGCCTCACCTTACTATGCGCGTAGACCACTGAGCCTAGCAGCTTCCAGGTGCCGCCGCGGCGGTCCATACGCACCATGCGCAGGATCTGCAGGAAGCGCATACTGCGCAACGCGGACGTGGCAAAGATGTTGCCCTGTGTGCCAGCAGCGATCACCGCCACCGAGGCCACAAACACGATGAAGTCTGCAGGGCAGAGGTGTCGAAGTCACCAGCCCACCTCGGGTCAAGACCTGGGGTGTGGGGCTCCTGGGACTGTAATGGGTGGGGTTGCAGATTGGGAGGGTCCACTAAACTCATGAGGAGCCAGGATGGGGTCAAGGATGAGATCAAAATGCCTCCCTGAGCCTTGGGGTGGGGCAGGATAGGAAAGGCTTGTACCGATGACACAGAAAGGTTTCCTGGCGAAGCGGAAGCGGCCCTGCCATCCTCTGTAGCGGCAACAGCAGCCAGCCGACCAGACGCGGATTATATATTCCAAGCCAAAGACCACAATCATCACGAATTCCTGTGGGGGACCAGGACCCAGATCAAAGCCCAACCCTGGGTTAGGAACATCGGCACCTGGTTAGGTTCCTCTTATACCTGGAAAGATTTGAGAGAATTCCAGAAGGGAGGTGACCTCCTCTTTGTCCTCCAGGGAGAACAGAAGCCCAAGTCTGCCCCCATACACAAGTGTCTAGCTCTATAAGAAGCCTGAGTTCTTTCTTCTCCCTGCCCTGAGTCTTCCAGCCATTCTGGACTCTCAGTCCTGGTTGAGGGCAGTCAAGAGTGGCTCTCTGTCGGCGGAAGGCCTTCTATTGGTGTACTTTTGTTTAACAGGGTAAGGTTTGCTTCTGTTCTGGTACAGAGTGGCGTCTACTCACCTAGTCTATCCTGGGCTCATCCTCAGACTTCACACAGCACAGGCCATCTCCCTGCACCAGCCAGGAATGAGCCAGAGAGAAGCAGCAGTCTGCTCTCTGATCACAGTCTCTAGAAGGCTCTCTCTCCTCAGGTCAGGAGATGCTCTACCCTGGAGGAGATGCCAAAGGGGACTCCCAGCACTCACCAAGATGAGGAGACACTCGTTGGCAAGTTCCTGGTGCTCCTGGATAGTGGACAGCACGGACAGCACCAGACAGCTGAAGACTAGCAAAAATCTGCAATTGGAGCATGGCGGGGAAGGTTAGATGGCTGGCGGAATAGGATGACTGAGGGTCCCCGGGCAGGGGCTGCAGAGTCAGGAGACTCGCTGTTCGGGTAGAATTCTTCGGAAAACAGAATCCAACGCAGAGTCATTAAGCACAGATATCTCCCAAGCCCTCTCCAGAGGACCCTGGTGTGACTGGGACGCAGAGAGGAGGCCTCCCAGTTTTGTCTGGGCTAGCGAGAGAACACGGAGGCTCAGTGTTTCCCAGCCTCAGCCACCCACTGGCCTTGGCTCCATTTTAAGGCCCAAGTAAAGTGTTCCAGAGGTCACTAGAGCTCAGAAGCTGTGGCCTCAACTGAAGAATAAGGACAGCTGCTCTGCCTCCGTGTTTTCTGGAATTCATAGTGAGTCAGCAGGAGAAGTGAGGGGCTGAGGAGGTGGGCTCAGCAATGAGAGCATTTGCTGCATGAGCTTAAGTCTCCCTGTTTGAATCCCAAATACACATGTGAAAAGGCTGGGCATGACCACGTGTGTCTATAACCCTAGTGCTGGGATCATGGGCCAGTCAGTTCCATGGAAACAGTGAGGTTCGGGGTCACTGAGGACCCCGTCTCAAGGGAACAAGGCAGAGAGTGATATCATAGGGCACACAATGTCCTCCTTTGGCCTCCACAGACACTCACACCCGTAACCAGACACATACACCACAAATAAAAAGGGGACAGAGACGACATGGAAGCAGCAACACAGGGGTGAAGGAAAGGAAAAGGGGATCCGGAAGTGAGGAGCCGAAGGCCTGGAACTACCCAGGGGGCAGCGTGAAGCTCCCAAGTGGCCCTGTTAGAAAGGAACATTATAGAATGTAACTCATCCAACGCTTTCCTTGTTGTCGGTTGCACATGAAAAAAAAACAGTGGCTTACAGCAGGAAAGGGGTTCACCAAGGCTGCTGAGTATTTCTAGGGCTGACCCGAGATTGGAGCCCGGAGTCCCCCAGAGGAGAGGAAGCGGGGAGAGTTCATAATCAGGTGCCTTGAGGCATGGACACGCACAGGAGGGCTGCAGGTGTAGGGAGGGGAGTATGGGCTCTTTGGAAGAAGGTGTGCTAAGCATGCCCCTGCCCTAGCAAACACCGGAAGGTGTGTGCTTGTTCCCTGGAAACATCGCAGTGCACTGACCAGGCAGCCTCCCCATGCACGCATCCTCAGAGCTCCATTGATGCCATCACCATCAGAGCCTCTGCACACCTTCGGCCCTACGCACACTCATCTGTTCCCCAGAACCTCTGCTACTCCCCTTCCAGAGCCTGCCTTCCTGTCTGTGCCTTAGGGGCTGCTCGTTCTTACAGAGTCTTGCTATGTAGTTCAGGCTAGCTTTGAACTCTATCTCCCTCTCCTGTCTCAGCCTTCCTGATTCTAGGATTACCAGTGTGCAACACCGTGCCCAGCCCAAATCTCTTTCCGTTTATCTTTATTTCTGTTCCAGCATGCATGCACACTTTGTGTGTGTGTGTGTGTGTGTGTGTGTGTGTGCGCACACGTACGTGCGCATGTGCACATGTGGGTGTGAGAGAAAGAGAGAGAGCAAGAGACCAGATGTGTTACTCCTAAGAAAACCACTGACCTCTTCTAGTGAGCCTTCTTCTCTAATCTGGGCTGATGGGCAATTGAGAGTAGGGTCTGGCCCACTTACCACTCCCTGAAGGGCAGGATCTGGTGCCACAGGAAATGCCCCCCAGATCAAGGAGGCAAGAAGCAGCTGTCGGTGAGGGCTTCAGATGAATGAGATGGAGGCCTCTGCGGCCAGTTCCAGCCCAGAGCTGAGTCAGCAAAGGCACAGGGCAAGTGGAGAGGGAAATATATCCTCCACTGCTCAGATTCAGTCACTAACCACAGGTCCAGCAGCAGCCAGGCTCTGAAACGGGAGCTGCAGCTGACACACAGTGGTACGGGCAGGGCTGCAGTGGGAACACCATGGCCCTCACTCTAGCCCAATTCCTCCACTGACTTTCTCTGAGTCCCTAAGACCTCAGGCAGTCCTGGGTATTCGCAGTTCTCTGTTGAGCACTTCCAGAATTCCTTCCCTCTCTTTTTTTTCTTGCCACTTCAATAGTTATTATCCACAATAGTCTATGCCAAAAAAGCAGATTACAAAACCACAAGGGTCATGTGATCCTTATGTTTTAAAAAGAGACACCTTTTACATATGCGCCATTAGTGGCAAAAATGAAGTAATTTTATGTTTGCTTTCCTGTGCTTCCTAAGATTTTTTTTTTTTAAGAATGAATATGGATGGCTTAACTGATAGAAAACTGATGTGCCCCCGTTTATTTGTTTTGCAGTGCTGGGAAACAAACCCAGGGCTTTCTAATAAAGGGCTCAGTTATTCAGCTCTATCCTCAGACCCTGTGGTCCTGTGGTGGCTTGAATGAGACTGTCCCATAGGCTCATATATTTGAATTCTTGGTTCTCCATCAGTGGACCGTTGGGAGGGACCAGGAGGTGTGGCCTTGGCGGAGCAGCGGTGCCACTGGAGGTGGACTTTGAATTCAAAAGTCCAGGATACTCTCAGTCCCAGCTCCCCCTCCCTACTGCCTGTAGATCAGGATTTAGCTCCCAGCCAGTTCTCCAGCACCACGCCTGCCTATCTGCCTGCTTGTTGCCGTGCCTCTCGCCATGATAAAAATGAACTAATTCTCTGAAACTGTAAGCAAGCACTAGTTGAATGCTTTCTTTTATAGGAGTTGCCTTGGTCATGGCGTCTCTTCACAGAAATAGAACACTGACTAAGACAAGTCTCTAACACTTTTAAGGATTGATTTTACTTGTAATCGTGTGTGTGTGTGTGTGTGTGTGTGTG
>NC_022016.1:62271018-62288291 GCF_000317375.1 Microtus ochrogaster | reverse complement strand
GTGTGTGTGTGTGTGTGTGTGTGTGTGTGTGTGTGTGGTGTGAGGGAGCATGTACACACGAGTGTAATGCCTGTGGAGGTCATAAAAGGGTTCCAGGTCCCCTGGAGCATGACTTACAAGTCGTTGTGAGTGCCTGATGTGGGCGCTGGAAATTGAATTTGGGTCCTCTACTAGAGTGGTATATGTATACGTGTCTTGCCTGCAAGTATGTCTGTGCACACATAGTGTGTGTGTGTGTGTGTATGCCACAGTAGGGGTGTGCTCGTCAGAGAACAACCTGAAAGAGTTGGCTCTCTTTTCTTCATTATTCGAGCATCAAACTCAGGTTGTCAGGCTTGCCAGCAACTACTCTTATCCAGGGAGCCGTCTCACTGACTCCCATTGCCTCCGGTTATTAATATTTATTTATTTACTTACTTAGTTAAACAGGGTTTCTCTACACTGCCTAGACTCAAACTTGTGATTCTCCTGCCTTTGGACTAACAAGGATTACAGGTATGAGCTACTGTGTCCAGCACCACTAGTATATTTTTTAAATACATTTTTCAAAAAGGAAATACAAACCATAAAAAAAAATCCCTTTCAGTCCTGCCTCCAGCCCTTACTATATTCACAACTCTGCCTAGCAGGTGTGAGATTGTGGCAAGCTTTCCTGAGAGCCCAGATCATTATGCCCACCGACAAGTTCAAAGTTTCTTCTTGGTTATCTAGGGGCCCCTGGAACCACACATGCCCTAAACTAGAATCTCAACACCCCTTAAGATCTCCTTTCCTCCACCCTAGTCGTTCAGTGATGGTTCCTGGGTACTGAGGCCAGCTATCTGAGTCAGCTGTGATTCTTTTGTCTTATACTCCCCACCTCCTGCTCTGTAGCAGTTCAGTTGGCTCAACCTTCAGCTTCTATCAGACCCAGCTCCCCACTCCTGACTGAGCCCCCACGATCGGCCCCGCGGAGCTCCCTGCCTCCACTCTCATCTTCACACATCACCTACTCCTTCAAGCTCCCCGCAATTCAAAGCTGGAAACCATCACTGCTGAGAAATTCTCAGGTCACGCTTGGAGAGCAAAGGTCAAACTCTTCAGCCTTGCCAGCGTACCCTCGGAGGTCTACCCCATCCCAACCCTGTCCACCCACCTCTGCACCAAATCCCCTCTGCTCTCATACTACTAGCTGCAACATCCTAGCTCCCTGAGCCTGCCAGGAGCTCATCTAAGTATGTCCACCTCCAGGCTTTGCTGGTTTGTTCTGTTGGCTGCTCTCTCACTCACCCGGGTGCCTGCTCCAATGCCACTTCCTTGATGAGGCCTTCCCCAGCCTCCTCTCTCTACAACTGTGGCCTCATCTGCTGTTCGCTTTTCCTTTCCCTGACTGACTGGTTTCACAGCATTGAGAAGACAAACAGCAGGAATTCACACTCAGTCAAACACCCTGTCACTAAACCAAAGTCTGCATGTTGAATCAAGGGAGGAGTCTCCTAAACTCAGCACACCCATCCTGACTGAATAGACGCCCCAGCATCTCTCCTAAGATGTCCCTAATCTAGACCAGCTCCACAGGGCAAATACTGCTCTCAGATCCCTTGGCCCGGCTGGAAGTGGCAGTGTCCACCTTTAACCCCAGCACTCTTGAAGGCAAGAAGATCACCATAATTTAGGGGCCAGCCTGATCTACATAGTAAGTTCCATGCTAGCCTGGGACATAGTCTCTGTCTAAAGCAACAACAAAACCCTGAATTTCACCTTCCCTTAATCACTAGCAGGGATGAGAACTTTTTTACCCTAGGCCCCAATTCAGTGTTGGAGCTGAGGATGAACAACACCCTGTTCCTGTCATCTGAATAATTATTCCTCTCTTCAAGATGAAGATATGAGACCCAGGACTGGCAGATTTGCTTAAGATCCCACAGTGACTCGGGCAGATCTGAGGCTAGAAACCTCTTTTCTGGCCTCAATGCCACCTTGGCCTTAGCCTTCACATAGGGATGCCAGATGCTCTTTGGGAAACACAGCTCAGATGGCTAGAGCTTAGGAGATGGAGGAAGTCTGGCCACGCTGGTGTATGACTTCACCATATAACAAACAAGCCTGCTTGAGGATTGTTCCCAGCTGCTCTGGGCCTCAGTTTCTCTGACTACAAGAGTAGAGATGGTATGCAGGTGGCTGGCCAGGGCCTTTGCCATCTCCCTAGCAGGGCGCCAGACTGGAGGCCCTTTCCACTACCTCTTTATGCATCTCACCTGGGGGCAGGGTAACCCCTTAGCCAACCTGGAGTTAGAGATGTAGCTGACCAGGGATAGACTGTAAACCTGTCAGGAAGCCTATCACAGTCTTTTCTGTCCACCATACCCCATTCTGCAACTACCCCCCTACTCATTCAGCAAAATTAGAGCGGGAAAGCTAGATATTTCCTTACATCCACAGTTCTCAAACTACGGAGAACATCAGAATTCCCTGGAGGCTTGTTAATGGTGGCAACATGCCTGTAATCCCAGCACTCGCGTGGTGGAAGCAAGAAGATCAGACACTCAAGGTCATCCTTGACTATATTGAGACCTTGTCTTAAAAGGAAAAATGCTGATTTCTGGGCACTTCCTTGGCAATGTCTGAATCAGAAAGTTCAAGGTGGAAATGGGGCTCCATCACTAACCAACTTAGGGTTTAGCTTGTTTTTCTTTTGACAGTATGTATCCAGGCTAACTTGAACCCAAGTTCCCCCTCCCTCAAAGTCCTAAATGCTGGGATTACAGGCATGAGCCTCCACATTTGGCACCATGTCAGCACCTTTAAAACAATGATAGTCGGGGGCTGGAGAGATGGCTCAGAGTGTAAGAGCATTGCCTGCTCTTCCAAAGGCCCTGAGTTCAATTCCCAGCAACCACATGGTGGCTCACAACCATCTGTAGTGAGGTCTGGTGCCCTCTTCTGGCCTGCAGGCATACACGCAGAAAGAATATTGTATACATAATAAATAAATAAAAATATTTAAAAATTATAAAAAAAACAATGATAGTCTTACTGTCTCCCCGTCCATACCTCCTCAAGTCACTACCGGAAGAGGCCAGGACTGGGGGCCAGGACTGGGGGCTGTCAGGGAGGCAAGTGTCATGCCAGCATCAGCTTCACCACTGGTCTGATGTGCCATCTCCAATGAGAACCATTGGCCCAACCATTCCAAACCCTCCACACACATGTTCTCCATCAAGTCCTCCCTGTCCCTACCACGGCTCTCCAGGCGCAGAAGGCGGTATCTGGGGATGTTATGTCAGTCTGGGAGTGTACACAGATCCTGGAATACACACTTTAAGGGGAGCTATGTTATAGGATAGGAATTACTTCTCAACAAAGCTGTTACGAGAGAGAGAGAGAGAGAGGGGAGAGAGAGAGAGAGAGAGAGAGAGAGAGAGAGAGAGAGAGAGAGAGAAGAATATTAACTTTCCAAAGTCATAATGCAAGACCTGAACCCAGGACCACCTGGGCCACAAGGTCAAACTATTTCTCTGAGCTTCAAGTTCCCAGCCAACCACACAAAGGCAGGGGACACTGAATGATGAGTAGATTCTCATAAGCCTGCTGACTCTTCAGCAGTGGGGTGGGAAGGGAGAAGATCAGTCATCGGCTCCGTTTCCGAATCCCTAGAAACATCCCTGGAAGGACAGACGCTCAAAAGCTAGAGAAACGGACATACGGCAGGTGGGGAGGAGGATGGCAGGGATTCTCACAGCACGAAGGAGAGAGGTTGCCCCCTAAATTATCTGAGCAATACTCGCTTCAGAACCACCAATCTCATCTACACTCAGTTGGTTTATGGTCAAGGCAGGAATAAATAATCCAGATCCCAAGACACTGCCAAGCATCACAAAGGGGACACACTGGGAGAGCTGGTGACTGTCCTAAAGAGACCGAGGCAGCTCCAAGAAGATGTCGGTTCAGCTGAAGCGGAGATGTAACCAGACAGGAACAGGGGTGAGCCAGACCGAAGAAGCAAGGTACGCCAGTGGCAAAGATGGGGGAGTCTGTGGAAGCCAGCCCAGAAGGCTAGCAGTTCGTGACCCAGCAGGGAACACCGAGAGGGTCGGATCCAGGAGAGCACCCTCTGGTATTGGAGCCTGAAGGAATGGGGAGCCACTGGGGAGTTTAGAGAGGAAGTGACAACTCCCACTGGTGTTTCAGGTCCACCACCTGCGTAGTGTAGACCGTGGAGTGGGATGGAGATGCAGACAAGAAATACGAGCCAGGAGGCTCCAGGATAACTCATCTGGGAAATGACAGCGGTCCGGACTGGCAAAGTGGGAACAGAAAATCGAGAGGACCAAGTGGACTGGTGGCACTGGAGGAAGGGGGACTCAGGGACAATGAGGAAGAACAACCCCTTTTGTTCGACAAGGGCACTGTGCTGTTGGAAGTGCTGAGTAAGGCATGGGAACTGAGAGACCCCAGAGGAGAGGCAGGTATTGGGGGCAAGGCATGCTGGGTAAGAAGACAGAACTGGGTAGAAGAATGATGTGGAGATATTGGGGTAGATATGGGGACAGCTGTGACAATCCAGTGAGCATGCGGTGAATCTAGAGGAGGACCCAGTGACACCCTAGCAGTGTGAAGGGGGGAGCTCTCTGTCCCTAAGAGTTGACTCAAGGAGATGGGGAGGAAACCAGAAGAGAGGCACAGACGTCAAGAGAAGCAAGTATAGAAGACAGCAAGAGGGGAGGAGGGGACGGCAGTGTCTAAGCCCTGAAAAATGTCTATTGGATTTGGTGACATGTTGATCACTAGGTCCCTTGGTCTGGGCAGCCTCATGGGCAGAGAAAATCCTGAACAGGCCGGGCGGTGGTGGCGCACGCCTTTAATCCCAGCACTTGGGAGGCAGAGGCAGGCGGATCTCTGTGAGTTCGAGACCAGCCTGGTCTACAAGAGCTAGTTCCAGGACAGGCTCCAAAACCACAGAGAAACTCTGTCTCGAAAAACCAAAAAAAAAAAAAAAAAAAAATCCTGAACAGGTCCAGATGGAGTTAAAGTACATAGGGGTGGGAGTGGCCAGGACTACCAAGGAGAAAGGCCAAGGCAGCTGGAGAAAGATGGACACAGGACTCTTTCTCAGGAGAGGGGAGTGGGCGCAGCCAGAACCGGAAGCTGAAGCCGGGGACAGAGTGGAGTATGCACAGGATGGATTCCCAGGCTGGCAGGGTGAGGGGAGGAGAGGCAGGCTACAGTTCAGAGGGAGACCAGGCTGGATCGGAGAGGGAGCTGAGCGTGGGTACCCAGGACCTAAGAGAAGGGGTGGGCTTCTGTAGGCGCTGAAGGGCGGAGCCTGAGAGGGCTGATGGGTATCAAAACCTGCATCATCCGGGTTTGGTTTTTCTGGGTTTGTTTGTTTTTTTTTTTAGGTTTGAATATGGGGTGAGGAAGCAGCCTATGTGATTGGAATTGGGGGATGCTTCCCTCACCAAGCCAGACGCCGCCCTTTGCCATCTTTCCTGCTGGACCTCCCTCCACTTTTCCCTCCCTCCAAGGTCCTGCCCCGAGCCTGAGCCTTGCCAGTCAGTGCCTGGGACCTGCCTAGCAACCAGCTGGCTCCCTGATATTTGTCTCTGACCAGGCAGTACGTGACTCCTTTGCTTTCCAGACTGGGGCCCCCTGAGCAGGGCTGCTCTGTTCCCCTGAGTGGGGGGGGGGGCGGGAAAGCCTGATTGCAGACTGTCAGCACTCAGGCAAGATTCCTGGAGGGCAGAAGCCATGATCCCCAGTCCACCTGCCTACCGAGAGGTATTTCTTGAGCCTCAAACCAGAACTGAGGCTAAGAAGGGGCTTCAACAGACTCGACAATCACATCCCGACAAGGGGGCTGCAGAAAAGCCTGAACGGTCCCACAGCCTCTAAGCAGGGGGGAACACTTGCTCTATCTTGTGGGTTGGGGTGTTGCTGAGAGGGGCGTTAAGCGGGCCTCAGAGCGTGGCTCTTTCCAAGAATCCTCAAGGGCTGGGAGGAGAGTTTCCCCTGATCCAGCGATTCTAAATACGGCAGAGGGAATAAGAACACGTGACCCAGGGCCCCACACAAGGCTGCTTCTGGCACGGCTGTATCTCTGGGCCAGAGGTCCAGAACGGGGCTCAGGGACGGGATGAGGTCTTAAAGGAGCCTTAGTTTCCCTGACTGTAACATGAGGGAGACAGGCAAGCCAACAGTGGCTAGGGTTACTTTAGCTTTATGACGGACTGTCCAGCAGGGCAGTGGCAGATAGAGACAGTCCTCAGCTTAGTTCTACTTCCTCCAAGGATGTCCCTGGAGGGACAACAGCTGCCAGCACATAGTGCAAACTATGAAAAAAAATGCCTCCTATTGGAGGACCAATTAGAAAATGCATTCCCTTCAGCTGGACAAGTTGCAAAAACTTGACCCCTTGAGCTGGCTCCATTAGAAACTGGAATTGCTTGCTGTGGGCTGACCCACCCCGAGCCATTGGAATCCTCTCAACCCAGCTGGGCACCTCATGAAAGACCCAGGAATGACTCCACGGCCCCTCCTGGCTGGAATTTGAACCAAGAAGGCTCCACCGGCTGTGCACAGTGGCAAACATGTTTGAAACCCTAACATTTACGAGGTGAAGAAGGGGCATCAGGGGCTCAGGGCCAGTGTCAGCTACATAGCTGGTTCAAAGCCAGTTTGAAGTGCATGAGACCTTGGCTCCAAAGAATAAAACCAAGGTGGGGTGTGTGTGTGTGTGTGTGTGTGTGTGTGTGTGTGTGTGTGTGTGTACTTACCACAGAGGTTGGGCTGAACCAACAGGATTTATTTTTTAGTGTGTTCGCGTGGGAGGGTATGTGCATGCGTACATGTGCCCACACGGGTCCCATGTGCACAGATCAAAGGACGAGGCGAATGTCCTGCTCTGTCACAGCGTCTCTCACTGAACCTAGAGTTCACCATTTTCAGCTAGGCTGGCTGCTAGCAGGCCCCTAGAGACTCTCCTATCTCTGCCCCCATGCCCAGCACCTGGGTCAACGGGCACACGTGGCCTTGCCCAGTGTTCTTGATGGTCCAGACACAGATTCTCATGTTTGTGCATCAAGTACTCCTACACCCTGAACCGCCTATCTCATCAGCCCCTCCCTGGATCCGCCTCTCTCTCTAGAGGGAGCCAGGAGCCACGGAGGGAAGGGGCAGAGAGGTACGGAGAGCAGCTGTGACAGACCTGAAGCTCACCTCCCATCCTCCAGTCCCAGAATCCCGGATGTACTTCTGGCTTCAAGGGCTCTGCAACACCCTCTTTTCTTACCACCCTCCACCTCCTAGGCCAATCCCTCGTGAGCTAGTTCCTCTGCCACACAGTGCATGGAGAATGGTGGCTTCTGGGAAAGGCACTTGAGCGTCATGCTTTGAATGTGATTTATTTCCTAGGGATTTTAGGAGTCTGGAGCTTGGTCCCCAGTGTGGCAATAGTGAGTGAGCACGGAGCCTGATAGGAGGTTGTTAGATCACTGAGGGTGTGGCCTCAAAGGCATTAGCATAGTTCTTGAACTCCAGTCTTTGGCTTTCTGTCCTACCACGTGATCACTCAATCTCACATTCAGTCCCAAGATTGTGATATGATCATCTATGAGGTCTTCACGAGATCTGAGCCAATTGGCACTCCCTTGAACTTCCAGAATTAGGAGCTAAACAGAGCTCTTTTCTTTTTTTTCTTTTTCTTTTTTAAATATTTATTTATTTATTATGTATACAATATTCTGTCTGTGTGTATGCCTGCAGGCCAGAAGAGGAGGGCACCAGACCTCATTACAGATGGTTGTGAGCCACCATGTGGTTGCTGGGAATTGAACTCAGGACCTTTGGTAGAGCAGGCAATGCTCTTAACCTCTGAGCCATCTTTCCAGCCCCCAGAGCTCTTTTCTATATGAAGAACCTAGCTTTGAGTCTATTGTTACAGTAACAGAAAATGCGCTAATAATTTAATGAATAACCTCATCTTCCCCCAGCAGGGCCAGTCACCAAACTTCCACTTGTTTCCTCTGCTTCCTCCTGCTGGACCAGTCAGACTGCCTTCTGTAGCAGGCATAGGAGCTGCACAAAATGTCAACACAGGTCAATAAGGGAACAAGGGGGAAACGGGCTACTAAGGCAGCCCAACTTCTCCAATGGCTAGCTGCTAAGGCCTGGGGTGAAGGGGAGCTACAGGCTAGAATACAAGCTGCCCAGATTGGAGGGACGTAAGCAAGGTGGCTCCCATGGCTCCATTAAGAAGTTCCAAGAGTATTCTGTGGCCCAACTTCACACCTGTGTTTGACACAAGATTTTACTTGCACAAAGATCTCTGCTGTTTTGGTTTTTCTTTTCTTTTCTTTTCTTTTCTTTTTTAAAGGTGAGTCCACTGACTTGTGTCTCAGGCTCAAGTGGAGAGGCAAGGAAGATCCTGCCCACCAGGCTGCTTTATTCCAAACCCCGGCTTCCAGGCTGGCACAGACCATCCCCTAAGCATGCTCCCGTTCTCCCAGCATAACACACTGCGCTTTGCTAGCTCTTCCCACCATTTTTGCTCCTCCTTCCCATCTCCCATGTGTATGTACCTCGAACCAGGCTGGCTAAGTGAAAGATACTTCATACTCCTGTGATCCCCCACTCCCATCTCTTTGTGAACTTCCATGGTGGAGTGAAAACCTCTGTTGAAATGGCTGCCACCACAGCCCCAGAGGTCCATCCTCTCTACCAGGCATGTCCTGTGTCTGACTCAAATGGATGCTGGGTAGTTCCCTGAGAAAAGGTGTGTCCCTCCCCTCCAGCACACTGGCCCCTCCTGACTCCACACCTCAACACTCCTTGAAGCAGGAGGAATTGTGGGGAAATGACACAGCCCTGAACCACAAAGTATTTATTCATCCATCCACTCTCTCATTCATCCATCCATCCATCCGTTCATTCAGTAACCATTTACTATGCATTCAGTGACCGTTTACTAAAGATTCTTCACGAGACAAGCACAGTTATGCAAGCCCTGCCTTCAGCGAGCTTACATTCTTGGTAGAGATAATAAAAAGTTAAGGTTCAAGTCATCAGATGACAACGGAGAAAAATTAAGGGATAAAAAGGACACAGAGCCCCGGTGTGGAAGTGGGGAAGCCATTGTACTGAGAGTGGGCAGGAAAAGCAGCCTTGGGAGATAGCCTTTGAGTACAGTGGAGGAAGTAGGGAGCCATGCAGGCATCGGATGCAATGCAAAAGGCCTGAGCCAGAGAATGCCTGGTGTGTTCCCGGCCATCAGGGAGGAGTGGGAAATGCAAGGGAGGGCGAGAGGTGGAAGCCGATGCCATTCTCTGGGTAGCTGAGGATATGGTTCCCCACTCCCAGGAGAGACGCAGGAATGTGAGCAGGAGCAGCGTGGACCAGGGAAGTGGGGGGAGGGGGACACTGAGAGAAGAGGAACTAGCCCCCCCTTCTGCCTTGAGCTGGGAGGCTGCTGGCGCTATCCTAGCAGGAGCCTCTTGTGACTTGCTCAAGAAGTGGAGATGGCAAGATGTGATTAGATCTGGGCTAAATCTTGGCACTGAAGATCCCTTCGAAAGCTACCAATTCTCTCACTTCTAGACGGGGAAACTGAGTCTCAGAAGGAGGCCAGTCTACACAGCACTGGACCTAGCCCTGAATGGCCCAGGCCTGAGGCTAAAGTTCTTTTGTTTGTCCCACCACCATCCACCCTTCAAAAAACCAAGGGGCTAGGACAGAACCTGTCTGGGCCCTTCCTGCAGCACTTCATTTGAGGATTTCCCAGTTCCCCAACTACTTGAATCTGACAGGGGTCAGGGTCACCTCTAAGGAGTCTTCTGTTCTCCAAGTCAGCAGGTCTGTGCTGAGGGGGAGGAGGGATTTCAGCCCCAGCCACTTGGTTCTCAGTACTCCCAAAGCTGAGAGGCACTGGCAAGAGCTGACAGGATGGAACAGGAGCTTTGGGGGAGGGCAGGGCCCCCTGGGGAGCTCAGGTGCCAAGATAGAGCCCAGCCTGGTGGTTCTGCAGACTCAGCCATTGAGGACCCCACCCAGACCGAGGTTTGTGGGTATGAATAAGCAAAGCAGCATGCAAACTCACAGGCCACACCCGGGGCAGCTGAGTGCCCCCCTAGAACCCCAAACCCAGAACCAGCCTGACCAAAGCTAATAAGCCCTGTGAGCTGGACAGGACTTGCCATGTGAGCTGTCCTATAGCTGAGGTGGGGGCTAGGAGTTTATCTGCAGACACTCTGGTTTCTTGTCAACAGAGGGCTACCCAGCCTACAATGCCAGCAGGCCAGAGTCCTCTAAAGGGAAGAAGCCTGCTTGGGGGCTCTGAGAGAGTCAGGATTGGGGGCACCAGAGGGCATAGCACAGGGGCATAAGCGGTGCTGGGAACCTAGGCGGGCAGATTCTCTACCTAACTTGGCTAACCAATTGGCAAAGTGTCAGTGCCCTCCGCGGCAGGAGGGAAGATATCAAGAGCCTTATTTTTGGCTGGTCCAGCTGGCTACTCTGGCTTCCGGGACAGGAAGTGAGACTCTGGTCAGCTTCTGAAGCTGCCTGTTCCTTGTTCTCTAGGAAGTCAGCGAGTGTTCCGGGGTCACCCAGAAGAGGGTCTTTTATTCTTTATTTGCTTGCAGAACCTAGATGGGACCTTCAAGAACTCTCCCATTACTGAATAATGGCATCAAGGAGTGGAGTAGACCAAAGCAGAACTTTATTAGCCTCAAGGCTGTGCAGATCAGGGGACAACTGTCTCTGGTTCTGATGCCCTGTCCTCTGCTGATAGACCCTGCTATTATCACCACCAGAACGAGCTTGAATTCAGCTCTGCATTGGCTGGTGGACCGAAAGCACGTGATCTGTCCCTCTCTAGGACTCAGTTTCTCCCTCTGTCAAACGGGACCAATGATCCCTGACGCTGCAGCCTGGAGGTAGGGGTCTCCTGGGATGAAGTCTGAGCAAGGTTCAGGTTCACCTGGGGACACAGGAGGCTGACACTGGGCGGAGCTCCTCGCGAGAGGAATATGTCCTTGGGGGAGACTCCTGGGGACCCCTACCGGGCTCAGTCTTTGGCCCAGAAGAGCTTTCTGCCATAGGGAACTCCACCCGCTCTAGGGTAAGAGCCACGGGACCCCAGATCTCGGCCTGGGCGGGACACAGTGGAAGGGGCGGGGTCCTTTGGGGGCGGGGCTTGTGGGGGCGGGACTTTGCCGCTGCAAGCTCCCAGCGCGCTGCGGCTCTGGTTACCTCTCCGCTGCCTCCCCGCCCAACCGGCTTATTTTCCGTTTCCAAATTAACAATTGAAAACGCGGCGGCCTGAAAGGCGAGCAGCGGGCCAAGCGGAAAGTGTGAAGGTGCTGCCGCGTTACCGAGGCCGGGGGCCGAGAGAGGGCATTCGACACCCCGACCCGCCACCAATCGCCCACCCATGTAGGCCGGAGGGCCGCAACCCAAGGGGAGTCTTGGCTTGATGCAGCCCTCCCGGTGCTGCTCTGAACAGGGTCGCAGCACCCAGCGCTCAGACTCGGGACAATGCCAGCCCCTGCAAGGACGAAGGGGGGCAAGGGGAGAGCGCGCGAGGGCTAGGTTTCCACTCACAGGCTGAGTGCCCAGCCTGGGCAGCAGGTGCCAGGCAGCACCTCATAGCACCGTCCTTAAAGGCTCCTAGTGTCAGGGAGTTTCACGTGTGACCTCAAGCAAGTCATTTCACCGTGCCCAGACTCAATTTCTTCATCTGGAAAATGGAGAGAAAAGAGGCAGTATGTGCGGAACAGATAAAGGAGGCTGGCTCCCAGAGAAACCTCTTGGTAGCAACTATTATCTGTGTTGACAATGATGAGGTAGTGAGTCCTAGGTACCCCTCTTCCTCTCACTGTAGCTAAGTGTGCTAACCCCGCCCCCCTCAGGGCCTCCTTGGAGGCCAGAAAGGTCCTGGTAAGGGGCTCAAAGACTGGCTGAATGAGAAGGCCTGGGCTCCTCCTACAGAGAGGAGTGGGGCTGGGCCTGCATCATGGGCATTAGGCCTCTCCTAGTTGCTCAGTATAAGGGTGGTAATAGAGAGACTTCCTGTCCCCTGGTGCCCAGGCAAAGGGGATAAAAACTCCAGAGACAGTTTTTAGTTCTCTTACTCCTGTAGAGCAAGATCTGAGATTGCAGAAACTTCATCTTGCTCACCGTCTTTCTTCAGCACCTAGAACGAGCTTGGTGCGCTGGAGGTTCCCAGTGAACAATTATTGAATGCGTAGATGAATCAGTGAATGATTGAGCAGGCCCAAGCACCTGGGAAAGCCTCTCATACAACTGCGGCCCCTGTGCTAAGGGAGCAGGGAGTTAGGATGAGTTCCCTCCCACCCAGACACCCAGGACAACTGGCACAACAGGAGGGAGAGACAGACAGGGAGACAGGGAAGAGAGATGGCATTCTCAGGAGGTGGAATTATGATGATCTATCTCCTGGTTCCACTCTACCCACTCCTGACCAGCCTAGGACTCGGTCTGATCCCTCTGAGGAGTCAGGCCCATCCCCACATTCAGCCTATGTGGAGCCCAGTGTGAGTGCTCCTGTCCCATGTACGCCCCATGGCCTCCATCTACTCCCTCACAATTCCGCCTTGGTGGCTTCTATACCCTCTGCCTCTTGGAACCCCTCTCCACACCCAAGCATCCCTGTTCAACTTTGGGAAGAAGTACCCAAGACCCTTAGGATTTCACGTCTCAACTGGGCAGCCTGAGGCCCCTTGTCACTGTCTTCTCTGGTCTCTGTCGGGTCTGTGCTGTGTCCAACTAGCTGTCCCTCCCTATGTCCACCCCACTGACGCCGATTTCCTAAAGCAGCCCAGTTCTGTCCCCTCATGTCCACCAGGCTGGCTCAGGGGGACGCCAAGGGCATGAACCTTGGCGACTTGGGACTTTGCCAGCCTTGCGAAGCCTGAGGAAAGCTGTCTTGGAGTTGTTGCAGAGAGGTCTGGGCAGAGGGAGACCGGGCGCGAGCACACCTCTGCTGCCGGCAGGGCGGGGAAAGAGTTCAAGTGGAGACCCACATATGGCAAGTCTAAATATTTGAAAGTTTAAATCAAGTTAACAAGCTGTTAAATAAAATGTGCTCTGTGCTCCCTGGCATGTCTGCCTCCGCAATGATCTGGACGAGCAAGTTTGAATTTCAATTCTGGGATTCTTTTGAGGCCACCAGTGCTGGAATACGGCGGGGTCAGGCAGCCCGTTGTGTAGCCCCGTTCTCTTCCCCACTGAGTCTATATATCTCACCAGGCTCTGCCCGTGCTCATTATGAATCAGCAGACCCTGGTCTCCCACCCTGGATTATCTGAGAGAGAAGCACACGCAAGTTCCAAGTCCGTATGCAGGGCTACACAGGCAGATTGGACAGCATCCTAGATCCTAGGCCTGGAATCCACCCCAACTATACCTACTCTGATATATGCACCATTCAGGGTCCTATCAGAGAAACAGGTTTACTGCTGCAAACTGTTCTAATCTAGCCTCTGGCCTTTTGTAAGGGCTGGGTGACCACAGTAATGCAACAACAGGCAAGCACAAACCCAGGGCACAATCCCAGCATTCCTGCCTCCCACCTAGACTTTGCCCTGGGAGCCCTTTTCTGGTTGTTGAGACCTGGGGCCCTCCCAGATGACAAGCCATCAACAGTGTCTACAAGGCATAAGAGAGCTTTCATCTGGGACCTTGACACAGACTTCAACTCTGATTGCCCAGCGCAGGGATAGATTGAAGAGCCAGGACCAGGCTCCAGAGAAGGAAGGGAGCCCTGGTATAAATAACAGTGGGGGGCCGGGATGTTTGGGCCCATCTCCCAGGCGACGGCTGTGTTTACTGCCCAGCGAGGGGGGAGGCAACCCACACATTTGCCTCCCTGAGTTGTAGCCAAATTTCTCCAGGAAGGGGTGGCCCAGGATTAGCCCCAAACACTCCAACTTTACACCCCAACCGATGGATCATCGGCCTGACAGAGGCCCTAAGCCTCCCTGCCATTTCTGGCCTCCTCTAGCCCCAAATGCTGCAGACTGTACCTTGATCCACCCCAAGCACTCCAGCATTCCGCCACCAAGACCTACTTCTGCTCAAAGTCTGGAAGGCTGGGGAGCATGAGGAGGGCAGGGAGGGCCTTGAGCAGGGAGCTGGGCATGTGCCAGCATCTAGCTGGGGCCACTGGGTATAGAGGAGAAACCAACCTCTCCCACGGCCCTGGCCAAGACGGGGAGGGCTGCAGCCCCCAGATTAGGAGTGCAAATCCCTTTCCCCAGCCCACAGTTCATCCCATGCCTGTCATGTGAGAGCATTAGATGGCCAAACCCATCATGGGGAGGGCTGGCAGGTGCCCTCTTGATCATGCACTGGCAGTCACACAGACCAAGGGAAAGACCATTGATGCAGCTGGGCAAGGGGGAAGGTCCTTTCCCGTGGGCAGCAGCTGCACCCGGCCTGGGCTGGGCATGGGGTTGATGAGCTGAGTTCCACAGCAGGTCAGCCCAGCGTAACACACACACACACACACACACACTCACAGAGCTCTGCTCAGCTGTCTGGTGGGTCTTGCCCGGGACAACCGCTAATTTGCAGTCAAAACTGGGGCAGTGTGTCCATCATAGCACACTCAGACACCTGGGCTGTCTCAGCTGAGCCACTTTGTGTAAGTCACTCTGTTTAAAAAAAAATGTAACTGGGCGGTGGTGGTGCAGGCCTTTAATCCCAGCACTCGGGAGGCAGAGGCAGGCGGATCTCTGTGAGTTCGAGACCAGCCTGGTCTACAGAGCTAGTTCCAGGACAGGCTCCAAAGCCGCAGAGAAACCCTGTCTCGAAAAAAAAAAACAAAAAAAAAAAAAATGTGTGCATGTGTGAGCAGATATACTTTGTGTGTGTGCACATGCACACACGTGTGCTTTTGTGTGGAGGTCAGCCTCAGAGTCCCACCTACCTCTCTGCTCAGGGGCCCTCCCCGCCCTCCTCATGCTCCCCACTCTTCCAGTCTCTGAGCAGAAGTAGGTCTTGGTGACAGAATGCTGGAGTACCTGGGGTGGACAGAGGTGCAGACTGCAGCATTTGGGGTGAGGGCAAATATAGAAGGGCTAGAGTCTAAGGAGCCATCCAGCTAATTTTTTTAGACAAGGTCCCTTTAGACAAGGACTGCTGACTGGACAAGGCCTGTGGGCCAGCCTCGGGGTTCTGCCTCTCCAACACTGAGATTACAAATTGTACCATTACAATGTTTTTTAAACACATGTTTTGTTGATCAAACTTGGATCTTCATGATTGGGTGGTACTCACCTTACTGACCAGGCTATCTCCTAAGACAGGCAGACCAGACGGGCACACACACACACACACACACACACACACACAAACACACACACTCATTTTTTCAGTGCTGGGAATCAAACACAGGACCCTGTGCATGCTAGACAAATGTTCTACCATTGAGCTACATTCCCAGACGCCTTTCCCAGCCTGAGTATGAGATGGTACAGTAACATTCCATCCAGGAGATACTACCATGAGAACTTCTGTCATGAGGATTCAGGGAGATTAGTTGAACACACAATAATTAAAGTTCACAACAGGCTAGGTGTGTCTGTGGACCAGCATGTGCGAGAGGGGACCTCCTTTTCAGTACACTGGGAAATCTACCCAGAACTAACCAGAGGGGCCTCTAGTCCTGGGAGGCGCTGTAGGAAGGCTGTGCTTCCTACCGCTGGCAGAGATAACTTAGACCCTCACACGGAGCCTCAGTCCTGGTCTGGGCCCAACTGCTGATTTACGTTTAGTCTTTGTCCAGTTTGGAGCCATGTTTTCTCCTTTAGTAGAATGTCAGAGGAAGGTGTTGGAGGGGGGTGGACAACTGGAAAGATTGCCCTTTAAGCTGTAAGACAGGAGGGGAAAGGAAGCTAGCCCCTGCCTCTTTCTCCAGACTACGCCATCACTGTCTCAGTCAATCCTGGCAGGTTCCCACAGGGCCCTTCTAGACCACTCCTCTGGGGACACCCACAGACCCCAATCCCAAACCCTCTGGCCCTTTCTAACCTTTCTGGACCTGCTCTCACTCTTCCTGCTTCCAAGTACACCCCAGCTTTGCTGCCTCTCCCAGGACCGGGTTTGCATACATGCCTAGAGCTTTCCCTACAGGCAAAGTTCCCAGGGCTGCAGGCCAGGCTGGGACAGCCAGGCCCAAGACAGAGTTACTGGCAGCTGTGGAAGGGTGCTCTGAGATATGGGTCTTGGGGTGAGCAATCGGGATGGCATCCTGGGGTCCCTTTCAGAGTCCTTTTTCCACTGGGGTCCTGGTCAGTCCCAGAAGGCATTTCTAACAGAATTCCACTTGTCACGCCCACACTCGGTGCCTTTCAACGTTTTCTCCAGGAAGCTGCCACCGCCCAGCAAGCACTGTCCCCACCAAACCAGGCCCAGCTTAAGTCCTAGTCTATTCTCTGGACACCATGCTAACTAAGATCCTTGTGTTCTAATGTCTTGCTCTCTTATACACAGGCCTCACCTCTGGCCCCTGGCCTGCACTAGGCCCTCTGCCTGGCTTCCACACTCACTGGTCTTTTCTGTTTCAGTGTGAGCTGCCTCCTTCAGGAGGGCTTCCCTGCCAGGCTTGGTCTGAGGCTCCACAGGACCATTCAGGATCTGCAGTACCTAGGGACAGTGGCACTTATCACCCAGTGTAGAGACCCATCCATATCCATGTCCCCCAGGGAGCAGGGCATGGGTCCTGATTCACTGCTCTGTCCTCAGCTTCCTGCGTAGCCACTCCCACCCTGCACAGACCCCTGGACCTGCCAGTGAAGTTCTGAATGAGAGCAGGAGAACAATGGGAAGGAATGAGACCCTTGTAGAGGGGGTGGGAGCAGTGTTCTTGATGGCTGAAGTGTTATTGAGGACAGTCTCCCTGAGAAGCAGGTGCTGCTGGGATGAGGAAGGTTCACGAGGTCACAGCCTCCAAAGCTGGACTTCAGGGTGTGGGTCCTGGCCCTGCTACTAACACCCAGGCAGGCAACTCAACTAACATCTTTGGGTCTCAGCCCTCATCTGAAAAATGGGCCCAGTGGCAGGAGTCACTACACAGGGCTTTTGAGAGGCAAGTTCCCAGAGCAGCATCTGTCTGGCCTTTGGTAAGCACTCAATAAACACCCGCTATTATTATCTTTACTGTTACTGAGAGCTGGGGCAGGGGGAGGAGCTTCAGGAAGGGTGGTGTTGCTGGTTGCCGTCCACTTGCCTTCCCACTGCAAGCCTGACCTACAGCAGCCATGCACAAGGCTCCT
>NC_022016.1:62260787-62270918 GCF_000317375.1 Microtus ochrogaster | reverse complement strand
CCATGCACATGGCTCTTACCCAGACACGGACCTTAAGTAGCATGCACAAGGCTCCTACCCAGACACGGACCTGCAGCAGCCATGCACAAGGCTGCTACCCAGACACGGACCTGCAGCAGCCATGCACAAGGCTGCTACCCAGACACGGACCTGCAGCAGCCATGCACAAGGCTCCTCCCCAGACATGGACCTGCAGCAGCCATACACAAGGCTGCTACCCAGACACGGACCTACAGCAGCCATGCACAAGGCTGCAGCCATGCACAAGGCTTCTTCCCAGACATGGACCTGCAGCAGCCATGCACAAGGCTCCTTCCCAGACACGGACCTGCAGCAGCCATGCACAAGGCTCCTTCCCAGACACGGACCTGCAGCAGCCATGCACAAGGCTGCTACCCAGACACAGTGCAGGGTCCATGCACACTTAGACTCTCTAGACACTCTCGGTGTTGACTGAATCTAGAAAATTCGCATCCTTCAGACACTCACCTCTTCCTGCCACTTCCTGTTATCGTGACAAGGGCTAGTGCTTAGCCCACAAGCTGCAGCTTCCCTTTCTAAACAGTGTGCACAATGACTTACCTACCTTATAGTGATCTTGGGTGTCCATGAATTACTATGTGGAAACCGATTAACACAATTCCTGTTACAGATTCGGCGAAGATCTTATTACTAAATATGGACTCTGAGGACCTCAGCCTGGTGCATCTCTGAGCTGTGGTCCAGGGCTCCCCAAGAAAGGAACTGCCAGCCCGATTAACCTGTTCTTACAGGGCCAATCTGGTCCTCCATGGCTATTTCTCAGGGCTCAAACTAGAGTCAGTAAGAGAGAGATGAGGACTTCAAGACTCCAGGGAAGCAGGAGCCTGTGATAGAAAGATAAAAATAAGAAAACCAGCTAGGCAGTGGTGGTGCACGCCTTTAATCCCAGCACTTGGGAGGTGCAGGGAGGTGGATCTCTGTGAGTTTGAGACCAGCCTGGTCTACAAAGTGAATTCCAGGACAGGCTCCAAAGCTACATAGAGAAACCCTGTCAGAAAATAAATAAATCGAAAAAAAGAAAGCCAGCATATTGCCCTGCTCTTCAGAACACTTCATGATTCACCAAAATTTCAATCAGCAGACAGCCCTGAGAAGTGGTGGGGCCTCCGTGAGGCTGAACCTGCCTGCTGCTACACAGCACGCAGGGGCAGGGGCCAATTGCAGACTGGAAACTACTGGTCCAGTGTTTAAGGCCAGTCTTGGGAAACAGTCCTGGGCAGAGCCTGAGGGCAGGACCTGGGGTTCCTCTTTTCCCTGATCCTTCCAGCTACCAGGTCTCTTCCAGCTCCTCTGACCTCCATTGCTCAGGAGCCAGGACAGGGCTCCAACTCTTGTGGATTTCATGTTTTGGCCAGATTTCTAAAAACACTTTAGGGACTGTGTAAGGCTGTCAACTTTTTATTTTGCCAAGTAAGGACAATTTTTAAAACCCTGCCCTATTACTTCACAGAAGAAAGCATATAGCCCCAGACTTTACGGCAGTCTTTGAAATGGGCTGCTTTTAGCTTAATGAAAAAAAAAATCACCACAATGTCCTTATTTTCCCCAGTTTTTCCCTTGGCCACTGAAAACCACCCTGAGGTCTGCTTTTGCATCTGAGAACTGCTTGGTGCTTGAGGGTCTCACATGGATGGTTTTGAATTCTGGCTCTGCCACGGCCAAGCTGTACGACTTGGTGTGCCTCCATGCCCTGTCAGCAGCTGTGCCGGGCACTGGGGTTGGCAGCCTGTGTCTGCAGAGCAGCTCGGGAAGCACTGAAAGTCCCTTCCCCCATCTGCCCTGCCTATAGCTCCCACGGGCCAAAGGACAGGGGCCCCCTTCATAGCTTAGTGACCAAGGGCCCTGGCGAACCTGTGGCAAAGGGACCCAATAATCCTGCCTCAAAACCTTCAACCTAGCTATTCCTGTCTGTTGGAGGCCTGCGCTCAGGATAAAGGCAGGACTGAGCTTCCAGAGAGAAAGATCCAAGAGTTCCTTTCGCCACTTCTCTCTAGTGGGCAAAGCCCTTCTCCTCCTTAAAACCTGGCTGACGTCACTTTCTTGTGCCTGGACAGTAACTCATTCCCAAATGGGAGTCACACACTGTGCTCAGCCCTCCCTACCCGCGTCTGACAGCCCATCGAGGAAGAACCAAGAACACATGGGGCACAGACTTCAACTCTGGGGCCACCGCAGGGTCTGCAGTAGAGCCTGAAGTAGAGTGGGCAGAGAGTGTTTCCAAGAAGAGACAGTGTTCAAACTGGGCTTTGAGGGATGCAAAGGAGTTAGCGACACAGCAGTGAGTGTGAGAAAGGAGTAAGGGACCCACCTCAGGAAAAGTACACAGAGCATTTAACAGCACCTTGTGGGTCACTTCCAAGAGAAGGCACGGAAAGCGTCTGTGGGAAGAACTTCCTGGGGTTTGGAGGTGTGCAAGCCACTGGACCCAGGAAGGAGGACCATTTTAAGGTGTTCACTATCTGGGTACTGTCAGCAAGTTTAGGGATAAAATCCTGAAGGTGAAAGTGTCCTCCAAAAGGCAACATAAAGTAGCAGGATTCGGAACTCACCATGAAATGGGGAGGAAAGTGCCCAAGACAAAAGTCCAGAATTCAAGGACAGGAAGAGGGGGCAGAGAGAAGAGGCAGGAGGCATGAGCCATCCTCCTCCCCAGCAAGGAGGCCCACTGGGGGCTAGAGACAGCTTGTCTAGCTGCACAAGGTTCTGAGTTCAATGGCCTGCATCCTGGGGGTAAGGGGGCCCCTAAACTCAGATCCTTACTAAGGCAGAACAGCAGACAGCTAAGAGCATGGTCCCAGGAGTCTTGTTCTGGATTCAAATGCTGCGTCTACCACTTGTTAGCCATGCTGTTGTTGGACAAGTCATTTAACTTCTTTAGTGTGTTTGGGCTTTGTTTATTTGCTGTTTGTTTTTAGACCGGGTCTCACTATGTAGCTCTGGCTGTCCTAGAACTCACTCTGTAGACCAGGCTGGCCTCAAACTCACACAGATCTGCCTGCCTCTGCCTCCCGAGTGCTGGGATCAAAGGTGTGAGCCTCCAGGATTGGCTGTCATTAAACTTCTTAATGCCTCAATCTCTATGTGTGTTTTTATGTGCCAAGTGCCTGTGCGGTGGGGGCTGGGAATATAGCTCTGAGACAGAGGGCTTGCCTAGCATGCACAAGGTCCTGGGTTAGATCTCTAGCCCCACCACAAAAACAGTGCCAGATGTGGTGATCCCAGTACTTGAGCTGAGGATGGAGAAGTTGGAATGTAGGGTCAGCCTAAGCTAGTTACAAAGACCCTGTATGCACAAGCGTGTGTGTGTGCGTGCACGAGCTTGCACACACACACACCAAAAATAAGAGAGCCTGAAGGAGTTGCTGACATGTTTACTCTCTATTCCTAGGTTATGCACCCTTCCTCCTCCTTCTGCTGGACCAAGGGTCCCCCTTTCCTCCCCATCCCACTTCTCCCGCTAAGTGGCCTCTAAACCGGCTGGCAGAAGAGATGAGTGAATGCATTGATTGGCTGACCCCTTCCCTGGGGATATAAGGCACACACCATGACAATATCTGTGTGCTCGGCCATCAGATCCTGTCTCCTAACTCCATTTTCTCACCTGAGAAATGAAGCTATGTATCTGCCAAAGATTTGAGGCCTCTGGAGCCGAGGTCTCTGCTTCCGTGCTCTGGGGCAAGGATGGACTAGACTAAGAAGCTCCGCAGCGTCCCCCCACCTCAAGGAGGATGCTCCCTGGGGCTCCAGACTGCACCTGGGTGGGGGCTGCCCCTCCTGCAGAGGGTGGCAATTGGGCCCAGATGGGCCAGAGCAAAAGCATCTGGATTATGCTGACAAAGCCACTCTTTCTTGCCCTTCTTCTCTCCCTACCTCCCCCCAATCCCCAGAGACAGCCAAGCCCAGCAAAAAATAAACCCAAAAGCAGAGACCTGGACACTCCAGGGAGGGGCTGAAAGAAAGGAAGGGCCAGGGACATGCAGTGGAGACCCCCTCGCTCACTACGGAGCCTTCAGGTGCTGGTCTTGTTTCCTTTCCGATGTTGGGCTCACAGGAAGCAGCAGAGGGAGAGGGAGGAATGACTGCCTCTCTTTGCCTGCCTCCCTCAGGTGCTGCCCATGGATTCTTAGCCCAATTAGTCTGCTGCCTGGGGCTGTGCCCCTGCTCTTCACCCCCAGGTGCCAAGCTCCAGGGCACACAAATCCTGCCTTGGGGACAGAGTTGCCCAGTCTGCCTGGAGTCTTGGGGGGTTCCATTAGGGTTCCAGAGGTCAGACTATACCTTCTCTCCAGTCCCACAAAGCCTCCAGGTGATTGGCAACCTCCTGGGTATCCTCCAGATGCTCCCGTCTTCTGAAGGGCCCTAGCAGAAGGCACTAGAGACGCCCCTCTCCCATCCCAACTCCTGAATCAGCAGCCCCTCTCCGTGGGCACAGCTCTGTGAATGCGATTCTAAGTAAGTGGGTCCTCTTTCCTGCGAGGCCCATCTGGCAGAAGAGGGCATGAGGCTGAGGATTAGAGTGGATTAGGGATGGGCATCTTCCCATGATGGGTCCCTGGGTTCCAGGGCCACTGGTACTGGGTCCCTCTCTGACTGTGTCCACTAATGGGGGGTGGGGAGGGAGAGGCACGAACCATGAAGCCCAAACCTTGGCTACACATTGGCACTCTTGAGGTGAGACAGACACACACCCACAGAGCCAGAACCCCAGGCCCCAGTGTTCTTAGAGACTGTTCCCAGCAGCTTCCCCATAGCCTACACCACTTCCTATCTGCTCCCTGCAGGCAAAGCTCTGGTTCCCCAAGCCTGGCAAAACTGGCTGATGTCATCTGTGACACAAAAGATCCCATAAGCATCCCAGAGACTCAGGTTAGTGACTGCAGTCACTAGCTGGGTGACGTCCCCTACTCAGTGGGAAGTGAAGATGACTGTCCCCTGACACAGTGGCTGTGAGGCCTGAGGATGCAGAAAGAAGCTTGGAGGAAGAGGCACTGACTCCACCCAAGGCAGGAGAACATGAGTCTAGGACTTTGAGGCTAGCCTGGGTTAGAGGGAGATTCATCCTAGAAAAGAAAAAGAGCTCAGATGGACCTGGAGGATGCTCCCCAGAAGTCACAAAGTTCCAGGCTCCCAGCAGACACACCAATGACAAAGGCAATGGCGTCCCTACTACCTCCTCAGCCTGCACCCCCCCACACACGAGCCCAGGACCCCTGTCAGGCCTGCCATCAGAAGCACAGACAGGACGACGATGACACAGCACTGGCTGCTCTCCTTCCTCAGCCCTGACCACCCAGGAGGCAGCTGTGATTCCCACTGTCCAGACTGGAATGCCCGACGGAGCTCAGAGACTAAGCAACTTTCAGGACAGCTAAGTGCAGCAGCAGAAACAAATCCCGTCTGTCAGAGGGAGCCCACAGTCCTATGTCCCCATTCTTGTGTGGGACTAGCTCTGGGGAACTGAAAAGCTTCCCCCTTCCCTCCAACCCTCAATCTCCACAGCAGAGCTGTCCAGGTCTGGCACTGAGGAGAACCGGATAGGGAAAGTTCCTCCCAGGGATCCTTCAGGGCAGGCCCCAGAGCCTCCTCCCCCTGTTCCCGGGGCCACTTCAGTGACTCTGATGGCTCAGAGAACTTTAAATTAATCACACACTCAAAGTGCTGCCACCAGCCAAAGAATAACCACCCCCTCGAGCATGTCTGACTCCAAGATTGTAAGGCTATGAGCTTCTTCACCAGTGGGGTCTGCAGTCAGACATCCAGCAGGGCTTCCTCAACCGGAAGAATTGTGCTAGAGATAGGCAGCGGCCAACCCAGAACTCCAGAAGTGGGCAGCAGCAGGTGCCAGGGAAAGCGATGGTCACCCCCACACGCACACTGCTTGCAAAGGAAAAACAGAAGCACAAAATTGCCATGGGTCACACACTCTAAGTCATTCCCAGTCACGGCGTGAAGGTGTTGGAGCATCAGGTTTCGGCAGTGCTGTCTGGGAGGCTAAGTGTGACCTTGGAGGGGAGCGTGTCCCGGTCTGTGCCTGGGTATACACGATCACACACTGCAGGGTTGGGCAAAGCTGCTCAGGGGGCCTTATGGGAGGAGCCCAAGCCAGTACCGCTGAATTACATAGTCCCCAGACTGACCAGGGGTAGCCTGAAGCCCTAAGAAAGCAAAGGCAGAAACTGCATGAAGGGAGTCGCCCTGGTCTGTCCTGGCCCAGATGTCTGTCTCTGACGCCGGCGAGAAGGTGGGACATTAGCTCCCTCTCTGACGCCGGCGAGAAGGTGGGACATTAGCTCCTTCTGGGTGATGCTGCATGGGCCACCTGTGACATCTGTGGGCTGCGGTGAGCTTGCCTGCCCTCAAAGCAGCCGAGTAGTTTCCACTCGAGTCTATAAAATCTTGTCACTGCCCCCTGACTGCTGGCGTGTGCTGCTCTGGAGGGGCCTGATGCAGCTGGGGATAACAGCTCTGGGTTGAGGCTTTTCCTTGTGAACTATATGGCCTTCCTTTCCTGGGATTCGCTTTCCTGGTCTGTCACCTGGGGAGGATAACAGGGCCCACTTCATCAGGCTGGGAAGGGTGAATGTCCACACAGAGTCAGAAATCTCAGTTTGAACTCCAAGGGTCACATCAGGTGACCTCAGAGAGCAGAGGGATGGTTCTGGACAGGGAGTGTGGACGGAAGGTCTGGCCTCCCTGCATCTGCTACTGATTTGCCATGTGATTTTGGTCTCCAGAGCCTTAGTTTTCTCAGAGGCAGGACGGGGCAGTGAGACTGTGGGTGAGAACTGACCCGGTCTGGGTGTCCTGTGTGGGGATAACATTTAGTCCAGGCCTGTCTCAGGTTGGGGTGGGGTACTCCAGGGTTAGGAAAGAACAGTCCCCAGAAGCCGTGGCCACCTCCTTCCCTCCCCATTCCCACAGCTTCTGACCCCAGGGACAAGGCTGAGGGAGGATGTTTACAGAGTCTTAAACCTTCACTTAGAGAAGTTTGCTGGGGGCTGGGAGCAAGGGTTGAGCGGTGAGAATGTCACAGTGGCCGGGGGAGGCGCAGTGAGATTGGGGGAAGGAGGGCTCGGTTGTAGCCCCTAGTAGGCTGGGCTCCGCAGGTGCTCGTGTGGTCTGGACAGTACCACAGGGAGTGAGTCTGCCCTAGGAGCTCAGTAAAGAGGACTTCACAGAGCACAGAGAACACGGAGGGTGGAGATGCACACCAGTTCACAGGGCACTGGGGTGAGAGGGCAGAGTGGCAGGACAGAAAGAGTGGAGAAGGGTCCGGTGATCCTAACAAGGAGGAAACAGGGCAGGCACCGTTCATCTCCCAGGGGCACAGCTGAGAGCCAGAGAAGCTGACTTCACTCCTAGGTGCCATGGACAGTGCGGGTCCTGGGGAGACCAGCTGGCTGGCGAGGAAGGTGTCTCAGCCCCCTCCTTCCCAAGTCTTCTCTCCTAGGCCTTCTGTGGGAATCCCATCACACTGGCTCAGGTCTCTGAAAACAGGTCCTAACTTGATGCTATGCATGGAACCCGCCCCCCAACTTGGAGACGGTGGGAGTTAAGCTAGAAAAGCAATTCTTGACAAGAACACAAGACCCTACTGTGGAAAGGCTGAGAAACTCCATGTCTGGACCCCATAGAGAACAGGAGGTACTGCTGTGTCAGCTCCTTCCCGAGCCCCGACCCCAGCACCCATTCCTCCCACTCAGCCCCAGCAGTTCACCCAGCTTTCCTACCCATTGGCCCATCCACGAAGAAAGCCCAAATTGTGGGACTTCCGCTCGCTCTGATGGCCTACAATCTAAAGCTCAGAGAGACTCTAAAGCTAACACACTATCACACAGCACTTGATAGGTAGGGGCTCCTGGCATCTCTGTCTCCCTGACATCCATGATTCACAGCCAATTCCCTGAGATCCCTAAATATCCAGACACTGTCACGCCATGTTTCTCCCCGTAGAGCTCCAAGGAATGTCTCCACCCTGGGCTCCTAGACACAAGTGCTCAGGACATAGGTGCTTCTAGCCAGGGCATTCCTGGCATCCGGAAAGGGCCGGATGTGGGGCAAAGGTGTCGTCAGATTTAGCTCCTGGGAGGAAGAGGAGGCCCCTCCAAGGAGTCATGGTAGTGGCAGGTCTGTGTTAGGTTGCTTTCATCTCAGTGACTGTTCCGGGGACAGGCGTGCAGGCTGAAGAACCAAGCTCAGAGCCAAATGACGTCTCCAGGCTCAGCGCTGGCTTGGAAAAGTCACCTCCAGGGAGGAAACTTTGGAAGACACATCTGTGGCCTGTGTCTTATCCTTTACCCACCACCACCACCACCACCACCACCACCATCACCACCACCGCCGCCAGGGCTCTACCGGTAAGCTGTACCTCTAGCTCCGGTGCATCACATTCAGTGGGCACCAGAACCCCTAACCCACCGGCACTGAACTCTACCACTCCACTGAGTCTCTACATCCAGCAGACGCTCGTCCAGTTGTTTTGGGGTACACTGAGATGTGGGTGCTCCTGATCATTCACCTGGACCCAAAACCTGACCTTATATCCTGCAGAAATTCACAGTTGCCACCTCAATAGAAAGTCCCCTTCCTCTATTCTTCCTTGTGCCACTTTCTGCTCCCTAAGGTTCTGTGGGCCCCCATTCTCGTGGGGCAGAGGCAGGTGAGCATACACCAGTGGGGGCAAGTAGAAAGACACAGGAAAGAAAAGCCAGGCAAAAGGGTGGCCAGGCAGGTGGCCATGTAGACAGACAGATGACAGACACAGAGGCAACAAAATCAATAACTGGATAGGCCCACATAGCGTGGACACAGATGGACAGAAAGGCTGTGGGACAGACAGACAGACAGGCACACACAAGGGGAAACTTAAGTCTAGCAGAGGGACACACAGACAGATTGTGAAGTGGCCAGTAGGTGGACAAAGTGGGCTGCCCAGAAGACCCTAAGACTGGCAGTAGTAAGGGGACTTAAGAGCAGCACACTGTCCCTCCCGGGCACTCCTAAGCATCCCAGCGCCAGGCCCAGCCCATTAACCGATATGGCCTGGGCCTCTCATGTTCCTGGCTGGGCCAGGCCTTCCCCCAAGACCGCCTAAGGAGCTGCCAAAATTCACTCTTTACATCCAAGAGGGGTCAGTGTTTTGAAAGTTGTAGGAGCCTGCTGAGGGAAGGAGGGGCCCCACAGCGTCACTGTTTCCAAACATACCCCTCTCTTCTTTCTTTTTCCCCATGCCCAGAGCCAGGCCTAGTACAGCGGGCCAGCAAAGCAGGAGAGCTGGGCCCAGCCTGCAGGGCAAGGCAGGACAAGACAGGGCAGGGTAGCCAGGGCAGTCGGGGCAGCCTGCCGCCTCCGCTGTTTCGAAGTTGAGGGTGCAGGGCAAGGCTAATGAAGACACAGTTAAAGTTGGGAACAGCACACAGGCCTGTCAGGGCCATAGAGACCCTAGACACCTACAATCAGAGGCCAGTCCTAAGCTGGGCACAGCCTGTTTCTAAAGAGGGAAATCTCCAAGGGGACCAGGTGGGAGCACAACATGGCTATTGAGCCTGAGAAGAGATGGCAGGAAAATGTGGGGGCTAGGGGACACAGCTGGGGGGACTTGAAGAAAAGAGTCCCCCTTTAGTGGCTTCGCGGACTTGGTAGAGCAGAGACCAGCAAGAAGCTGAAAGCCCAGAGTAGCTGGGACAGAGCAATGGGGTTCTGCGATCAGGATGAAAGTAAGAAGAGGAGGGAGAAGAGGTCAGACGAGGGCAGCAGGGGTCAGCGCTGAGAGATCAAGGGTTAGGACCAAGCTGGGGGACCAAAAAGGGGGCTCAGGTCCGAGAGGGAGGGCTGAGGGACTGCCGCGGGGCAGGAGCAGGAGGTGGAGCCAGCGGGGGCGGCGGTCCCCAAAGGAGCCCGACTCACGCGGGGCACGCGAAGGGGCGCTGGGTTCCCCAACTTACATGAAGACGTGGTAGACGAAGGCCCAGCCGCGGGGCCGCTCTAGCACGTTGTAGACCCAGTTCTGCAGGCGGCGGTAGCGCTTGTGCGCGGCGGAGGAGCGCTGGCCGCAGGCGGAGCCCGAGCCCGAGCCCGGCCCAGGGAGGG
>NC_022016.1:62233660-62260427 GCF_000317375.1 Microtus ochrogaster | reverse complement strand
GACCGGGGGCGGTCGCTCGGAGCCTCGGGGCCGCGGGAGCCCGTACTGACCGCCCGCTTCCCCGGCGACTGGGGCGGCTCTTTCCGACTCCAACTCTCTTATTACGCGCTCCATGCCGCTCGCCTTTCCACCTGCCGCCGGCGCGCCGCTCACATGTCACCCTCCCCCGCCCCGCCCCGCCCCTCCCCCGCCCGCCCCGCGGCCGCCTTCCCAAATCGGGAGGGAGCGAGAGAGGCGAGCGCGGGGAGGGGACCTGTGCCCTACGCGGCGGGACAGGGCACGCGGTCCGCTTGGTCGGTGTGTGCTGGCCCCGAGCGCGAGGCGCTGGCAACACGAGGGGCATCGAGGTCGGGCATATACTAACTAGTGGTGGCCCTGGTGTTCGGCGCTGAGGAGGGAGATTGGGACTCCTCGTGCGTGGTTGTGGAAAGTGGGGCGTGGAGTGGAGTTGTGGCCGCGGTCTCGCGAGGGACACTCATATTGTACAGTGATGGTGTGTGTATGTGTGTCCAGAGAAGTGCCTACTTGTGCGCACTACCAGGCTACCCATGGGTCTGTGTGGGTTCAGTGTGAGTGGATGGATGGATGGATGGATGGATGGATGGATGGATGGATGGAAGGAAGGAAGGAAGGAAGGAAGTGAAGATGAGTGAGCCGGGCAGTGCAGCGCGACGGGTGGTGTAAGCGAGGTGTGCCCATCGGGTTGTGCCCTTGGTTTCTTGTACAGGGTGTTTAAAGTTCGCGGAGTACTGAGTGAGGTTGGGACAGCAGCTGTCGCTTCTCCCGCTGTTACCTGAAGGGTCTGGTGCCCTAACAGCTACCGAGACGTGTGGGGCGGTGTAGCTCACAGCTGGGCCCAGATGTGTCTCTCCTTGAAGCTTCCCTTCTTGTTGATGAAGGAGGAGACCCTAGTTGACCATCCTGAGCAGAGGGGGCGCTCCCCTGATCACAGCCCTGCCCTCATCTCCCCACTCCATCCCCGCCTCCCTGGGAATACCCCCTCTCCCATTCTATCCTGGGAAGCTTGCTTAGGGCAAATAGGAAGTAGAGAAGTGACCACTGAGCAAATGTTTGGGGGTCGGACAGAGCCCTCCCAAAGGCCTCTAGTGTTCCACCGGACTTTTTCTAAGAGCAACCCGCTCCAGCAGAAGTTCTCAGTGCCTGACCTTCATTTCCAGGTGTGGGCTGGTTGGCCCCTTCCCTTCGCCCCGTGCTAGGTGGTGATTCTGGTTTGCTGACCCTCCTTCCCTCTTCCCCAGCCTAAAGCAGTGGCCAAACCAGCCGCTCCTTCCGCGGGCCCTGCCCCAGGGTGAAGCGCTTCCGCAGCAAACTCTTCCCCGCTCCTCCTCGGGGAGATCTCGGGGGACATAGCTAGCCGGAGGGGCGGGGGAGGGGGCGGGCTGCAAGCTCGATTCTCAGCTGTCAGCAAAGGCAGCATTGATCTTCTGAGCGTCAAGTGGGGGAGAGCAGGAGGGAGGGCTGTGGGCCGGGAGGGCGTGCAGGATCAGAGATCCCCAAGCTAGGCTTGGCAGCCAGCCGTACCCCCAACCCCTAGTGACCTTTCCCCCTCCTGCCCAGCTGGAATGCGTTCTGAGGTCTGACGTGGATCTCTCCACTGCTGCTGGTGCTGGGAGAGCACAGGACTTGGTGCCCCCGTGTAGGTCATGGTCTGACCTACTGACGGCTGGAGGGTTCTAGACCTCAGGGCCCCACTACGGATGCAGTGCCAGGGCTAGATGGAGCCATCCTCCCTATAACTGAAGGCAGTAGATCCCCCTTCCCCATATATGGCATTGCCCTGACTGTAACCGGCAGTACTCCATGAGGGGCCCAGGGTGGGAGTCAAGTCTGGGGTTCAAGCCACACAATGGAAAGTGGCCGCTGGGAGTGGTTTGAGGTTTTGATCTTGGGCACCATGGAACGGAGGGAACTTGAATTCAGGTTGCCCCTATCAGCACTCAGAATATCTAAAATTGGGTCTGTTCCAGGAAATCTGACCCTCTAGTTCAGCATCACCTGTGAACCTATGCCTCTCTTCGCATGTGGGGGACTGCTGAGCTTCCTGTCCTCTTTGAGTAGAACGCTCTCTTCAGACGGTGGCGGGGAGGGGGCGGGGGGGAAGCTCATGACTTTTCCAGCTCGTGCTCTAGAGCACCCCATCAGAGGCTGGGGGGAGGTAAAGGCTGTGGTTCCAGCTGGAGTGCAAGTTAGGAGTCCCAGAGGCCATGTCTCCAGGCAGGCACCTCATGGCGGAGGTCACATGCACTGATATGAAAAGTGGGGAGACACAGAGTTCTCCCTGAGGTGTGGGGAGGCAAAGTTGAACTGTTATGTTGTGGGGTGTGTGTGTGTGTGTGTAGGAGGCACAGGAGAGAGTCCAGAGAGGACAGGTGGCCACTCTGAGAGTCACTCAGTGGCCTTTTTGTGCCCATCCGGATTCCCAGGACATGACAGAGTGGGCTTTCCTCACTGCAGCCTTGAGTGACTAAGAGACTTTTCTGAGCAAACAGCTGTCTCTGGCTGCCCAGGTCTGGGCCCCCTGACAGAGGGAGATGGGGTAATGGATGCTGTGACTTCCCCCACCCCATTCTTTAGCTCACCCATCTATCCCCTCCACTCCACCCTCAGCAACGTTCTCCCTGGTAACCCAGCCACTCTGCTCTGTCCAGTTCATCCCCTGCCCCATGTTTCTCCCCGGCTCTGAGTTTCCAGGGCCGTATAAGAACAGGCCAAACTTCCCCGATCTGCTGTAATCCATCCCTGTCTCCACCATCCATCAATGGAGCAGATATTGATTGAGAGGAAGGGTGGGGAGGCTGAGTGTTCCCATTTGCTGAGCACTAGCTGTGGGCCAGGTCCTATACTTTACAAAGAATCCAGTCCCGTGCTTTGTGGGAAACAGGCTGAGAGATAGGGAGATGCACCTAAGGATGCACAGCCAGGTGGTGACCTGGGATTGTCAGTGCCCTGTGCTTTCCCAGCACTGACATGTGGGCCCTGAGTGCTGGGGTGGGGGAGGGATTGGAGGAGTTGATTCTGGATCTCTAGTTCTGGCTCCTGCCAGGGGGTAGGATGCCCAGATCTGAAAGGATCAAGTAGCTGGCACCTTGGTTCTGGAGGTTAGGTTCAAGCCTGGTATTGACTCCTGTCATGACCTTAGGACATTTCACGGCTCGAATTCCTTGCTGGAATGGGAGGGCTGGCTTCACTCAGCAGTTTCCAGCCCCTGTCAGCACCAGGAGTCCTTTCTTAACAGACGGAATTATAAGGTGATCAAGAATGGTGCAGGCGGGGGGGGGGGGAGGCTTCAGACTCCACCCACCTGCTTATTTCTCCTCCATCTCTGATGGTCTTCCTGCACAGCTGGCTACACAGTCCTGAATTTATAGCAATTCACCTGCCCATCACTGGGTGCTGGGGTTAGTGTGTGTTACCTTACTTGACTTTCCCCTGGGTTTTCTTTATTTCCTTTTTTTTTCCTTTTCTCCCCCCCCCCCCGCCCATGACAGAGTTTCTCTGTAGCTTTGGAGACCAGGCTGGCCTTGAACTCACAGAAATCCTCCTGTCTCTACCTCCCAAGTGTGTGCCACCACTGTCCGACATACCCTGGGTTTTCTTATGGCTGCTGGATTGCTGGAGGCCAAGGAGAAAGAAGCTGCCACTAGCAGTGACAAAGGGAGCCTTCTTTGGGGACAGGAATGGAGAGGGCTTGGAGAAGAATGGCCTTTATCACCTCTGTCTCAGCAAGGCCTCTGCTGTTCCTCTTTCAGCATCTCCCAAACATGCTGGGTTCTCAGGAGGTTCATACCTGTGGGGCAGCCTCAGCCCAGCTGAAGACTTGCCCAGTAGAGCATTAGGCTACTATTAGTGTGTGTGAGTAAGCAGGGCCTGGGATGGGGCACAGGGGAGGGAGGAGTGTGGCTAGCAGGGCAGAGGCCTTGAACACCAGACTGAAGAGTCCAGATAGCAGACAGGGGGCCTGAGCTAGTCACAGAGCAGAGCAGGGCTCTGGAGGGCTATACACAATAATGCATGAAGCCACAGTTCAGCTGGTGTCATACAAATAGGAGACATATATCTTACTGGTCAGGTGAGAAGTGGCAGAGGGCACTCACAGGATGGCAGTATGACATCACTGCCTTTGGGAAGCCACTGAGGGTTGTGGAGGCCTCCTCTCTTCTCCCTGCCCAGCCCAGAATGAACAGAAGGATTACGTCACCCAGGGATCCGAAGAACTAGAGAGGACTAGTGAGCCGATTCTCCTAGACCTGGGGTATCACTCACCTGCTCCTCCCCTAGACCAAGCTTGTCTGGCCAGACAGTTAAGAGCCACAGAAAGGGGGGAGGGAAGAGTATCTCTGAGCTCAGCAAAAGCAAATCCCCATTGATTCTAAGCCTGGAGTAGGGCACCTGAAGCAGACAAAGAGGGAGAAGGAGGGTGCAGAAACAAAGGTAAGAGCCATTCCTAGCTTTCAGGACTCTTCTGTCCTTGAGACTCTATCTCCTTCCCTAGGTGCAGGAGGGATGGCCATGCAGATGACCATAGTCCTGGGGCCTCCTAGCAGGTCCTTGATCTCAGCAAGAGTCCCTAGGACAGTCAAACTGTTGGAGAATACAGAGGAAGGAGGAAGGGCTTTGTTGAGCCACTTTCTGGGGGCTCAGATCTGTTGTCCCCGCTACTCAGGAGGCTGATGCAGGGAGATCACAAGCGCTGGGTTCAAGTTAAGTGTCCTGGTTAGAGTTCCTATTGCTGTGAAGAGACACCACGGCAACTCTTAGAAAGGAAAACATTTAATGGTGAGGCTCACAGTTTCAAAGGCTCAGTCCATTATCATCATGGCGGGACAGGGCAGCATGCAGGCAAATATGGAGCTGGAGAAGCTGAGAGTTTTACGTCTTGATATTCAGGCAACAGGAAGGGGTCTGAGACACTGCATGTGGCTTGAGCATATATGAGACGCTTCCTTTGACAAGGCCATACCTACTCTAACAAAGCTACACTTGCTAATAATGTCACTCCCTTTTGGGGCCATTTGCTTTCAAACCACCTGGCCCCCAAAGGCTTATCGACATATCATAATGCAAAAATGCGATCAGTCCAAGTTCAAAAGTCCCCACAGTTTATAACAGTCACAAATTTATTTCAAAGTCTTAAAGTTCAAAGTCTTTTCTGAGATTACTTAACTTTAATCCCCTGTAAAATCAAAATAAAAAAGCAGATCACACACTTCTAACATATAATGGCACAAAATATACACGACCACTCCAAAATGTAGGAAAGGGAGCATAGTGAGGAAATACTACCAAAAAACCAGCGGGGCAAACTCCAAACTCTGCATCTCTGATGTCACAGTGCAATTCAGATCTCCACTCTTTTCAGCTTTGTTGACTGCAACACACTTCTCTCTCTTGGGCTGGTTCTGCTCTCCTTGGCTGGTACCCCATGACTGGCAGCTCTGAGACAATCTAGTCCTCTCCTTCACAGTTTCACGGAATGGATTCTCTCGGCCTCCATGCAGGGACACCTCTGAGACATGCCTGGACTAAGCAACTTTCTTTAGTCTTGGAGGAAGGTCCCATAATGCCTTTCTCCTATCCTTGACTCTAAACCAGAACCATGTGGCCCAAACTGCCGAGTTCTGTGCTTGCTGGGACCAGGACATCACTTCCTCCTTCAGTTACGTTTTCGCCAGCTTCCTGTTTTCAGTGGCTTCCTCCACGACCTAAGCTTGGCTGTCCTGAAACTGGATCTGTAGACCAGGCTGGCCTTGAACTCGGAAATAAATCAGCCAGCTTCTGCCTCTGGAGTACTGGAATTAAAGTCATGCCCACCACACCTGGCTCTAAACTTCCCTTTAATTCCATCTCATGAGCTGGAAACTTAACTGGGTGCAATCTTGCCCTGAGGTCACCACTCTGTCTTTTGCCCCTGTCTAAAGAGTCTGACTGAAGCTAAAGTGAAGAGTTTTAGATTAATTCCTCTATTGGCAGAGGAAATCTCAGAGCAGCCATTGTGTGGTTACTAGTGGGAACTCTAATGAGGATTTATAATAAAAAGGAGCAAAGTGGGCAAAGTAAATTTAAAAATGTAATATTTGAGGAGAAAAGAAGCGTCAGGAAGTGGAATGGAGTTAAGTCCTGTATTCAAGGAGATAAACAGATTAAGAAATGGAATAAAAAGAATGGTCTTTAGATAACATCCTAAAACTCTTCTCCTCTGAAACCTCTTGAGCCAGGCACCCACAGTTCAAATCACACCCAGCACCACTGTCCTCCATGCTTCTACCAGTATGGCCCCCCTGACAGCTTTTCTAACCCACAGTCCCAAGGTCCAAAGGTGATCGGGCCTATCACAGCAATACCCCAGTCTCTAGTACCAATTTCTTTTGCTGTGAAGAGACTCCATGACCATGGCAACTCTTATAAAGAAAAACATTTAATGGGGGTGACTTACAGTTCAGAGGTTCAGTCCATTATTATCATCATGGTAGGACATGGTGGTGTGCTCCAGCTTTGTGTATCAATTGGGGGGGGGCATTAAAAGATGTTTTAAATATACACTTTCAGCACAAAGGTTAAGAGGAAGAAGATGATTTGGAAGAAAGGCACACCCCAGAGCATGGGTGTGGGCTTTTCAAAGAGAGAGTTGTGGGATATCTTTTTAAACAATAGTTATCCAAGCATTAAAGCAAGATCAAGAGCTCCTTAAGAGTGAGGCAAGAGAGCATCCCTGAGTGGAAGCTGTACCTTAGAGGATTTATTCCCTGTTCAAAGGAGGAGAGCAGTATGGCTGGCCCACATGAGAGGAATGAGGGGCTATGGTAGACCCCTATGCTGGACCTGGGGTGCTGCTAGTCCATCTCTTCCTGCCAGCCATAGCTTTAGGTAGAAAGAGTACCAGGTGAATGTGACACCTCAGCTGGCCCATATGCCCTGGAGACTCAGATCTATGGTATGCAAATACGCCAAGCCAAGACACTTGAGGTAGGTGCTACTCCCCCATGGCTTGGGCACATCCATGCAAGAAATCACTCCTCGGGATGATGGCTACACTCGAGGGCACAGTCAGGAAAACGTGTTGGAAATGACCTCAAAAACAAACTTTATAACAGATGAGCAGTGTAATAACTTGAGGGCCATCCCCCCACCATAGGAGAATTCATACCTAAAGAAAGACCTAGAGAAAACGAAAGTATAAAAAGAAGCTTGATACAGTTAAAAGTCTTTGAAAAGATAAAGGAAGAATCAGCATCTATAAAACAAAACCCGAAGGACACCAAGAAGGCACAACTATCTAGAATTTTTAAGGCATCAAAGTCACTGACATTGAAAAATAACAAACTCAATAGACACATTAGTAAATAGAGCTGAAGAAAGAAAACTGATTAGAAGCTAGAACTGGGGAAATCCTTCAGAATGACGCGAGAATAAGGGAATTAAACATGTGAAAGAAGAACTATCACAGAACAAATGGGGACCCCAGGGTACAGCTCATCACTCAGAAGATACTGAAGGGTGACCAAGCTCTTTCCAGAACTGAAACATGAATTTTCAGTAGAAGGTCTACGAACTGCCTAAGTAAGATATTACAAAAAGCTACATCTAGACACCTTTTATTCAAAAGTGTAGAATATCAAGAATAAAGAGGAAATTCTAAAAGCCACCAGAGAGAAAAGATCGTTTATCTACAAAGGTCCAATAATTGAATTGACAGTAAACTTCTCATCAGCAACAACAGATGCCGAAAGACAAAAGAGCGTGTCTTTCAGAGTGCTGAGGGCAAAGATTTGGAAGCCTTCATTTTCATCTATTGCCAAACTGTCCTTTAAATTAAAGGGCAAAATAGAGACATTTGGACATGTACATTATCTTAGAAAGCTTCTGTCCCACGGACCTCCCCTGAACAAAAGGTACAGGGCCTAAGGGGAGGGGCTAGAAGCTCACACAGGTGCCAAGAGGCTCAATGGAGCCCAGGTCTCCCAGGACCGGTAGGAGATTCTGATATGCAGGGCAGCTAGGACTGTTTTAGATCTTGCCTCAGCACTGGCCAGACAGGAGCCCAGGCCAGCCTGGCCCAACTCAGATTTTCCCCTCTTGAATGCCAGCAGTGCTGTCTTCTTGTCCCCTCTTTCTGGGCTGTGGTAATAGCATGATACCCAAGCTAGGGGTGATAGCTCTGACCTGGCTCTGGAGCCTTGAAGAGGCCATGTCCAAACTACTCAGATGACTGGGTACTTGACCACCATAGGGTCTTCTCTCTAGACAGCTTGGATGTCACCTTAGAAAGCCCTAAAGGTGCTGTGGAAAGGGACCAATGGAAGCCAGGTCATGAGGCTGACAGCCAGCTGGTGCCCTTGAGCAATTTCTGAACCTCTTTGTGCCTCAGTTTCTTCCTTATAAAATGGTATAAAATGGGAGATATTGCTCCTCCCCCCCTCATGATGATGATGAAATAAGAATCAATGTGGTTCTCAACTTTCCTGCCCTTTTTTTTTCTTTTTTTTTGTCTCAGGGTTTCATGTAGCCCAGACTAGCCTCAAACTAGCTGTGTGCACTTCCCATACCTATCTCCACCTTCCAGCTGAAATTACAGGTGTGCACTATTTGTGCCCAGTTTATGAGCTGTGATAAAACCCAAGGCTTTATACATGTTAGTCAAGCCCTCTATCCACCAGCCCAGCTGTTTGCCTACATAATAATGTCTTAGAAGGTCCATCTCAGAGGGCCCTGCCTTGCAGACCATCAGCTGAGGGAGGGCGGACGTGTGCAGGTGCCACAGTCCACAACAGCAGGGACCTCACCTGGCTTGTTTTCAGCTGGACTCAGAATGTCCCAAAGAATACCTGACATAGGCACAGGGTGCCAAAGAAGTCTCTCCTGACAGCTGTGTATGTGAGCTCTAAGAATAGTTTATAGACGTTGATAAAGGAGCATCGAAAGAGTCCTGGCTGACTCTGCCCAAGGAATTAGAAGTTTCTGAGTGAGAGCCATTTCACTTGGGCTTTGATGGATGTAGAGGAGATCAATATATGAGAAGGGCTTTCCAGGCACTGGGGCCAGCATATTTTGAAAATATGGCTGCAAGTTCAGGAACCAGAACGGTTAGTACAAGAACACTGAGTGCAGTAAGCAGTCAGGGTGAGGTGGGTGCGGAGAAAGGAGAGGAGCTATGGAGTACCTTGTATGGAGCTCTGTCATAAAGTATTTAAACCTAACTACTTACCATCATACAAAACCCCAAAAAGGGTAGCTTCCAGTCCTACTGTTATTCCCGAGGCCCCTCTCTTCAAGGAGTTGTCTGACGTTTTAGTAGAAACGGGACAGTCACACTGCCTTGAGTCCTAGAACTCAAACTAAGTGGACGGGACTAGGTGACTATGGACTCGGGAAGAGCGGTATGCTGCCCCCTCGTGGCCTTGGCTAACCTGGGCAGCAAGGCATCATCCAGGTCTCACAATTAGTTGTCTCCAATCTCTCTCTACCCAAGCACCCAAGAGCAGCACCAACAACTATTTTACTCCATACACTCAGGGTGGCCAGGGGTCTTGGGAGCTGAGTAAAAGCCAGTGTGAGGCATTATGTAAAGCGTTCTCTCACACATCCCACCTTCAGACAAGCAACTGGAGGTGAGCAGGTCCTGGCTCTAACCCCACCCCTAATTCAGAATGACCTTGGGCACTGGGCCTTTGATAGGAGCTCTCCGGGGCTGCACCAAAGGGTTTGTTTACATGAACAGAACCCTTTAAAGGGACTGTACAGTGCATGCTAGCTAGCTGTTTGCCAATCACACAGATTGAATACTTAGAAAACAAGAATGAAGTCTGAGTGAAAGCAGGCTGTAATGGCCGGTACTTGGACATTCAAGAATGAGTGGAGGAGAAGGGGGTGGGAAGAGGGCACCAGGAAACAGGATTCACACAGCTCCTTTACTGTGGCCAGGCCCCTCTACCTGTTGACTGATGACTCGAAGTGTCTGAGCAAGGAGCAGGTAGAAAGGCCAGAAGATGCTCCCATTATAGAGACACGGCTGAACTGTGGGGGTGGGGGGTGATGTTTGGGAGTTAGAAGCACACGGAGTCTTCCCCAAGCCTACCCAGTGACAATGGTGTGACCAGTTTATCTCTGGTAAGGGACCTTTACCCAACACCTTCAAACTAGGAAAACAGTTTTGCAAAAACCGTTACTTCTCTTGCTCATAGTGTGAAAAAAATCCGTTTCATGGTCCTAGCTTTTGGCTCTGGTAGCAAGGGAAGCTCAGCACCAAATCATTTCAAAATTATGTAGGTCTTAATAGCTAGCACATTTATGTTTCTATTTTTATCGTCCCAATCTCCTATTCGATTGTTTTTTCCTAATTCTAGTTCATTTTATCAGATGAGTACACTTAAGTAAATGAAAAGTGAATGACACATTAACGTATCACTAACAGTCTTCCCTGTCCAGGAAGTAAAGGGCAGCGTGACCAGACCTGAATGTAACATAAGCCCCGGAACCTGGAATACAGGAGGTGTGAACCTGAATCTTTCCTGATTTTCCTGAGCCAATGCCCACCCTCCCATGCAGTGAACTATCTGTGGCCAGGGAATCCTAAGGATACCAGGCCTGAGCTGGAAAGGTCTAGAATCAGCCTCTTCCCTGCACCTTATCCTTTGAGCTCAAACCCCAGAGAGTTGCTGGTAAAGTGATCTCTGCTTCTCCTGGCATTCGGCTCACTATCTGCCCCATGACAGCAAGCCCAACGCTGGTTGTAAATAAAAATGCAAAGACATCAGAAAGATGGCTCACTGCTGGCCCTTCCTGTAGCCCCCATTCAGTGGACAGGAAGCAGAAGCCCTCATGGGATGGATGACAAAAAGCTATGGCAGATCCAGGTCTTTGGTAATCAGCAGACAATGGCAGGAGCCACTGTGTGCCACGGAAGATTGCAGAGATTTCTTGGGGTCCTTGCTGCTGGAGGAGTCAGTGCTTTCCAGGAGAGATGTCCCCATGACGTCGCGCCGTGGTCCACTTGGGTGAGCAGAAGCCTTGTTCTGATGAAGTCATTGTAAGACAGTTTGAACCCACATGTGTTGCATTAAGTTCCTTTGACTCTGAACACCTGCCCTCACAAGCGGTACACTTTCCCTGACAGCCAACCTGAAAACAAACCAGCCTTTCCAGGCCTCTCCCGAGTGGTCGGCCCCATGAATGTCCCCCGACACAGAAACAGACTCTCCAGTACCTAAAAGGAGGTTTATTGCATTTCATGCAGTTTGAAGTCCATGCAGCAACGGAGATGAGCACAATCTTTAATGTATTCAAAAAATAAAATAGTGGGCAGAGCAGAGCACAACGTCCCAGTCTCCTCAGGTCTGGGACGGAAGGCTGGGGAGGAAACGAGCTCTCTGTGGAGAATCAGTTCACGGCCCACAGGCAAGGAATGTTTCCATGGCTTCTGGATGCGGAGGGATCTGGGTAAGGGGCAGGCTGGTGGAAAAGGTCTGACCTGTTCAGGGCAGACCTGGCAGAGTGGAAACCCTGTGCACCTCTAGGAAGGAGGAGCATGGGCTTGCCCCTTAGCAGTGGCAGTGTGAGCCCAAGCCAGAAAACAAAGAGAATTATTTCCTCAACCACACACTTCATGAAAATGCCATAAATATGTTATTTAATATTCTCATTTTATAGCATTGGACACACAGCTCAATATATTGAAATATTGATTCCTTGGAGACAAAAATGAAAAAAAAAGAAAATAAAAAATATTGCATCTTTCTGTTGTAGAATCTTAGTCCCCAGGCGTGGAAAGTAGTGCACCAGTATCATAGCCTACAGGAGGCATTGAAGTCCCGGGTCCTCTGATGAGGGAGGTTATGTCCCCATCACCTGGGGCTCTATGGCAAATATTGTGTTGGGTGTCTGTGCCAGCTCAGGCCCTCAGTCTCCAGTCACCTGAGGGGTCTGCCCATCGGAGGGCTGGTTGGCTGACTGAATGAACATGGGCTGGGCAAGGTCTTGGCCTGCAGGCATGGTGACTTGCTGGATCTGGTACAGCTGCTGCAAGGGGTAGAGAGGAGAGTGAGGTCACTCCTGGGATAGAAGCAAGCAGTTCTCTGTAGTCTTCCAACTGGAATGGGTCCCAGACACCTTAACTAGTAGAGGGAAGGGGAAGAGGGAGAAGCAGCAGACACAGGAGGCACCAGCTGCCATGGGAGGTAGTTTAGTGGACAGGGGAGTTGCACTTCCGGTGTCTGTCACTTCTCTGTGCTTTCCAGTTAGTGCAGAGCCACACCTGCTGTGTCACTTTTTGCTCTGACAAGTACAAGCACTTAGCCATGGTACTAGCACCCGGCAAACCAGGGGCCACACTCCTCCTTTCCTCCAAAGGCTCTATTAAAGGATGTAGCCTGGTATTAAAATTATATGCCAACCAAGCCCATCAGAGAGAAGATAAGTTAGGCCTGCCCAACCTGATTTCTCAGGGTCCCCGAAAGAAACCACCCACTGGAAATCTAACACTGGTCCTGGAAGAAACCAGAGAGCCAGAGTCTGACTCTTCTCCCTTTGAGCAGCAGAGAACATAAGTTAGAACATGCCACCTATCTCATCCTCAGTGGACCCTGGGACCATTCTGTGAGGAAAAAGCAGGTCAACAGAGAAGGCCCCTCTTAGGGATACAAGAATGCTCAAAAGGTCACATGTTCCTGTATTTGAACTAATCCACACATGTAAGTATCTTGGTTTAGGAAAAAACAGTCCTAGAGGAAGAAACAGAAAATCTGCATTCTAGTTCTGGCTCTGTACGAACAACTGAATGAGCCCAAAAGAGGCACATCTGAAGGTTGGCAGTTTGGTCTATATAACATTTAACATATTTTGCTCTTTTTGTTTCTTGGCTCACACAGCCTGCAGATCTAAAGGACCACTACTTGTATTAAGAAAGTTCTGTTCGGGGCTGGAGAGATGGCTCAGAGGTTAAGAGCATTGCCTGCCCTTCCAAAGGTCCTGAGTTCAATTCCCAGCAACCACATGGTGGCTCACAACCATCTGTAATGAGGTCTGCTGCCCTCTTCTGGCCTGCAGGCATACACACAGACAGAATATTGTATACTAAATAAATAAATAAATAAATAAATAAATAAATAAATAAATAAATATTTTTTTAAAAAGAATGTTCTGTCCACTATCAGGAAGTCAGACAATAGACCTACCATTCAAACCCACATGCCATCTGCATCTCTAGACCCCCAACTCAGGCTGGGTCCCTACCTGTCCATCTGTGAACTGGCTGAACTGCTGCTGTCCTTGCTGGACCTCTGTCTGTGTGATCTGTGGGAAACAAGAGGACAGAGCAGGCATGTTAGCTGCAGGGTCTGTCTATCACCCACCACATGAAGACCGAATGACACAAGGTCTACAGAGTGCTCAGAATGAAGCCTGCCACTGAGCAGTACGTCACAAAGAACTGTAAGAGTATCGCCCAGTTGCCCTGCACTGAGGGCTTGCAAAGATCTGGTCTTACACAGGCACACCATAACCACCCTCTCCCCTCGGGTCTGAGGTTCAATAAGGCCACACAGTTCCTCAGCTTTAACATAATATTCATGGCTTTGAACAGGAGCCTTAAGAGTTTATTTTTCAGTCAGTTAAGGCAAACTGCAAAGTGAAAGGCAAAGCAGTGAGTGCTCCGTTTTGTCCTTGGAAGGTGGGCTCCAAGGCAAACTCATATCAGATTATGTGACTACAATATGAAATACTCTAGTGAGCAGCAGCCTTGGCATTCGCAGTCCTCACAGTAGCAAGTCATGAAGCACTTTTTCCCCCGACACTCAGTGTGCAGCAAGAAAAACATTTACCCCACAAACTTCCCATCTTACTCAAAGACTTCATCCTGACAAGCGGAGCTGTATAATATGATGACAACTGCTGGGCAGAGCTGGGAAAGCTAGATAAACTGGGTGTATGCATCTACATCTGTGGAACATACAACTTGCAGCAGCCTCTGTACCAGCTTTTGGAATCATCAGGGCCAATCTTTCAGGTAAAGCTTGCCCTCTCATGTGTCCTTACAATGGCCCAAAACAGCTCCTGCTAGCCTACCAAGGAGGCTATAAGGACCCAAAAAGGGGCAGATAAGAAGGGTTTCTTATTATTGCTTATTCTAGGTCTGTCTCCTACTGTAGGTTTGTAAGCTGCTTGCTAATAGCAGCTATGACTACTAATCTACATACTACCCTAAAACAGTCAGTCTTGCAGAAATGCCTTTAGGATAAACAAATAAACCTCAGACATACTGACAATTCTCACAGATTAAAGCCAACTGTGCCTTGAAGCCAGCAACACCGCTATTTACAGTAGCTGCTATTTACCTTTAAATCACATGTATTTTATCCAGCACTCATTCAACAAACATTTATTGAGCACCTACTAGGTATCAAGCTGTAAAATGTACATCATGGAGATTTTAAATGCCCTCAAAGAATCCACTTCTTGACTCTTCCCCTTCTCTCCACTTTCTGGCTTCTACTGCCCAAACTGGCAGTGGAGGAACCACAAACCCTTCTCACTTCCTTCTGCTTCCATGCCACAAAAAGGCTTCTTGGATCTCAAGAAAATGACAAAAAAAAATCTTACATGCTTTTAAAGAAAAAGGAAAATGGGCTCATGACATAACCAGACTTTTTTTTGGGGGGGAAGGGGCAGTTTGAGACAGGGTTTCTGTGTGTAGCTTTGGTGCCTGCCCTTGAACTAGCTCTTGTAGACCAGGCTGGCCTCGAACTCACAGAGATCCATCTGCCCCTGCCTCCCTAGTGCTGGGATTAAAGGCGTATGCCACCACCGCCCAGCTGCATAACCAGTCTTGAGAAGGATCACTGAGACCCAAGAAACTAATGCAAAGTCCAGGTCCATAGACAAACAGACTGCAGGATGGAAAGGGCCCTTTAACACGACCCCAGAGGTGACGTGGAGCTCAGATGCTTACTTTTGGCTCATTCCTCACATTTTCCCAAATGAGATCTTTGGAGACCTGCTCTAACTGAGCTCTGTCACCACTGTCAATAGATACATCACCAGAAATGCAACTGGGCCAGACGGGTCCAGCTCTTAAACGATTGCTGCTTTTTTTGGGTCTAAGGCAAAGGGATCCATTAACAATACATCCCCTTTACCACTGTCCCCATCATCTGCAAATGACGACGACCATGGCCCTTAGGCTCCCCAGGCCTGGAGTAGGTAGTTCCTTTGGTACCTATGACTCAGAGTCTTCAAGACTGTAAGGCAGGGAGGACACAAGGGGTGATTTCTCTGGCTGAGTCTGCCTATAGAGTAAATTAAGCTAAGCATGCTTTCCCAAGGGCACAAGAAATACCAAAACACAACTGCCACTGGGGCTTAGGGTGGAACACAGCCTGGTAACTACACTTCTTCCAGCCTGACATGAAAGGACCCATACCCAGCCTCTTTTTGGTATACACTGTCTGTGCCTTTGCCCCTCAATAGCAAGATGTTAAGAAACATAGTGTGAATCCAATTGTCCAGTCAATCCCATCTGCTCCTGGGTAGCACATAAAGGTTTGGTGTGATTGGTTCTTGCTGAAGGACAAGGTAATGAGAACTGTGTTCTCAGCAGTCTCTTTGCTAAAAGTTGGCCAGCAGATTCTTGTCCCTTTCCAGTGTACATACCTGTTGGGCATTGGTGGCAAGTGTCTGGATCTGTCCCTGAACGACTTGGGTGCCTGACACAGGCTGGGCTAAGCGGATATACTGCAGCTGGCCGGCATTCAGTTGTACCTAGGGCAGGACAGAGACAGAGACCACAGCAGTCTGAGCACAGTATCATATAGGTACTTTCCATGACCAGATTTAGAGATTGCCCATGCCCTGTGAGTCCCTCAAAGAAGCCTACCCTGAATAAAAGCCCTTTTAAACAGAGGTCAGAACAAGAAGAGCACCCTACCCCCACACAAAAGAGCATGCCCTAATATGGCCACATGCTCATCTGCTAGCAGCTGGCTATTTGATCAGACCTGACCTGAGGCTTTTCTGAGAGTACCTAACACTTCAGAATGACTGGGCTTCAAGTGCGGACCTTTCTTGCCATCCATCCACTTTCAACAGTTCCAGGGTTTGCCAGGTTCCCAAAACAGATGGCTGTCAATTCAAGTCATTCAACTCATCTTGGAGGAAAAGCCTGGCCCCACTTTACTTTCTCTGTCCCCAAGATTCAGGGCCAGTGCGGGGAAGTGTCTGTGGACCATGAAGATCTCTAATGTTCAGCTCTGGCCAAATGCTCCCCAAGGGAAGCAGAGTCAGAAAACTCTCGCAGAAAACCCTCACTAAGGGAAAGCAAAACTACAAAACTGTCCCCAGAGCCCTTCTGCTTACACTGGAGCCTCAAATGACACAGTAACACCACAGCCTACACTGAACGGTGGTGTGCTCTTAGGATTCCTGAGAGCAGGGGATGAAGGGAGGAACGAGACAGTTACTGAGGTCTGTAGCTAAGCAGATACAAAGGGTAATGAGGATGGTGGCTGCGCACACCCACAACTTAGGGGCTGAAAGTTCCTGGGAGCACAAGGTAACTTGATCTGTCTCTATCTAGGGGCCCAGAAAGCACCCTCCTGGCTGTTTAGCTTGCTTCTGTCACAAGGAAGATTTCCTCAGACACATAGTATCATATTGCTATACCAGCACATGAGTCTTCCTGGCTTTTAAAAGCTAACTCCATTGCAGAACCCTACTTCCATAAGGAAAGTGCTGACAGGCTAAAGCTGCGCCCTACATGCAGTGCTACACCAAATGTTTTTCTGCAATGCTGACCTCAAAGGATTTGAACCATCAAGAAAAATGGAAGTTTTGTTTTTTGTTTTGTTTTGTTTTAAAGACAAAGGGGTCTCAGGTATCCCAGGCTGGCTCTGAAATCACTACATAGCCAAGGCCGACATTGAACTTCTGATCTTCCTGCCTCTACCTCCAAAGTTCTGGGATTACAAGCATGCAGTTTAAACAGCGGTAGGGATCAAATGGGGGGGGGGGGCGCTTCAAGGAAGCTAGGCCAGCACTCTACCCCTAGCCTATAATTCAGGTCATGGTCAAAATTCGGAGACACAGATGTTAAAGATCTGGCTCGATGGAAATGCAGCGAGTGTACCGTGACCTGCACCACTTCATTCCTGAGTTGAGAGGAGCTGTTGGGAAACTGTGTCCGGATTCCTTTTTACCAAATCTATTCTGCAGATTCTAGTTGACATCAAGCCACTTCTGTGGATCAAAGTATTTAGAAATTTCATCTACTCAGACTGACAGTGGTCTAGTCAGAAGTCACCAAAGGCCAGCCAAAAATCCTATGGTGAAAAACTAAAGCCTTGTCCCAGGTCTAGGTAAGGTTCCTAACAGTCACAAATATTTAAGATTTTGTAGTTGGAGGTGACACCTGCAGAAACTCCCAGGGCAGCCAAGTGGTTGCAAGTGGTGTGACGGAAGAGGCTTTGCTAATTGTTAGGCTTGAGAAACCCAGAGCTGCCCTGATCTTTAGTCCTTCAACAACAGGCCTGTTGCTCCTTGTGGCTTTGCCTGGCCCAAGTTCCTCAGCAGACAAGCCTCTCCCTTTAGCTTTTGTGATGGAAGTAAAGTCTCTGCTTTGAAGTCACCACTATTACATACACCTTGTTGAGCAGCCTCAAGAGTCTAGAATTGTCAACTTCTGAGAGGGTGTCTGAGAACAGTCAAGATCAACTACTTACAGGAAGAGTCTGTAACAAATCTTCTGGACCAATGGTTTGTTCTATAGAGGGAGAGAGTTACTACTCCAAGATGGGAGCTATGGTTAAATGGCCTTGTTTTGGCTCATACAAAAAAGCGGAATGAGACATACTTAAAAACCCACCTTCCTACGCTTTTGCTTGGTTTGTTACCTCATAACTTAAGAAAAGTTCCCAAACGGAGTAAAAGGTTCTCTTTGGGCTTTGCTTCAGAGAGGAAGTAGCAAAGCAAGTCCAAGTGGGTTCCTATCAGACTCTGTTTCATGGAGGACTGTTCTACTCTTTCCCATTTTGGTTGCGAAATGATCACTGTAGAGTCTTTACAAGTGCTAAGACAGTTTTTTGTTTGCTTGTTTGTTTTAGTTTTTGTTTTCTGTTTTTTAAATAAAAGAACATGGGGCTGGAGAGAGAGCTCAGCTGCTCTTCCATGACATGGGTTCAATTTCTACACCCACAATACTGTTCCAACCATCTCTAACTCTAGTTCCAAGGGATTCTATGCCCTCTTCTGGCTTCAACAGGTACCAAGTACACACTGCTTGGACATGGTGCACAGACATACATGCAATGAGAATACCCATATGCATAAATTAAAAATAAATAAAAACAACTAAGAAATGAAATCCCTCTAGGCATGCAAGAAGCAACAGTTTACAGTAAAGGAATGGGTAAGTTCAATGAATACCAAAAATATACTTTGCTGCAGGCTCCCCTGGGAACCAGCTCATGAATATGCAACAAGTATATTTATGGCTTTCCCTACATACCTCTTTCATATTCTCTGCTAATTAAAAGATAGGTCTGGGGATGGTGAAATGGCACCTGCCGACAAGCCTGATAACACAAGTTCAATCCCCAGGACCCACTTGGTGGGAGAGGTTCTGGTGCCCAAATTCCCTACCAGACCAATACTAGAAAATCTCATCCCACAACGTTGGCCTGATTTCTACATGAATACAAAGAAGCATACCCACCCATGCACAAACAAATAAACATAATAACAACAACAATAAAGATAGGTGTGAGATAGAGCTACCATGATTTCTCTGTGTAGGTGTAGGAGGGGAAGAGAGAAGAGCTACACCACAGATGAGGCAGAACCTGAACTGAAGCAGAATGGAAACAATGGACAAAGTTGGGTGTGTGATGGGAGAGAAGAGTTCGGGTGGGGGATAGAGCAGGCTTACCGGGATCTGCTGGATCTCTCCAGTGTTGGTGATGATCTGCTGCATCACCTGCATGGTCTGTCCAGTGCCACTCTGGGCCTGTTGTGTTTGACCCTGAGGCTGGGCCTGCACAATCTGTACCTGCTGACCCTCTCCGACCTGCATTGTCACGGGTGTGCTCTAGAGGGAAGAGTCAAGAGAGAGCTGCTTGAGTTCTGGCTGAGCGCCTGAAGAAGTGAACTGGGAACACACACACTCTATTAATGCCTAGATTTGTCACCCTCTTAACATGCAGCCCAATGGGTCTACACCATAGCTAGAGTTAAGTCAAACAAGAAAAAGAAAGCCAAATCAAGTTTTAGGTTCACAGTGCAGAATATCTGCCTTAGTCTAAGTTTAAATGCCCGGGCTTCAAATGCTATAACTCCATAGTCCTTTAGTGATGGCAAAGTGCATACAATATGAGGGGGGAAATTCAAAGCAATTATGATAACTCACACAAAGAGACCCATGATAAATTTAGAGCAGGTGAATTTGGAGGGCAAAATGAAACATAAAGTGGAACCTACACAAAAATTTTATTTAAGGTCCTAGACTATGTTATAGGTATGAAACACACTAAGAGAAAAAGCACACTGGCTTACTTCTAAAACTAGGGCTAGTGCATGCAGGCTTTCACCCACTTAAACAGCAGAGTGACTCTTGCCCACCTTAGTCAGACAGTTGCTACAGACCACAGAGCATAGCTTCCTACAGGAGAGAGTGAAGACAACTCATAAAAGCCTACCCTGTTCAACAAAACTCAGCAGAGCAAGAGCTGCAATGGTCTAAAAATGTTGATCTAGGGTTAAGAAACTTCTGCCTTATGTCCATGACTTACATTTAGCAGCTTGTAACTATGACTTTAGCCCTTAATGTGACAGAAGAACCCAAAGAAATGAACCCTGTGTGTCTGACTTGTCTGGTAGCGGAGTGGGCAGAGAGGTGGAACAACTACACTGTATTCTCATCCCACTTCAGACACGATCTTCCGCCCTCTGAATGAAGAACTTTGTCAATCAGATGATACTGGGAATCTCAAAAGAATCATGGGCTTCAAATAATATCGCTTTTCTGATGCCAACTCATGACTGCACAAGTACCCCAGACATTATAACTTGGTAACTAAAATTATAAGGACGGGGGGGGGGAGGCTAGGAACTATAGAAGAGATTATTAAGTAAGGAAAAATTACTGAAAACTGGAAGAAGAAAGGAGAGACAGTATTCTCAATGAAAGTATCCTTGGTGGGCTAGTACAACACCAAACATCTCTTTTATTTGTCTATCATGATCATGATACTCCACCTGCCTGTCCCACACCAAGAGAAGTTCCCAACTAAAAACATAAAACACAGAATTCACTTCACCACAGTTCCGTCCAACTTTGTCATAATGTATATTTTATCTTAGGGAAGATACTTGCACTCAAATTGAAACAGTCTTTACTACTCATTCATTATGGGCCCAGGGAGGTGTAACCCAGTCCCCCTGAAGCATTAAGACAGCAAACAGCTTGAAGGGACCAACTTCACCAACCTCACAAGCTTTCTCAGCTCCAAGTCCAGCAGGTCTTAGTTGGCAAGGAAGACAGATGAAATTTTTGCTGACCCCACCCAACAAAAAAAGCATGCTGCCAACTCATCAACCCAATTTTGGAGAGGATTTCCAGGGTATTTCTAATTCGTTACAGGAAAATGAGGGCTCATGGTAGCATGGCAGCTGTCAAATCACCTACAGTGTCCTGCTGTAAGCACAGCAGCCCTGGGCTTCTTGGGATAATCAGGCAATCAGCGCCAGCCCTTGGTAGTCTCTCTTTAAGCTCACCCAGTAAAGGGACAAGGCCTTTGGCAGGTAAAGCTCTCTTGCTAAAGAGGCATAAGCACAAGCCAAATAAGTTGCCTGAGGCTTCAGGGTGCAGTGAATGCCTGAGGAGAGGACTGGCTATAATCAGCTTTGAACCTTGCCTGCCTAGCAGTGTCGGATGCAGAGAGAGCACTCAATATATTTCTATTTTATGAATAAATAAATGAACAAGGAATAAACCTTAAAGTCAAAATTAATATTTAAATCCATCCCACCCCAATGTTTTTCTTCTAGGCAAAATTAGCCCTTTACCAGAATATACAAGGCTCTTCAGAATGTTTCCTGGACTTGCCTAGCTATCTCCAAGCTAATTATATTCTCCCACCACTTCCTTTGCTGTTTCTCACTTTTCTGTCTGTTTGTTTGCTTTGCTTTGCTTGCTTGTTCTGAGACAAAGTCTCATGTAGTTGCAGCTAGTCTCAAACTCCTGATTTTCCTACCCCCATCTCCAGAGTGCTGGGATTATACGCATGTGGCACCATATCTAGCTGTTTCTCACTGTAAGCCTTCAAGCAGAATACCATGCTTTCCTAGTGTATTAACACTTCTAGTGATCCCTCTACGAGTCACATTACTCCATTCAGGGGCCTCTAATAACCTCTTTCCCACCAGTTCCTCACATCTTTGTTAGGGACTCTGTTGACAACACTCTGTATATAATTCTAAGGTAGTCTTGCCTCACTCATCCCATGTGGTGATACAACTTTTAAAATATTTGTATTCCCAATTAATACTATTGTGAATTCCTTGGAAATCAGGATTGTTTTATTCATGCTTATGTCCCCAATACCTAGCATAAGACTTTACTCACAGAGGATGCTCACTGTTTGATGAATAAATAAAGAAATGACTGACAGAATTTGGATTCAGAGCTCACAGAACTGAGTCCTCTGCAGCCTCTCATGACTCCCAACGGATGGTACTGCTCTCAACAGTACTATGGGGGAGAAAAAAAATCCTCTGATTACTATTCTCAAAAGAGAAGGTCACCTGACACAAATACAGTAGGACAGAGAACTGCCAGAAAGAAGAGCTCCGCTAGCTGGCAATAATACTGCTCTCCCCTTTAAGGGTACAAATTCCATCCTGGTACGGACAGATATGGGTGTGGAGTCCACTGAAAAGACCTTTTACAGACATCCCACTACTGCTCATGGGTACATTAGGGAAGTTTTTTTTTCCATCTAAAATGTCTGAGTTCACAGGGATCCTGGAGAACATCTTGTCCACTGCATTTTCCTTATCTGACCTATGAGGAAAACAGGGTCCAAAGAGATTAGGGTGACACTTGGCTTCGGTGACTCAATCACAGGAAAGCTCAGGTTTCCAGACATCAAATGCAGCACTCTGTAAGGATGTGATGGCCTCTCTCTGCACAGAACACTTTCCCCACCACCCAAACCTAAGAGGCACTGTTGCATTAGGCTGGTACCCTCTGCAGCTCACAGACCTGACCCTGCTGAGGTTGTGCAATGATGATTTGCCCAGGCTGAATTGTAGTTGTGGAACTGGTGGTCTGCTGGCCTTGCTGCTGTCCCTGGACCTGGACAGCAGTGGGCTGCTGAGCCAGCGTGAAGTAGTACTGGACAGGCTCCGCAGGAGTCACAGACTGGCGCACCTCCTCCTGTGGAATGGAAGGAGATTCAGGTAAGGGAAAAAAACCAACTCAGCAACTGCCACAGTGAATTTCCACTCTTTCCCCAAACAGGCTATGTGCAGTTGCCTGCTGAATGCTGAGCTCTCCACATTTGCAGTCAAAGGAAAAGAGGAATGTGAAGAGACCAGTGTGCTAAATCAAACTAAAAATAACAGCTTCTATAGGCTTCACAGAACATACAGCCAATTTTCTGAAGCACCGAATAATCATCCATTGTGTGATGAGCTGCACAGGCAAATAATTACCGTAAGCAACAACCACGTACCAACAGAGCTCAGTAGATTCTGTAAGGCCTGTGAGAGGAGAACAGTGCTCCCTGCCAGCAATAGGAAGGTACTACCCAGATTTACTGTCTCCAAGTTCCATAAAAGACAGCATCCCCCTTTCCAGGAGGGAGTATGAAGAAAAGTAGAAATGGCTTTTCCTGGGCTCCAATACCAGAGCCAGCTTTTCATAGCATACTGAAAGCTCCGTGTTTACCACAGACGGTCTACCACAGTGTCACACCTGAGTCTACTCGTACTTAGCCACAGAAGTACAACCCAGGGGGCCTGATGATAGCTCTCCGCTGGAGTGCTGCCGTGGCTGACTAGAGAGGCAGCATTCTGTCCGGTGGGTGAAGAGATTGTTCTTCAGCTGACGTTTTCCATGGCAGAAGGAGTAAACAACCCTCTCCCAGCCACCTTGAGCTCACAGCTGAGAGTGTAGGATGTTTACACACACTACAACATGGTTACAGCCCAGGGGTTGGTGGGCCCCTGACCACCCACAGAGATCAGCATCTCATTCCGAGTGACCTGTGACACATGGTGTCCCTGTCTAGGACAACAAAAACATTCAACCATATGGGCTGAGTAAAGATATCAGCTAATTTTATTCACATCCTTATTTAGAGCTAAGTCTATCAAGTTTCAGAAGAGATACTTCCACAAGGTACTGAGACCTTCTGAATTGCTCAATACTCCCCAATATGTGCTTCCATGGCACTGTACTCACTACAAGATTTTATACCTGCATAGCAAACTAACTGCCAGATCTGCTCAAATATAAGTCCCATGAGGGCAAATACTGCCTCTCTTGCTCGCTACTGTTCCTGGTATTCCCATACTGGCATTGGTAAGTACTGCCTCAATGATGAGACTTTTCTGAATGCATCCTGACTATAGACAAATTCTTCTGAACCTAGCAGCTACACCGATACCTTTAGAAGACAGCAGGTCCACTCTCCTTAGTCTCCCTAAGATCCTGTGACCACATGTGTGGAAAAGTTGTCCTTGCAGCACTGGGCTGAGTGCTTCTGTATTTGCCTGTGGATACTGTAACTGGGATCACGGACAGCTGGCCTCTAAGAAACCTGAATCTTATATAATGTCATCCCAGACCAGGAAACAACTCCTAACATTCTTGATAGCTAAGCAAGTCTTTAACATAAGCTGACCTTCTGGGCTAATAATGTATTCTGTGCTTCAAACCCAGTTTCAATCCTCAACATGATTATGCAGGGCAGAAGAAGCAGGAGTGTCCCCTTTATTTTCATCTATGCCTCAAATTCTAGACTACCCTAATAATGACAAAGCCAGGTCCATTTCAACTCCAGCTTCTTTTCCATTTTAAACAAATGTCAGCTGGCAACCATGTCCTAGCAGGAATAACATACCAACAGCCTTTTGAACCATAAAACTGAGACTAAATGCTCTTTCTAAAGCTGTAGAAATAAGTTTGAATAAACCTCACCACCGCACTGAGGTTTCCCTTTTTATTTTATAAATAGGAAGACCAGACTTGACAGGTTAAGCTCTTGGCAATGAGAATATTAAGACTTGAGAACACAGACCAGATGATGGCAGTCAGGCAGCTGGGGGACACTAGTACTTCCTGCCTTTGATCTGTGGCTGGCTCTCGGTGTCCATGATTACAAGTATCAAGCACCAAATGTGTTTTTGTTTTAACAAGACAAATAGCAAACTATTTAATACGTCTGCCAGAACCCAAAATACCGAAAGCTATCAAGCACGTAGGTGGCTTCTCCTATGCTTCCTACTGTATCCTCTCAGGCAATAATGAACTAGACAGTTTCTAGGACACTGTTGTCAGGACAAAGCACGGCTGTTTTCAAATCACTGTGACAGAGGAGGAACAAGTATGGTTTCTTCTGTTTTATGAAGACTCATTCTGCAAATGGAGGTCAAGCCAGCAAGGGAATGATTATGCTTGATATAAAGAAATGAGTGGGAAGACAATGACATTTCAATGAACAGGAACTTTCAACTCATAGCTTAGTGGAGAAAAGTCAGCCCTCGACTACCTTTTACTGCAAACAGCCCAGTCATATCCACGGAAACAGAGAGATTCCAAATAATCTCTGAGAAGTCAGGACCTTAGATCACAATTCAGTATTTCCCTTTCCCAGGTGTAACAGCACCCTGAGCTCTATAATCCCTCAATGACTGAGTCAAAACAGAAGGGGGTACTTGTTTAATATTAGCAGTGGTGTTTCCAATGCTAAGACTGAAAACCAATGCCAGGGAACAAATAGCATCACTTCACAGGGCCATGACTACACTGATGAGCAGGCAGCTCCAGATGGGGAAAAAATGCATTTGCTTTAGTAGCAGAGCAAACCCCTCCTTCAGAGGTGTGTTTTGGAGAGTAGGCACTTTTAAAATGACTTTAGGAGGTGCCAGCCAATTTGGAGCTTGGGAAAACTTGTCTACAGAGAATTAGAAACTGCTATCTTAGAATTTCAGGCCAGCTTTCAGCAGTCTCAACCTTTTAAACGCCAGGCAGATGCTGTCCTGAATAGGGTGCCAATCAATAGCTCAAACACCTACAAAGAACTAAAACCTGGCAGCGTAAAGAGTGTTCCTGCTGGATACTCTTTAAAGGGAGACGCTTAAGTCCCAGCACTCAAAGGCAGAGGCAGGTGGATCTCTGAGTTCCAGGACAGCCTAGTCTACACAGAGAGTTTCAGTCTAGCCAGGGATACACAATGAGACCCTGTATCAAAAACCTAAACCTGGAGGACTTCAAGTCTAACATTCTGAAGGACAAACACTCTGAGACCCAGAAGGGCAAAGAACTCTGGAGGAAGGGAGAAGACAGTGATTTTCAACCTGTGGGTTGCGAACCCTTTTGCAGTGGGAGTACATACAACCTTTTCAACAGGGATCACCTAAGGCCATTGGAAAACATAAGATATTTACATTATGATTCATAACCGTAGTAAAATTAGAGTTATGAAGCAGCAACAAAATAATTTATGGTTGGGGGTCAGCATAACACAAGGAACTGTATCAAAGGGCTGTGGCATTAGGAAGGCTGAGGACCGCAGCGGTAGAAAACCACCCTTAAGTCCTCCATTCAACAGGCAGCCCACAGTGAACAAGGAGTCAGTGCAGTAAGAGCAATGCCTGACTGCAGCACAGATCGTACCGCCTGTTTTTAAAGGGAGCTTCGGGTGGACACATGGGAGTAAAAATCCAACAAGGAAAGCAGGCTCATGGTATCATTAGCTCCAAAAGAAGAGAGGCAGTTTGAGTCTTGTGACTTCTCAGAGAGAAAGGAAGCACCCCAAGAAGAGGAGTCAAGTCCAGGGCACAAACCTGTAATGTCTCAAAGTCGATGCGCGTAGCCGGGGACGACTGTGGCAGCCTGCCGCTGTAAACATCCGACTGAAAGCTCTTCTCAACAGCTTACAGCTTCCAGTCAAGGATGTTTACAGTAGCAAAGACTGCCCAGAAAAAAAGGAGCTTCAGTGAGGCACACCCTGCTCCCATAAAGGAGGTGACCCAGGGCTTGCAAACCCTCATGAAGGGTCAGAATTAATGTCAATTAGGTACCCACTTCTCCAACGCATTTTCTGACTGGTTATGAGTACAGGTCAGCATGGGGAGAATGGTTGTCATTAAATGACTATGGACAGTATACTACAAAATCATTTGTTAAAAACACCTAAATTTTATGAACAAAAATCAGGCAGAACACTGTATGGCTTTGCTTCTGTGAGGCTCTGCCACTATTTCCCAAATGTTCCACTAAACCTAGTGAATCATGTGAACTGTGTGCCTGAAAAATGAGCTCTATAGGATGGGTCTATTACAGTCACAATGGAAAGTTATATGCACTCAAATCTCAACAAAACAGTTGGTGGGAGCTCTGGGGGTGAGCAGGCAGAAGAGAGGGCAGACACTCAGTTCTTGTGATTGAAAAGAAAAATGTAAATGGTGTTCTAAACTTGGTTGGGGCCGGGCGATGGGGGCGCACGCCTTTAATCCCAGCACTCGGGAGGCAGAGGCAGGC
>NC_022016.1:62225518-62233528 GCF_000317375.1 Microtus ochrogaster | reverse complement strand
AAAAAAAAAAAAAACAATAAACTTGGTTGGGAACTTTAAGGCTCTGAACCAGTGACTGGAGGGTAGAGCCAGGGCACTACGTAAGACACAACAGACTAAGGAAAAAGGTCTCTCACTCCAATGCCCTTATTTACAGAGAAGCTGATTCTTAGAACCTGAAATCTGCCTGGCTGAGAAAATTTTAATTTTGCATCAAGAGATCTTGAAATAAGTTCATTCCACTGTTTATGACTGAAGTCTTTAACTGTCACTACAACAGCACCCCAAGGCACTGAGTTAAAAGCACCCATAAATGAGGAGAAGGAAATGTTGAGGATGATCTGGGCTAGAGAGGAGAAACAAAAATAGCAAATGCCTTAGGAGAGTGGGAGGAGCCCTCAACAGCAGTGTGCCCAAACCCTGCAGCCAACAGTTGGGCATGCCCTCCCTGCTCACCTGACGCTTTGGAGGCTTCAGTTCATCTCTTGGAACAATATCGATGAGAAAGTCGAACTGATCAAATTTTGTAATTGCCATAGCAATATCATTCCTCTGCAACAAAGAAAAACAGAGTTTAAAAACAAACAAAAAAAAATCAGGTGTAGGAAGAATATAGTTTTTTTGGCTTTATTATCTTTCAAGTAAGAAGATATGACTCCCCTCCATGCCCCACTCCCTGAATATGGGATTAAACCTAGGGCCTTGCCCATATTGGGCAGGTGTTCTACCCCAGCCCAAGGAGATGACTTTTAGGTTGCACTAAATATCTGTAGGTGTGTCTAGAGCTAAATAAAAACAGCCAAACTTGTATCAGACTTGTCTGACAAAAATCAACGAAAGGGATACACACATCTTGTGCTCTGGGACAGGACACCTGAGTCCTACTCACTACTGTTTCTGCTTGTTCTGGTTTCAAGGCCCTCCATACAGTTGTCAAAGTACCATCCTCCAGATAATTCAGGAAACAAAGCCAGTAGTCTCAACTGGTACTCTGTGGTTGGAAAGGTTAGCCCAACATTCATTCATATGATCCTTTTCAAAGTCAATCCACTATTTCATTTTCTTTCTTTTACAGGCAATTATAATTGAATTAATTGATCTCTGTATGTTAGCTATGGTTTTTAGTTTGGAATTCAAGATTGCATTGCTTAGTTCAATGCAAAGTTTAAATCTGAATTTAAGCCTCAGTGCTCAAGTCTTGTTTACTAGGTAGCTGACAAGAATGTCTTAACATGCTCGGGTAGGCTTTCTCTTCAAGCCTGACATCCCCCTTCCTAGGAGTTTAATATATAGATCTTTTTTTTTTTATTTATTATGTATACAATATCCTGTCTGTGTGTATATCTGTAGGTTAGAAGAGGGCACTAGACCTCATTACAGATGGTTGTGAGCCACCATGTGGTTGCTGGGATTTGAACTCAGGACCTTTGGAAGAGCAGGCAATGCTCTTAAACCACTGAGCCATTTCTCCAGCCCTAATATATAGATCTTAATATGTGTAGTTCATTCAAAGTTTTAAGGGAAAAGAAAAAACACTAACTCAAGTGTATGATATATTCAAGTAGGTAGGGAAAAGTAAACTTTAAAATGTATTTTAAATAGATCACTTTGACAGGTGGTGGTGCACACACCTTTAATCCCAGCACTGGGAGACAGAGTCAGGCGGATATCTGAGTTCAAGGCCAGCCTGATCTACTGAGCAAATTCCAGGACAGCCAGAACTACAGAGAAACCCTGTCTCGAAAACAAAACAAAACAAATAGACCACTTTATGGCTGGATGATGTGTGAGGTTCAATAAATCAGATAGAGTAAATTTTTTTTTTCTTTTTAGTACACAGCACCCAGTATTCCCAGACAGCTTCCCATCAAAGTATTAACTAGGCCCAACCTGGAAACTATACCATCATTGTGTCTACAAAGTATACCTGTGTTCCAACAGAGGAAGATCACAATTACATATGGCAGAGACATCGGTCCAAAGCACAGGAGAGGAAAAGTCAGGCAAAAGCAGTGTTTGCCTTAGTTTTCCCAGTGTGAGTCTGCATTACCTGAAGGGTACGGCGTTTGTTGTCCTCTGTGTGGATCCAGGCTCGAAGAGTCAGCTCTGTGATAAAGATCTGGGCTGCCTTGGCGAAGAGCACAGGGGCTTCTGCACTGATCATCTAGAAGAGATTGTCGGCCCACACTGTCAACCACCATAAAGAATATTCAAGCCAGTCAGTCTCTTATGTCAATGCTATCTTGGGACAAGAGCTAAAAAAAATAAGGTGATGGCCTCTGGAGAGTCCAAAGTAAAATAAATCCCTGGGTAGGGGTAAAACAGGTAACAGGAAGAAAGGAAGGGAAGGCTGCATACTTATCTAGTGCCTGCCATTGTGAGGTGCCATCCATAGGGTTCACTCTTTGCCTTGTTAGTGTCTCTTATAATATAGGCCAGACTCCTTAGATGCTTGATTCTCACCTCCCAATGCTGGGATTATAGGCATTTAAAAAAACAAAACAAAAAACCTTCCAAACAAATAGGGCTTAAAAAAAAGTAAAGTGATGTGGCCACAGCTACAGAACAAGTAGGTGGCAGAGTTTAGATTCTAATTCCAAAAATTATTTGAGGGAAGTCTGGGTGCCAATGGAATGGGATAAAATCTCACAAATTTTACCTTTCTGGCCTTTATTTTTCTTAAACTAGAAAAACAAAACAAACAAACAAAAAGCAAAGATAAACTTCTGGTGTTATTAAGGGAAGTAAGAAGCTGTCACCTGTGTACCCAGCACAGTGCCTAAAAATACTAAGCTTCCTTAGTATGTTTGACTTCCAAATTCAACCAAAGTTGTAGAGTTATATAGACGGGATGTGTGTGTCTTTAACTATATATACTGGGATCTTGGTTCTACCAACACAGGTGGTCATTTCATTCTTTTGCATACTTCCACAGCTGTAAAATGGGCAGGCATGATGGCACATGCCTAGAGTATCCCAGCGTTCAGGAGGGAGAGACAGGATAATCAAAAGTTCCAGGCAAAGCTAGGCTACATAATGAGGTGACACCTGTCTCGACAAACAGATTACTTATCCCATAGAGTTATTCAAGGAACAAAACTAATAAAAGGGAATATAAACGCTATATGAACTGTTAGTTGTCATTGAAAATTCAAAGACAGTTTACATTTATAGAGAAGTGACTAAGTTATTCATCCCTGAGAATCATAATCAGAGGTGAACTCATAGGGGAAAAAGGCAACAAGGATTTATCCTCTCATAAGTGTAATTCATTCATGGCTTGTTATTTATTTAGTTTTTTTTGGGGGGGGGGTGTTCTCTATGTGGCCCTGGCTATCCTGGAATTTGCTCTATAGACCAGGCTGGCCTGGAACTCAGAAATCTGCCGTCAGCAGCTCTGCTTCCCAAGTGCTGGGATTAAAGGACTGACTGTTTTTAAGGTCAAAATATCAGAAAGATACATGTGGTTTAAATGAGAATGGCCCCCACAGGCTAATATATTGAATACTTGGTCCCCAGTTGGTGGAACTGTTTGGGAAGGATTAGGAGGTGTATCTTTATTGGAAGAGGTATGTCACTGGGGCACGCTTTAAGGTTCTAAAACCCATACCATTACAGTCCCTCTGCCTTGTGATTGTATCTTAAGATGTCAGCTCCCAACTACTGCTTGTACTATACCTGCCTGCCTGCTGCATGCTCCCTAACATAATGGTCATGGACTCTAACCCCCTGAAACTCTAAGTCCTTTAGTCATGGTGTCCTAGCACAACAAGAGAAAGTGACTAAGGCAGCGCAATATCATCAGTAGAACTTTCTCACAGCTCAGAAAAAGACAGACTGCAGCAAGATGCTGAGAATAGTAATGTTCTGTTGAACTGATAAAAAAAAAAACGTTTAAAAAATATAAAAACAAAAGAATTAGGGGAAAGCAACAAGTACGGTATGTACTCACTCATAAGTGATATGGTATTAGACGGAAAGCAAAGGATGACCAGCCTACAGTCCATGACTCCAGAGAAGCTAGGTAACAAGGAGAACCCTAAGAGAAATATACATGGATCCCCTGAGAAGGGGAAATAGACAGGTTCTCCTGAGAAAACTGGGAGGAGGGAGAAAGGGGAGGGAGAAAAGGAGAAGGGGAGGGGGAAGAACTTGAGGGAATGGGATGGTCGAGATGGGAAAAGGACAGAGAGTGAGAGCAAGAAAAGTGATATCTTGATTGAGGGAGACATTATGAGGTTACAGGAAACCTGGCACTAGAGAAATTCCCAGGAATCCACAAGAATGACCCCCAGTTAAGGCCCTAAGCAATAGAGGAGAGGATGCCTGAACTGGCCTTGCCCTGTAGTTAGATTGATGACTATCTTAAATGTCATCATAGAACCTTCATCCAGCAACTGATGGAAGCAGATGCATAGATCCACAGTAAAGCACTGGGTCAAACTCCTAAAGTCCAGTCAAATAGAGGGAGGAGAAATAACATGAGCAAAGGGGTCAAGACCATGATGGGGATACCCACTGAAACAGCTTACCTGAGCTAAAGGGAGCTCAATGACTCTGGTCTAACAGCAGGGGAACAAGCACAGAACCAAACTAGGCCCTCTGAATGTGTATGACAGTTGTATGGCTGGGGCAGACTGTGGGGCCATTGGCAGTGAGACCAGGATTTATCCCTACTACTTGTACTATAAAACTTTTAGAACCCATTCTCTTTGGAGGGATACCTTGTTCAGCCTAAATATAGTGGAGAGAGCCTTGGTCCTGCCTCAAAGCAATGTGCTAGATTTTGGTGACCTCCCATGGGAGGCCTTATCCTCCCTGAGAATAAGGATTGGGGGTGGAGTAGGAGGAAAGGTAGGAGGAAGGAGTGGGAACTGGGATAGGTATGTAAAATGGGAAAAGATAGTGTAAAAAAATTAGGGGACAGCCCCTGATCTCAGAAGCAAACAGTATCTGGGAAAAAACTCCCACAATATCCCTGATTTTCAAAGAAACATCATACAATAACTAAAAATTTCAATTTAAGGTCACTTCATTTTAGATAAAAGCCAAATAAAATCATAGGTAACATGTCCTAATATTTTCCTTTCTGTTGAACTGTATGCCCGAGAGCAGTACCCATAGTTTCAGCTCTAATATGAACCTTAAAGATAAGGAGAATTCACCTTCACATCTTCGTCCAGTTTCATAATCTTCTTAATACGAGCCAGTGGGAGTTCCTGCACTCGGAAATCTTTCTGAAATGAGCAACAAGAGGCACATGAGTAGGGGGATGGCCAGCAGAGTGGCAGAGCACAGGCAGAGCAGACAGACTGGCATAGAACCCTCCACTCAGGAAATACGGCAGGGGATGAAGGGCAGATAAATTAACAAAATACAAGCTCTGGACAAAATTCTTCACTTAGCCCTTGTGGAGCTCCAAGTTCTCACAGTACCCTCATGAAAGACAGCCAGTAAAATGTCCTTTGTTTCTGCTCAGGAGAGATTCATTCATTTCAAGTATCTCCTCTTCTTTCCCTTTTTTTGTTTTTTTGTTTTTGTGGTTGTTTTGTTTTTTTCTATAACAGTTCTGACTTTCCTGGAACTCGCTTTGTAGACCAGGTTGACCTGGAACTCAAGAGATCTACTTGCCTCTGCCTCTCATGTGCTGGGTAACCAAGTTTACTAATCTACAATATGAATATTAAGATGAAATCTCTGCCTCCAATGCTTTCCCTATCCTGTCGGTTCTTTGTTTGTTTGAGACAGGACCTGATTACTGGTTGGCCTCAAACTCCAGAGTACCTTCCTGCCAGTTCTTTTTTTTTGTTGTTTTTGTTTTTTTTGTTTTTGTTTTTTCGAGACAGGGTTTCTCTGCGGCTTTGGAGCCTGTCCTGGAACTAGCTCTGTAGACCAGGCTGGTCTCGAACTCACAGAGATCCGCCTGCCTCTGCCTCCCGAGTGCTGGGATTAAAGGCGTGCGCCACCAACGCCCGGCTTGCCAGTTCTTTACTCTGTGAGAATCCTAAGGGTGTAAGTAAATTTAGCAGCTGCCTCTAGAGACAGTCCTGCTACTTTCTATTTTTTTTAAATTATTTATTATGTATACAATATACAACATTCTGCCTCCATGTATGCCCGCACGCCAGAGGAGGGTGCCAGATCTTATTACAGATGGTTGTGAGTCACCATGTTGTTGCTAGGAATTGAACTCAGGACCTCTGGAAGAGCAGCCAGTGCTCTTAACCTCTGAGCCATCTCTCCAGCCCCTGCTACTTTTTCTTTAACAAACGAAAATAGGATGGGGAAAATACACTAATATTGCTGGGATTTAAGAAAAACCTTTTTTTTTTTTTTTTTTGGCCAGGTGGTGGTGGTGGCGCACGCCTTTAATTCCAGCTCTCGAGAGGCAGAGGCAGGCAGATCTCTGAATCTGAGGTCAACCTGGTCTACAAAACAAGTTCCAAAATAGCCAAGGCTACAGAGAAAAATCTTGTCTCAAAAGACCAAAAAAAAAAAAAAAACAAAAACAAAAACAAAAACAAAAACAAAACCACCTTTTTTGAGTAGTACCACTCAAATTATGTAGAATTTAAGCCCTGGCTTTATTTTGAAACTACTATTTTAACCACATGCACAAGGGTGGATACAATTCTAGAAATAAAAACTAACTTGAATTTTGGAGCAGTAGTGAGCAGAAAGCTATAATGAGAGACTAGCACATGCTGAAGCTAGGCATTAAACAACTGCTCTGTAAGGGCCCCTAGTGTGACTCTCTAAATCCACGATGATCACCTGGGTATACACATTGTTATATTATGGAAGAACTATTATTTGAGATTTGATAAAAATTAACAAGCATAGGGAACTTTCTTTTCCAAACTAGCAGAAAACTGACATGCATGTCAAAGAAGGTATTCTAGAAAACTATCACTAGGCTTCCTAGCTTCTCCTCTGAAACCAATATATATAGAGAGAGAGGATAAACTATTAAAATAAAATACCTAAGACAGCTAATGGGGCTTGGCACTGGAGTACACAACTTGAGCTCCAGCACTAGAGAGGCAGAAGGCGGCAATCTCTGTGAGTCTGAGACCAGCCTGGTCTACAGAACAAGTTCCTGGACAGCCAGTGATACATAGTGAGACCGTTTCTCAAAAACAAACAGAAAAGAATGGGCAGCATAGAGGAATACCTTCAAAGCAGAAACTTAAAAAGGATACCCAATGTCTCTACACATACTAACAAGCTACTCAGCTCTACAAATTCAAATACCATCTTTTCATATTTTTCTCTTCCAAATTAGGTAACATTCTCCTCAGAGCCTCTACTATAATCAATCCTGGAGTGGCAAAGGATGAGAGGTTCAGTTACTACAATATTACCAGAAGACAGTAGAGCACATTCTAACCTTGTTTCTGCTCCTCTTTCATTCAGTGCATCCCGATAGCCCAACCTACTCTGTGACACCTATCTATGACTTTATGAAAGTACAATCCTATTCCTAGTTTTAAGAAACTTTCATTTGCCAAATACAGTCACATCAAAAACATTATATAGCTTCTTACACTAGAGAGAGGGCATATGACATCCCATTAGGACACAAGGACGAGAACAACCAGCTGGCAAATTGGGGTTAGAGGGAAAGAAGAGTTGAGGAATGTTCCACAGGAAAGGTGACAGGAATTATGTCCACATGATACTAAGACTTGTATTCTCACAGAGAGAATAGGAAGCACCAAATACCACCTGCAGTGTCAAAAGTATGACCTGGGAGCAAAGGAGAGCAGGAGCAAAGAAGGAGCTGGATTAGGGCCATACACTTGAAGGTATTTTTAAAAAGTGTTTAATCACAGCAATCTATCCCTTGCTTTTTTAGTAATGTGGTGCATCACACAAGATAATGTTACTTAGAAATGTCAGAGAGAAAGTAAGGCTAGATCTCTTGCAAATGTGCTGTCATTTGTCATTTCCACAAGATTTTTCCAGGATTACTTAACCAAAGCACAGAGTTGATATCTCTCTCTCTCTCTCTCTCTCTCTCTCTCTCTC
>NC_022016.1:62213500-62224976 GCF_000317375.1 Microtus ochrogaster | reverse complement strand
GTGGCTACTGGTACAATAATGGCATGACTATGTAGTAGTACCCAACAGCTTTCTGACTGAATGTGAGGCCTGCTCCATTGAAAAGAATTCATGCCCAGGACTCTAGATCTGGGGAAGGTGGGGAGACACCTAGAAGAGGACCCTATTACTGTTGGGGTTTTTTTCTAAATGTAAAATTACTTTCTAAATAACTACGTTTATACCCATAGATTCAACCATGGTCACAGAAACTTCTTTTGACAGTGGGTAATTCATAACATTGACTGTCAAGCACTTAGCCCTCAATGAAACATTTATATCAATACCTCAAAGACTCGGGAAATTGTGGTAAAAGAGTAAGAAGAATTTAAGAGTTGGAAGATTGGGAGGAATACTGTGAAGTCTTCTAGATAAGCCATGGCTCTTAAACTCATGAACTCACAGCAACTATGGTTACTGTACAAAACCTTTAAGATCAATCCAGTCAATACTCCATCACGGATGAGAGGGGCTCATGAGGATGCACCCCTAACTGAGGGCTGCTGCAGGAAGAAGAGTCATTTCCCAAGTTCCCAAGAATGACTCCATATACATGCCCATGCAAATAGAACTAATTGGAAACAGTGAGTTAATTTCTTTTTAAAAGTGTGTGAAGGTGGCAGGGTAACATTTAGGAAGGTCTGGAGGGGGGATCTGAGGTGGATATGTTCAAGATGCATTGTATACATGTATGAAATTGTTTTTTGGGGTTTTTTTTTGTTTATTTGTTTGTTTGGTATGGTTTTTCGAGACAGGATTTCTCTGTAGCTTTAGAGCCTATCCTGGAACTCTCTCTGTAGACCAAGCTGGCGTCCAACTCAGAGATCCACCTGCCTCTGCCTCCCAAGTGCTGGAATTAAAGGTATACGTCACCACCACCACCCGGCTGTAAAAGAATGTAAGATTTCTTTTGTATGTACTCGTGTATCTGTATATGTGATGTGTTACATCACATGTGTATGAATGTCTACAGAGGATAGAAGAAGGTATCAAATTCCCTAAAGCTAACCTATCCAACCTTTTTATTTTGGAAGATCTCATGATCCCCAAGCCTTGAACTCTCTAAAGAGGCAGTATGTGGGAGCTGGAAAGATGGCTCAATGGTTAAGAGCACTTGTTGCTCTTGCAGAATATTCAGGTTTGGATCCCAGAACCACATGACAGCTCACAAGCATGTGTAACTCCAGTTCCAGGAGACCTGAAACCTTCTTCTGACACCTGTAGGTACCAGACACATATATAGTACACATACACACACACACACACACACAGGCAAAATAAAAACACTCATATACATAAAACAAAACAAATCTTAAAAAATTTTAAAGAGGCAGTATGTGAAAAATGGATCATAACATGGTGTGGTGGTTTGAATGTAACCGGCCCCCATGGTCTTATAGGGAGTGCCACTATTAGGAGGTGTGGCCTTGTTGGAGGAAGTGTGTCACTGTAGGGATGGGCTTTGAGGTTAACTAAGTTCAGAATACTGCCCAGTGTCACAGTTTACTTCCTGTTGCCTGCAAGATGTAGGGCTCTCAGCTACTCCTCCATCATGTCTGTCTGCACACTGCCATGCTCCCTATCATGATAATGGATTGAATCTCTGAAACGGTGAGTGAACCCCAGCCTTAAATGGTTCCTTTATAAGAGTTGTCATGTTCATGGTGTCTCTTCACAGTAACAGAAACCCTAACTAAGTCACATGGGGATTATGAGGGTGAGGTCTTCCTGACAACAACCTCATCTTCTATAATCCCATCCCAGCTAGAAAGACACGCTTAAGAGTCCAAGGTTAAGTTTGCCAGGAAAAGGGATCTCTCTACCAAGAGCTTACTGAAGCCCCACCCTGGCTTTCATGTCATTGGCAGCCTTGTGAGAGTGAAGAGCACTGAACATCTTCCAGTTGAGCCAAGAGGAAGGACTAACACCCAAACTCTTCCTTGACTTTGCAGGGACTGGCTCAGTAAATTGTAGAATAGACTCTCTCTGCACATTCTCATGCTCCTCACTACGGTGTGAGCACTGTATTTAAATTACTGCCATGTTAAAGTGCCAAGTTTCAAGAGACCTGAAATTACTCAGTTGAAAGCCAAAGAAAAGTCAGTGAGTTTTTAAGCAGTACTACAGAGAGAATCCAGAGTTTTAGGTAACAGAAACCTCTTCTACTCAGCCATTGAAAGATCTAGAATGTCAAGATTCTTCATCCTTCTTAAAGTATTAATTTTCATGGTTAGCTTCATTTTGGAATTGCCTGAGGGAAGCTTTTGAAAATCAAGTTGGTTGGGCTCTGTTGCAGATTGACCACAACAGAACTCCAAGGGTAGAATCCTGGCATCAAGTTTTTTGAAAACTCCCTTCATAGCTATCATCAAGAGTTAGGGTTAAGGGCCACTCTCTTAACTAGGCCTTGTTACTCAAATGCTATTCTTAGACTAGTAATGGCATTACCTAAGAATGCAAAGGAAACCGTCTCAGGATTCACTTCAGACTAATAATAATCAGAATTAATTTTCAGCTGGTTTCCCTCCTAGGGCTCTCACAGACATTAAGTTTGCAAAGCACAGATCTATAGGAAGAGCTCATAACACATGGCCTGTTTTCCCGATTGTTATTCAAACAGGCTCTCACTGTGTGGCTCTAGCTGGTCTGAAACTGCTATGTAGACCAGGCTGGCCTTGAACTCAAGAGATTCACCTGCCTCTGCTTCCCAAATGCTGGGGTTAAAAGAAGCCATCTTGCCAGGCCCAGGACCTGTTTAAAAGATTTTTTTTTATTCATTTTATGTATATGAGTACTTTGCCTACATGTATGTCTATAGACTATATGAGTGCTTGTTGCCCATAGAGGCCAAAAGAAACTAAAGTTACAGATGGTTGTGAGCTACCATGTGGATGCTGGGAACTGAATCCAGGTCTTCAGGAGGAACAGCCACTAGTACTCTTAAACAGTGAGCCATCTCTTCAGACCCCAGGACCTGTCTTTTACCAGTCCATCAACCTTAAATGTTCTTGCTTGGTTATCTGATTTGACTATAGTGTTAGGAATGTCACTATCCTGCCTAGAAGTGTTACAGTATAAAAAGATGAAGTTGTAAATGAAAGGAAAATGACTTAACTAATTATAGCAATGTGAACACTGAACTGGACATAAAGTAAGCCGAGGGAAAATTAGATTTCTCAAGATTCAGGATCCTCTCACCATTTTGCCCCATCCACAGTTACCCAAATCACTACTCCCAAAGACTAAATCAGTTTTCTTGTCCCCACTCTCAAAGAGGTCCTGACAATTATAAAACTCAATGCCAAGATGTCTACTGTGACATCACATGGTGCAGAATGCTTGTAATTCTGCTGTTTGGGACGCTGCAAGGACAATCCTCAGGCCCCTCCTTCTGCCCCAATGAGTGAGACAGAGTAGGGAGGGAAATTTGGATCCTCAATGAGATCCCTGCCACTACTTACAAGTGTAAAAAACATCTATCACTGACTCTCCTTAGAGTCTCAGTAAACAGGCATATATAAAGTTTTATGTAATCACCGAGAGGCATGATTAGCGTTAGGATTTATAACCAATGCTGAACACTTGAATTCATGGACAATTACAGAACTTTTAAGAGTTTGGGAGCAGTATGGTCAAGTTGAGATGAAGGATAAATTGCTATTACCTAATTCAGACTAAAACAACTGAGAACAGGTATGCTCAGTACATCATGAAAATTACCTCCTGTCAAAGTTTAATTACTTGCTTCGGAACAACCTCAGCCCCAAGTCAGACAACATCACTTTTACAAATATTCTTGTTTTACTTATATTTGGATAATTTAAGCATAATGGATTTTTTTAAAAACTTGCTCAAGAAAAAAATAGAAAAGAAAAAAATCTGCTCAATATTTTAAGTATCACCTAAGAGGATCTGATATATCTGGGAAAGTCTATTATCAATCTGGGTGTGGTGGTACACTTCTGTAACTCCACCCCATGGGAGGCAGACACAAGAGGATCTCTGCATATTCAAGGCCAGCCTGGTCAACACAGGGTGATTCTAGATTGGCCAGCGATATATAGCACGACCTGGTCAACTCCCTTTCCTCAAAACTCTAATTGTAAGCACCACAGATTTCTGGAAAGACCCAAATTAAGTGCTAAAATGCTGCATAGGCAAAGGTATAGTCAGAGAAGTGGAGGCCTTCATGTGCTACAGGCCTGAACTCTCAGAACAACACCCCCAACTCCACTCTATCATGAACACTTGGAACTGGTACTGCTCTGCACTAAGTCTAAAGTAAAGTCTGATTCATCCAGTCATTCATTATGCAGTTGTTTTTTTTGTTTTGTTTTTTTTTGTTTGTTTGTTTTTTTGGTTTTTCGAGATGGGGTTTCTCTGTGGCTTTGGAGCCTGTCCTGGAACTAGCTCTGTAGACCAGGCTGGTCTTGAACTCACAGAGATCCGCCTGCCTCTGCCTCCCGAGTGCTGGGATTAAAGGCATGCGCCACCATCGCCCGGCTGCAGCTCTTTTTTTTTTTTAATGTTGTTTGTTTATTATGTTCTGTCTCCATGTACGCCTGCATGCCAGAAGAGGGCACCATATCTCATAATGGGTGGCGTGAGTCACCATTTGGTTGCTGGGAATTGAACTCAGGACCTCTGTAAGAGCAGCTAGTGCTCTTAACCTGAGTCATCTCTCCAGCTCCTCATTATGTTGCTCTTATATGTCAGTCACTCTCCAAGCAGATGTTACAACAAAAGTCTAAGGAATCTTTCAGAGATACATGGAAAATTTTAGTTTTAAGTCAATAAAGAACAGCACTTCTTACAATTCTTTCTCTTTACCTACAAAACTTGAACCAGAAGGCTATTTACCGTACCAGCTTCACCCAAATCAAACAAGCACATACAATCAAATAAACATGACCATTAAATTATATGATGGCTAATCTTGGCTGTCACCTTTACTGTAGCTGATAGCCGGGCGGTGGTGGCGCACGCCTTTAATCCCAGCACTTGGGAGGCAGAGGCAGGCGGATCTCTGTGAGTTCAAGGCCAGCCTGGGCTATAAGAGGTAGTTCCAGGACAGGCTCCAAAGCTATAAAGAAACCCTGTCTCAAAAAACAAAACAAAACAAAAAAGTCAACTTTACTGTAGCTGAAATCAACTAAAACATCAACTGCTGGGGCACTCCTGTGAAAAATTTTCTCGATCCGATTATCTGAAGTGGGAAGACCCACCCTAAATCTGGGTAGCACCTGGTGGCAGCCTACATAAAAGGATAAGGAGAAAAGAGCCCTTTGCTTTTTGTCTGCTTGCCCTCACTGTCAACGGCAAATTTACATGCCTTGCTAGAGCATTCCTTTGCTAGTATCAGAACCAATTTCTTGAGGATTCCAACAAAGACTGGAGATCAGGAGCCCTTTAAGAATCCTCTTGGCCTTCAACACCAGATTGGGCCTAGCTGAGCATCTGCCAGATTCTTGGCTTCTCCAGCGTAAGACACTCATTGTTGGTGAGCCAACTGTGTTTGAGTGCATGTTCTTTCAGAAACCCTGACTAGCTGGGCGATGGTGGCGCACGCCTTTAACCCCAGTGTTAGGAGGCAGAGGCAGGCGGATCTCTGTGAGTTCGAAGCTAACCGGGTCTACAGAGTGAGCTCCAGGATAGCCAGGGCTACACAGTGAACCCATCTTGAAAAACAACAAAACATTATCTTCCAAAAATCTGTGCAAAACACCCTGCTTCTGACTTTGTGATATCACTGCGACACCCCCTGTTCTCTATCAACCAACACTTGAGAATACTGAACAGTAACAGATCTTCTCACTAGAAATCCATTCTGTACACAGGCCACCCAAAAAAAACTCAGGAAGGCTAAATCATCTAAAACTCCCTTCTATTTTATCCTGCCTTTCTCCTGAACCACACACTACATTCCTACCCCCAACCTTTACTATACTGAACTTCTTTCTTGCTATTCCTCTAAACACAAGGTCCTTTCCTCTGGGACAAAGCCTTTGCACATCCACTTTTTGTTGCCTAGGATAGAACTATTTTCCCACCTCATGCATGTGGCTAATGTTCACTCACTTTTCAAGACTCAATAAAAACAAACATACTATTCTTTTTTCTTTTTTGTTTCTTACTAAGTTTTATTAAGGCTCAATTCATCAGGTTAGTAGCAAGTACTTTACCTCCTAAGCCACCTCAACACCTCTATATGCTGTCATTTAAAGTCTTCTCTAGCTCAACCACATAGAAGAAGGTACTACACTGCCTTCGGGGCTCCCTTAGCACATCCCTATTTACTGCTTCTGGATTCACCACTGTGACTGTGTCCACAAATATTAAGTAAGTATCTATTGACTAATTACTCTAATTGTAATTAGAAGACTGTAAGCTTCTCAAAGTTGGGGTTGCATTGTGACTTTTCTAAGTTCACAGTATCAACAGGAGATGATTTTAGTTCAAAGGGACATGACTATGAAGGTTGTTGTTGTTGCTGTTATTGTCACATGTAGGGGAAGAAGAGTGTTACTGACAGTGAGTAGAGGCCAGGATGCTGCTAAACAACCTGCAATCCATTGAACAGCCCGAGAACAGAGATGTGATAATGCTGCCACTGAGAAAGCCTGGCCCGAACTAAATTGATCTTTTTTTCCCTTTCTTGTTTTTTTCTTTTGGTTTTTTGAGACAGGGTTTCTCAGTAGCTATGGAGCCAGTCCTGGAACTCGCTCTGTAGACCACGCTGGCCTCAAACTCACAGAGATCCACCTGCCTCTGCCTCTGGAGTACTGGGATTAAAGGCATATGCCACCACCACCTGGCTTAAGTGTTTAAAACCTGGAAAGAGTACTGCCTTACAGCACATCTCCTGAATAAGCCACTAACAGTTCTCATCCAATTACAGAAAGATGGTACAGCCAATGAATTAAGCTAAAGAAACAGGCTAACTAGTACAGGAAGAGCAACCTTTGCTTCTCTGTACTTCCTAAAGCGTCAGTTTCATCAGCCTGCCTCCAAGTAGAGTATCAAACAGTCACTTAGTCACAAACAACACCCTGGCATCGCCACTCAAAGGGGAAGTCTACTTTCCTTTCCCAACATATAGGTCAGGAAAGCCCTGTGCCTTTGTAAGCACATTTGAAAATGGAAGTGTTTGTGACTTGTTTATGCTGTCTACTTTGGAGCTCATTGCTCTTCCTTACCACTGTTAAGTTCCGGATTTCTTCCATGACTCTGGGCCAGAAGGACTGGAGGCTTTGCTGGGCATCACTGCTGCTGGTACCGCCAAACCCTCCTTCTGTGGACATTTTCACAGACTAGGTTGTCCTCAGAAACACCTGCACCTAGAATTAAAAGTGTGCTAGGATTAAAGGCATGCAACACAGTACCTGGCTTCAAATGTGTAACTTTCTAGGCTTCGTGAGTTCACACCTCCATAGCCCTATTACTACAGGGTCTATACTGTACTTCAGATGTACCCAGAACACAGAAATCATTAGGAAAGAGACAGCAATGCACACGTCCAGGCTAGCCAAGAACTCTCTACATATCCAAGGATGACCTTGAATTTCTAATCCCCTTGCCTCTACTTCCAGAGTACTGGCATTATTGACACATGTCACCACGTCTAGTTTATGTGGTGTTGGGGACTAAACTCAGGCTTGGTGCTTACTAAACAAAATATTCTACTGAGCTACATCTCCATCTCCTTGAAGAAAATTTTAATTTAATTATATTAACAATTTCTTATGAAATATTCATGACAAGAGTGAAAAATCAACCTTTTACTAAATAGGCAAATTTTTTATAAAAACTTTTCTAGCCAGATGTGGTAGTACACACCTGTAATGCAGTCTTCAGGAGGCTGAGGTAGAGGACCGAGAGTTCAAAGCTAGCTCAGGCTACATAGTGGGACCCTGTCTCAAAACAGAGTAGTGATGAGGAAATGGGTATGTAGCTCAGTGGGAGGGCAGTTGCCTAGCATTTACAAAGTCTCCTGAGTTCCCTAGCATCACACACAAAAATAATATATTGAATACTGAGTATGGTGGCTCATACATTTAATCTCAGCATTGGGGCCAGGGGCTGAGGAAAGATTATCTTTAGTTGGATACTTAGTGAGACCAGGCTACTTAGTGAGACCATATCTGAAAACAAAAACAAACAAAATCCAGAAATAATCTAACTTTGTTGCAGGGAACAATGGACAGGTGTGACCTTAGCACTCTGCTATGCAAAAAGGGAAAATCGCACCAGTGTTGCTGATACCTTTCCTTCACCCACTGATGACTACGTTTAGTTGGAGCATGGGCGCCTGTGAGATGTAACATTTGGTAAGCTTTAACTGTTTTCTAATCTCCCGTCTAAGCACACAAATATAAGGGTACACAATTCAAGAAGCACTTTTACAACCATCGTGCAGTTTGTCTTAAATTGAACAGTGCATATTCTTCCTTTACCTGCCTATATGTATGAGCCACATGGACAGGCTTTTAAATTTACACTATATCTCAAGCAATATAGTTCATAAAAAACAAAATTATTAAAGTAACACAGCCTAAGTATAAATACAAACTAATTCTGCTGAAATTAGTTTAAATTCTCAAAAAAAGGGGTGGAAGGGGGAGCAACCTGAGTTACTTACTGTAGTAATTAACACATAAGTGGCAACTGAATTGATCTTGCTACAGAATTAGCTCATTTATAATCTTTATATACCATGGGAAAACATGCATCATCATCTGAATGATGAAACACATATTTAAATTAGAAGAATTATTCCTAATAGCAGCACTTGGGAGGTAGAAGCAGGAGAATGGGCGATTTTGAGGCCAGCCTGGGCTACGCGGTGAGACCATGTAGGAGGTTGAGGAAATCCGGAGCTTCAGGATTCTTTTCTTTGTATGTTAAGTCATTATCTACCACTGAATAAAGCCATTTATATAACGCTGACAAAGATAAAACTGTCTTTAGACCAAGCACATTAACTTACATCACTCTTATCAAAAATGCAGTATAGAATTTCTCAGATTTAATTCATTATTGATATTCAATTTATTATTTATGTTCATTAATTACTTTATAAGTTCTTGAATAAAACTTCCTGTTTAATGAGCTGAAGTAGTCAATCTGTTGCTGAAAGTATTTTCAACTCCCAGTATCTATTAATTTATCTGATTTTAAATTAACTAATTTTATAAATCGTTTCCTTTCCAAAGCTAAAGAGGGAAGACTTAAAGTCCATCATGAAAATGTTATTTCTCTAGTGCTCAACTCAACATCTCCCCAAAGACTTCTCTAATTAGCCTCAACTAGTATTCCCTTGAATCTGACCTAAATATGAGTCATCTCTGGTTCCCTCACAGCAACTAGCACATGGTATGGTGACTACCATGATGGCCAAAAGAATCACTCAGTATGGCCTTGCTAGGCAAAAGGGCAGCCTGGGCAGCTTGACCCTGAAAGAGACTTACTAGGATCGCCTGCACAGCCAAAAGAAGTAGTTATACATAATCTCAGGAAAAAAAGGGTTTTCTCAGGCTGGTAAGATGATTCAGCAGGTAAAAGTGTTTGCCTTAAGATGCAAAACCTGAATTCAATGTCTGGGTGGTGTGGTGCATGATGGGGAAATGATGGAGGAAGGTCATTGGCTAATAAAAAAACTGCCTTGGCCCATTTGATAGGCCAGCCTTTAGGTGGGTGGAGTAAACAGAACAGAATGCTGGGAGGAAGAGGAAGTGAGCTCAGACTCGATAGCTCTCCTCTCTGGGGCAGACACGATGAAGCAAGCCGCCATGTCAAACATGCTGAATCTTTCCCGGTAAGACTGGTGCTACACAGATTATTAGAGATGGGTTGATCAGGATATGAGAATTAGCCAGTAAGGCTAGAGCTAATAGGCCAAGCAGTGTTTAAAAGAATACAATTTGTGTGTTGTTATTTTGGGGCATAAGCTAGCCAGGTGGCTGGGAGCTGGGTGGCAGGAACACAGCCCGCAGCTCCCTTCAACACAAACCTTTAACCCCAGCACTTGTGAAACAGAGGCAGCCAAACACCAGCCTCATAAAACATAAGAAATAAAGCCAGGACACCTGGCTACAGAGCAAGACTCTGCCTCAAAAATCAAAATAAATCAGGCAGTGGTGGTATAAGCCTTTTATCTCAGCACTTGTTGCAAGGGAGAGGCAGGTAGATCTCCAAGTTTGAGGCCAGCCTGAACTACACAGTGGGTTCCAGGACAGTCAGAAAAACCCTCTCTCAAAAAACCAAAATCAAAATAAGGAAAATAAGTGTTGTGCTGCACACCTGTAATCCAGAACAAGAGTCTACTGGCAGGAGGATCACTGCAAATTGGAGGCTATTCTGAGTTCCAATAAGTAAGAAAAGATACAAAGAAACTTAAGGCTTGGGTGGCAAGACTGTTCAACAGACTGAGGAGCTTGCTGTGAGGCTGAAGTTGATCAGCGGAGCCCACATAAGTAAAGGAGACAATCACTCCTTGACCTCCACACACATGCATATGAGCCTCACATATACAAAAACAAACAAATGTAATTTCAAATAAATTTAGCTAGGCATGATGGAATGCATATTTAATCCCAGCACTTGAAAGGCAGAGGCAGGCAGATCTCTGTGAATCGGAGGCCAGCCTGGTCTACAGAATGAGTTCCTGGACAGCCAGAGCTACACAGAGAAACCCTGTCTCAAAAAGAATCCAAATTATAAAGTAAAATTAAAGAAATGTAAGCTTTATTGAAATATTTGATATAGCTTCTTCTAAAACTGTACCTTTTAAGTTTTAATTCTCTATTCCTTGACATGTACTTCATTCTCCATCCACTTGGGAGGTGGAGGCAAGAGTTTAAGATCAATACCAGTCTGGACCACACAGGCCCTGTCTCAATAAACAAAAAATACCTCTAATGTCACAACAGAACTATTCAAGGAAAACATAAAACACAGGAAATTCCCTCCAAGACTAATTATTGCCTGCCATGGTGGCATAATCTCACCACTTGGGAGGCAGAGGCAAAGGATTGTTTCAGATTAAAATTAACAAACACAATTTCTTTCTCGCTCCCCGGCCATCTTGGCGGCTGGTCTTGGTTGGGGGTCGTCCCTCACCTAAGGCAGGAAGATGGTGGCAGCAAAGAAGAAAAAAAAGTCTCTGGAGTCGATCAACTCTCGGCTCCAGCTTGTTATGAAAAGTGGGAAGTACGTGCTGGGATACAAACAGACAAAAGAGGATCAGACAGGGCAAAGCGAAATTGGTGATCCTTGCCAACAACTGCCCAGCCTTGAGGAAATCTGAAATAGAATACTATGCCATGTTGGCTAAAACTGGTGTCCATCACTACAGTGGCAATAACATTGAGTTGGGCACAGCATGTGGAAAATACTACAGAGTATGCACACTGGCCATCATTGACCCAGGTGATTCTGACATTATTAGAAGCATGCCAGA
>NC_022016.1:62208474-62213235 GCF_000317375.1 Microtus ochrogaster | reverse complement strand
AGGCGGATCTCTGTGAGTTCGAGACCAGCCTGGTCTACAACAGCTAGTTCCAGGACAGGCTCCAAAACCACAGAGAAACCCTGTCTCGAAAAATCAAAAAAAAAAAAAGTTCTCTTAATCACTGAACCATCACTACAGCCCGGTGTTGACCCCACCCCCACCCCCACCCCCTCTCTCATCATTCAATTAACCTTAAGAAAGTAGGAAAGTCCCATCCTTGTTCCTTTTCGGACACTGGTTATTCTTACAGCACTGTGGCACTCTGGATATTAAGAGAGGGTATCATTATGTTACTGTGGCTGGTCTCCAAGGAACTATGCAGAGTTCACTGCTTGCCTCAACATCCATGCTTCAGTTTCCTAAGTGCTAAGATTACATCTGCGTTCAACTCTCACCCCATGTATTAGAACTGGAACTCAAGCCTCTGCATACTAGGCAAGTGCTCTAACCGCTGAGCCCTTCACATCTTTTTACTCTCATTATGACCATGTCTTCCTTTGTCACTGTTACAAGCACTTTTAGTTCCAGTTCTAAGTATTCAATGAAGTCATTAACTCCAATTTCTTTGTATAAACCAGCCAAAATCGGAGTGTTATATTTAAAACAGGAACAGGAACAGCACAATGAAGAGAAAAAAATGTTAATCTGGAGAAGCAGATGAGGAAGGAAAGAGGTGAGACTGACGCTAATCTGTACATGCTACATAAGACAACGTCTAATTACAATCCAAAGTAAAATGAATTTGAAAACTAAGAACTTCTCAACTAATAATTCTACCAATAACCTGCTGCTCATATTTATATAGATGGAACTTAGGATATATGCCATTATCAATCACACTGGCTAAAAATCATTTCAAGGCTTCAGTTCTCTAACCAATTATAAACTGCCAACTTCAGAAGGAAAATGAATTTAAGAGACCTGTCTTTGGTGGCTGAAGAAATGGCTTAGAGGGTACAGAGCACTTGTTGGACTTGGGTTCAATCCGCAGCATCTACGTGGTGGTTCACAACTGTCTGTAACTTCAATTCTAGGATATACACCCTCTTCAGAACTTGGCCACTCAGCAAGCACACGGTGCACATGCATACAAGCAGGCAAACACTCATATACACAAAATACAATTTAAGAATCTAAGAAGTTGACATAGACAGAAACAGACATGTTAGTATGATAGTAACTAGCTTGTGGCTTTGGGTCCAAAGGGCAGTCACTCCAGTAATCTCCTCCAATTTGAACACCTGTCAGAGATGGTTATGCGGTAAAATCCTATAGACCTCATGACCTAAGGATGTGATACCTCAATGAATCCAAAGGAAGGTATGTGACTTGTTTGTTTTACAAGACAGGGTTTCTCTGTAGCTTTGGAGCCTCTCCTGGAACTATCTCGCTCTGTAGACCAAGTTGACCTCGACCTTAGAGATCCACCTGTCTCTGCCTCCTGAGTGCTAGGATTAAAGGTGTGCACCATCACCACCTTTATGACAACAGTCTTTATCTATGCTCATAAGGCAAATAATCTTCTATTTAGGCAAAAATGTCAGTAGTCTTGTTGCTTATTTTCTAAATTCTTACATAGCTGATGCTATTAGGCCATAATTATTAGCAGTCTATCACATGGGCACTGCTACAAAAATGAACGGAGTCCTGGGGCTGGAGAGATGGCTCAGTGGTTAAGAGCACTGACTGCTCTTCCAGGGGTCTTTTTTTTTTTTTTAATATTTATTTATTGGGCTGGAGAGATGGCTCAGAGGTTAAGAGCACTGGCTGCTCTTCCAGAGGTCCTGAGTTCAATTCCCAGCAACCACATGGTGGCTCACAACCATCTGTAATGAGATCTTGCGCCCTCCTCTGGCAAGCGGGCATACATCGAGGCAGAATGTTGTATACATAATAAATAAATGAAATCTTTTTTTAAAAAATTATTTATTATGTATACAATATTCTGTCTGTGTATATGCCTATAGGCCAGAAGAGGGCACCAGACTCCATTACAAATGGTTGTGAGCCACCATGTGGTTACTGGGAATTGAACTCAGGACCTTTGGAAGAGCAAGCCACGCTCTTAGCCTCTGAGCCATCTCTCCAGCCCCTCTTCCAGAGGTCTTGAGTTCAATTCCCAGCAACCACGTGGTGGCTCACAACCACCTATAATGAGATCTGGTGCCCTCTTCTGGCCTACAGGGAGGATACAGCATAAATCAATCAATCAATCAATCAATCAATCAATCAATCAATCAATCAATCTTTAAAGGAGAGAGAAATGAATGGAGCCTTACTTTCCCCAACTGATTCTGTAGAGTTCAATAGCCTAGGCTGTGTCTACTCTAGGGTTGGATATAGCTATACACATTTGTCAGGAACCATTTTCCCAAAGATTATAACAGGGACCATTGTCCTGGGGATGTTTGTGTAGAGCCCCACACCCCAACTGTATTGAGAACTGTTCGTTGGCGGAGCCCACCCCACACTCAACTATCTTGAGAGCTATCTGATAGCAGAACCCGCCCCACATTCCAACTATCTAGAGAACTGTTTGTGGTTGGAATCACAAAAGGAACGATTCCGCTTGCAAAGAGAACACTAGGTGTGTCAACTTGTGACCATTGCTCCAAGATCCCTTCCTGCCCTTGCCATGCCCCTGCCCCCATCCCAAGCCCAATTCCTCATCCAAGGGCTATAGAAGCCACAACCATTTCACTAATAAACGGAGGCCTTGACAACAGATCTTGCTTGGCCTCGTTCCTCTTTCCCGCCCATGTCTTTTCAGATAGCACCTCTTCGGGACCCTGGAATAACTGATCTGCCAGGCGGGTTACAACCCTGGGATAACTGACCAGCCAGGTGGGTTACACACATTCTCCTTAAAGATCTGCTCGCAAGGACACATTTTAAAACTGACAACAGAGTCCCTTTTTCTCCTTCAAAACCTTGTTTCTGTTTACTATCTGCTACAATATGGTCTCTGAAACAAGGGCCAGTTAATAGAGCTAAGATATAAGAGAAAAAAGCAAAACAAACAAACAACAAAAACAAAAAAACAAGTGGCACATACAAAGAAGCAACATGGTATGGAGAGGACATTTTAAACTTTGGTGCTGCAGAATAGATAATTCCCAACTTTCCTCACCCGTGTGACTGCTCACACTTTAATCATACCCAAATGTGTGACAGTAATAAAATACTACCATCAATAGTTTGTAGGATGGTGTAAAAGGACCAAATATTGTGTTTAAAATGCTAAAGCATGAGCCCAATAACTACTGCCCACAAAACAAGTATGACACGTGATCTGGTTTGTAAATGAAGTTTCCTTGAAGACAGCAATCCTTATTTACTTATGTTGTCTATGGCTTTCAAAAGAAACCACAGAACCTGCAAATCCTAAAATAAAATGTGGCCCCTTAAAGTAAAAGGGGACTAGAGAGTCATGCCAGGTGCTCTACCCATCCTCTGTCTGTCAAGGAACACCAGATGAAAGCTTGACCATTCCTGGACCACACAGCTCTTCTGTGGCTTCCATTAAAAGTAGACTGGGCCTGCTCCCTCGGCCCCACAGAAATAATAACTGTTCTGTCTTTGACTCTCCAGCCTGAAGGGAGAAATACATACTTGCAAAAAAATGGAGAGCAACTGGTTTTTCAGGCCCTGAAACTAAAGGAAATTCTGACATCACCCAGAGCTAGAAAGGCCTGTGCAGTGAGGCTGGGTCTGAGAACAGTCATTTTGCTTCCTGGACCATCTGAGATTTACAAACTTTTCCCCAATTTCTGGCAAGATTTCTGTGTTCAGAAATAAGAAGTGTAATTCTGAATAGTATTTCAAAGATGACAACTTTGAAGATTTGGAATTTACAAATGACTTGCCATAAACATTATCTTTAATTGAACTTCATTTAACTTAGTGATAATCTTATCGGTATCATTCCCATTTTACAAATTAGGCAATTTAAGTTGTTTAAGTTACCAACACAGTGAATAGGAGCATTAGAATGTAAAAGCTCCAAGGCTCTGTTGCAGTATAACTTGTTAAGCCTGTTAGTCTCTCAGTCTCTCCCCTCCCTCCCTCCCCCACCTCTGTTGTTTTCAGGTGAATGTACTTTCAGAATATTCAAAGATGAATCATCTCAACAAGGGATTATTGACTTGAATCCTCAGACCAAACATCCATTTGCTCCCAACATTCCTGTAGCTTTCATTTCTCTCTCTCTCCATGGGGTCTTGCTATATTGGCCAGGGTAGTACCCAGTACCCGGTGTCTCAAGTCATTCTCCTATCTCCTATCCTGAGTGCTGGAACACAACACACACCACATCACACCTGCTCTCCTTGGCCTTCTTTCCAGGTTGCCTTTCTTTTGATCCTTCCCCTTCCCAAATTTATCGACATCTGTAAGTACTTGGCTGTGAACAGTGGGGGGCAGTAAAGTATAAGTAAAAAGAAAATACACTGGACCTGGGGGTCCTGTATGTTTATGATCTTGGGTAAACCACCCAACTCCTTAGAGCCACTATTGTTGACTCAAGGACGACACCTCCTCCTGCCCCCAACAGCTCTAGACCAACAACTCCATCAGGCATCAGAGCTCTTCTCTCTCTTTACTTGCTTCACTTTTTTCTTAAAAAGCCCTGTTTCATATGCATGGAGATATAAATAAAAATAAAAAGACCAGGGCTGGAGAGATGGCTCAGAGGTTAAGAGCACTGGCTGCTCTTCCAGAGGTCCTGAGTTCAATTCCCAGCAACCACATGGTGGCTCACAA
>NC_022016.1:62199535-62208024 GCF_000317375.1 Microtus ochrogaster | reverse complement strand
ACACACACACACACACACACACACACACACACACACACACAGTCTGTTTTGAGCTCTGAAGCAAGTTCTGGATGGAAACACCTTAAATTCCAGCACATGGGAGCCAGAGGCAGGCAGATTTTTTTTTAATTTGAGGCCATCCTGGTCTACAGAGTGAGGGAGCCCTGGAGAGATAGCTCAGTGGTTAAGAACAGTAACCACTCTTCCAGAGGGCCCAGGTTCAATTCCCAGCACCCACATGGCAGCTCATAACTGTCTGCAACTCCAGCTCCAAGGGGTCCATAAGCCCTCCTATGGCATTGCATGCACAAGTATGCACACAAGCAGGCAAACCAACCATAAAAGTTAAAGAGAAAGGAAAGAAAGCTCCATCTGGGTCCAGCTCTATTTAAACTCCCAGATACAGAAGGAATCTACAAGGCAAGAATTCTGAAGACCAATTCATGGATTATAACTACTATTTAAAGATTTAGGGTATAGCATCAGTAAGAAAAATTGTTTCCTTTTATAACTATAAGGAAATTCAATGTTTACTAATTAGTCTCAATATTTTTCCTTCCCCTCAAAACATCCTTAGCGTACAATCAAATCTACTTCTACAAGTAGCATTTTCAGACTTATTAATGAGGTTTATAATTATTTTAGCATATTATTTTTTAAGCCCCAAATGTCTGCACTCCTGTTTTCTTTTTGGTTCTTACATAACCATCTGTTTCTGGCACACACCCAAGACAAACATACCTTGCATGTAGGGAAGGAACCATAAACCCAATGACCAAACACAGGCTCCTCAAGAACTACTCTAAGATCTCAAGAACCCTGTCCTCGGGTCTTTGAAATTTGCATATAGAGAGATTCCTTCTTAAGTACTTAAATATTCATCTATGTAGAAACTTCTGTGCAATAATCCAATAGAAGAATAAAAAAATAGTGACAGGGAACACCAAAGGGTAGAAATGGAGAAAATTGTTCTCCTTTAGAAATACAGCACAATAGCTAATCACACGTTTCCTTGGACAACAGAGACTGTGTTGGTAAATTAATAGTTCTAAAAACAGCAAGGAGACAGCAATTCTCAAAGACCTGAAGGGCTTTCTTTTTTGAGAATAATTTTTTTTTTTTTAAAGCCAGGTGGTGGTGGCGTGTTCCTTTAGTTCCAGCACTTGGAAGGCAAAGAAAGGCAGAACTCTGTGAATTCAAGGCCAACATGGTCTACAAGCTGCTAGTTTCAGGACAGCCAAGGCTACACAAAGAAACCCTCTCTCAAAACTACCCCCTCAAAAAAGAGAAGGGAAGCCGGGCGGTGGTGGCACACACCTTTAATTCCAGCACTTGGGAGGCAGAGGCAGGCGGATCTCTGTGAGTTCGAGACCAGCCTGGTCTACAAGAGCTAGTTCCAGGACAGGCTCCAAAACCACAGAGAAACCCTGTCTTGAAAAACCAAAGAGAGAGAGAGAGAGAGAGAGAGAGAGAGAGAGAGAGAGAGAGAGAGAGAGAAGGGAATTGAACCTGGGTGCTCCAGAAGAGCAACCAGTGCTCTTAATCACTAAGCCATCTGTCCAGACCTTCCTAAAAAGTTTTACAAGAGTGTCAATACAGGGTTGGTTACAGTGATTATTCAGAGTGGGAGGGAGGAACTAATCCTCCAAGACAACCAAAGCCTAAATCTCCACTACTGCATAAAGCAATAAATGGTTACATTAATCTCCAACAACTGTGCATCTTTTACACGGTTTAAGCATGTGCCATGGGTGTGCTCATGTATATGAGGGCCAAAAGTTGACACTGGGTGTCTTCCTCACTCTTTTTAAGAACTGTTTTTTTGAACTGGCTATATACAACAAGTTCATAGATCCTCCTCTCTGCCTCCCCCTCCCCTTTGCCCCGCTGGGGTTACAGGTACAAAAAGCCACACCTAGATTTTTACATGAGTGCTAGGGATCTATACTTATATCTTAATGCTTGTGCAAAAAACACTAATGACTGAGTCATTTCTCCAGTCCTATACTTTATACTTCTGTTTATGCCTTTATTATTCCTAATTGTTTAGAAAAACAGGGATCTAAAATGCAAAGTCACCAGATTGCTACACACTTCAAAGCAGAAACTGATAGTTTTAAGTTTAAAGTTTCCAAGTTTGGTAAGCAACAGGATCCTTCAAGGAATGGAACTAAACCACTAAGTTACCAGCCAATAGTGGAGATGGAAAGACCTTGTAAACTTAGTTCACTTTCTGGGGCCTGGTGAGATTTTAATATATATAGTACCCAACAGCCTTCATCAGCACTCTGTCACAGCCGCTCCAATAGCTAGCTACACAGATTCCCTTTGTTTTTAATTACTTCACTGGGGGTAAAGCAGGAACTATAAACCACAGCTAGGATGTCTAAAGCAGGCTATCCAGCCATGACTCATCTAAAAATACTGACCTCTGTAGTTCAAGTGACAAACCCAATACATAGCACAAATTGTGCACCTGCATGACTGAAAAATACAAGAATCCTAACTCTGATCTAACCAAGTATCTATTTTGAAAGGCATCTATTCGTATAACTGTAGTGAACTTAAGATTCACAGAAGGCAATTCCCCAAATATTTATTACTGCCCACAATATCTACTTGTAGTAATTTGTTCTGAAAAGTGGCTAAGGACACCTTTTTCAATAATAGCTTTCAAAGTAATTCAATTTTACTATGCATTTATTCCATTTGAAACCAATTCAAGTGATCATTTACATAATATAAGACTGAGAACTCTGAGAAATTTTCTTGTGTGCCTTTCATTTGGTTGGGTTTTTTTTTTCTCTCTCTCTCTCTCTCCCCATCTCCCTCCCTCCCCCGCCATGGAAGACAGGGTTTCTCTAAGTAGCCCTGGATGTCCTTGGAACTCACCATGTAGAACAGGCTAGCCCTGAACTCAAGAGATCCCCGGTGCTGGGATTAAAGGCATGTGTAACCACCACCCAGTTTTTTGTCCCATCCACCATGTCTTGTCCCATCCCGTCCATCCATCCATACCCCTCCCTACTGTTTTCAGACAAGGTCTCATTCTATAAAAACAAGATGGTCTTAAAATTCTTCTCCTACATCAACTTCCCAAGTGGGAGCATGTGGACATGAGCCATGCCTGCTTTAAAAAAACAAAAACAAAAAACCTGTGTCCTTGGGTAGGAGACCCAACACAGGAAAAGGGGAAACAAGACTGCACCTCACAGAACAGATTGTCTTCTATATATACAGTAAGGAAGTGCAGGGTAAAGAGCGCTGGGCTCGTCAGGCTCTGCCTCCTGCTTCCTCACTCTCAAAATGGAGATCTTTTTTTGTCCTACCCACATTAGTAAATATCAAATAAGAGTACAAAGTTACTTAACTGTGAAGTACTGAATCACATAAATACTGCACAATGTTACAAGTTTAGCTATTGCTGAGACGAGTAGCTGCATGGGCATCTGGCCAGTTAATTACCAGGAAGGAAAAAGAATTCACAGGAGTCAGGATAAAAATAACCAAGTAAGACAGCTGGAAATTTACAATTATTTCTCTAGTGACAAGTTTCTTACTGTCTTTTTGATTGAAGATAATTATGAGATATTTAGTTTAGAAACTAAATACAGGTGGTTTAGAGTGAAAATTCTGCTAGAGCCTATAGATCAATGGTTCTCTACCCCTTTGTAATGCAAATTATTTGCTAAACAAGCACAGTCAAACTCCTACACATGTAGTTTTCATTGGCTTCCCACTTCAGACTCCTCAAAGTTAATACCAGTAACACTAAATCAAGTGCCCTCATTCAAGATCATGTATCATGAACACATGGTACTCAAAACATTCTGAGGAAGACAAGCGCTAAGTAACATCTTGTTATAGATGCCTAGTTACAGGCATTCTCTAGTTTGTTTCTTGAGACAAGGCTTGGAACTCAGAGATCCACCTGCCTTTGGCTCCCGAGAGAAAGATTAAAAGCATGTGCCACCATATCCCAGGGGTCCAACACTTTGTTTCTATCTATGATATGAAGTTTGGCAAATTCTGACCATTCTCTTCCTTGATTCTCTTATCTGTCACCCAGATTAGACATAATTACTATGAGTTTAAACTCTTAATAATTATTGGCTAGAGATATAGCTCAATGGTGGTGTACTTGCCTACCAGGCACAAGGCCCCAGTATTGTCACAAAAGAGGGAGGGAGAAGACGATAAGGATAGCCAAATATACTACCAATTCTGATATTTCCCCCAATGTCCAATCCTAAATTACAATCTATCTACTGAATATTTCCAACCAGAAAGCTAAGCTAAACAGAACTGAAACTCCCCATGTCCAAACTCAAGTCTATTTTTCTCAAAACCTGCTCCATTCCCCCCTTCAGCTTCTCTTCTGCTAGTCATTCAGGCTATCCCTCAAGTTCCATAAACTGATTAAGTACTGCCAGTGTTCAACAATAGTGTCCTCACCTGACCTTTCTTCGTGCTGTCATCATTTTATTTGGGCCTCCATCAACTCCATGCAATAATAAAAATGATTACAATGACAGTAGCTATTACCCATTTAGCTATCACTGTGAGCCAAGTACAACTGTAAGCTACTTACATTGCCAACGATTCTAACCTCCTCACAAACCTCTAGCATGTCAGACATGTCCAACCATTTGACACTGATTGTGACATGTGACACTGTCATCTCCAAAGTTTATGTTCAAGAAAGGAAAAATCAGCTGGGCGATGGTGGCGCACGCCTTTAATCCCAGCACTCGGGAGGCAGAGGCAGGCGGATCTCTGTGAGTTCGAGACCAGCCTGGTCTACAAGAGCTAGTTCCAGGACAGGCTCCAAAGCCACAGAGAAACCCTGTCTCGAAAAAAAAAAAAAAAAAAAAAAAAAGAAAGGAAAAATCAAGTTAAAATAAAAAAATCACAAAATTTCTAGTACCATCTTCATTTTACACAGGATAAGCACAAACTTAGTGAAAGCTCATTTCTGATAAAGCCACAACAATCTACTGTCCTGGATCTTCAACAGTCGCTAATGTCAAGGAGAAATTGATCTCAATGTCAAGGCTTTCCAACACCCGTTCCCTATTTCCCTAGATGTCTTTCTTTGACCACTCCTTCCTGTCATTCACTCACCTCATTATGCTCTGAGCAGAGTGACCTATTTACTGCTCTCCTCAGTGCGAAAGTTGCACTCTGTGAATCTTGATCTTGTTCCTGCTGTTCCCTATGCCTCAGTCATGTTCATGCCTCCTGATGTCTGATAGAGCCACTTCAACTGCCTGCCTTGCCTGCCTTCCTAAACTGAGGAATCCTCTCTTGAAATGTTTTAAACCTAGGCTAGCTACGAATACTCCATATAGCTGAAAATGACCTTGCACTTCTGATCCTCCAGTACCTGCCCTTCCCACCGCCCCCCAAGTTAGGATTACAGAGTCATGATACCACTTGGGGTAAGTTTTATGAATGCTAGACAGGTACTCTACCAACTGAGTTATAGTCTTTGCACTTTCCACTTCAGTTCCTAATATTTGATAAACATCATGTCTCCCTACCAGACTGTTAGATCTGGAGTAAAACTTTACTTGTGCAAAAATATGCAAAAATATATGCAGACATAATGACTGGTGAAAAAGAATGTGTGAAGCATCTGACTTCAGGATCTCCTCCGAGAGAAGAATTACAAAGTATAGGTAGAGAAAGGAAAACCTAGTTTTATCTGAATATTTCTAGTCATGCAGCCTTCCATTTAGTTTCCCATGTAATTAACACCATGGAAATGGAGTCAAATGACAGTACTGTCAACAACAACAACAAGATGAAGATCACCAAGTAAATCAGCACTGTGCAGCTGGCTGTAGCTGCTGTGGTTCTTTATGTCATCTTTCTTCCCTTGAACAAAGGAACACAAGGTCACAAACTATGTTATATGCAACTTTAAAGTTACTTATAAAGGTTTCTTTTCCCTTTAGTTCTTTTATACAGCAATTTATCTGCTATTTATCTTTCAGGTGCCCTTTTTATACTACAGGATGTTGAACTGTAATTTATAATACTTTGAGTAGAGAAAAACTTTGGGTCAAACACTGAATAGAGAGAGAGATAGGAGATGAGAGTAATAAACAAGATGAAACTGACCAAGGTCTAAAGAGCTGGCCCCAATACCAAGAACAGATGAAAAGAAAACTAAAGTCTGCATAATGCAGACATGAAGTACATACTATCCAGCTGTGTCTACCACCAATTTCAATCACAGTACACTTCAGGACTTAATATTACATAAGTTATACAATTCAATTCCTCACTCTTTTTCAATAAACTAATTTTTATTCAAATATATGACAATGGTTAGAAAAACTTTAAAAATTTCAAGAAACGGCCCACCAAAGAATAAACAAAAAAAAATTTCACAACTACCCATGAGTACACAATGACACCATTTTGCTGGGGTGGAGGAATCTGGCACGGTTAAAGTGTTATTCTGGGCATACACAGACAAGGGTTCCTACTTTAATCTTGTCAAATGTTAAAATCTTTACTTCATTAAAATGTCACATTAAGGACTCATTTGATGAACTAGGCCCAAACATATGTGACAACAGCTTGTTCTTGAAATGTATTAATAACAAATAAGAATGAAAAGCTTGCACTGGCATGCAGGTGTTATGCTGTTGCCTTGTTTGACTTCTTTGCAATGCACAAAAGTCACCCAGTTCTCTGAGACACCTCAGCCAGGTGGGCACCATTAGCTTCCTAGCTGAATCTCAGTTTTCAGAACAAGCAACTGGCTGAGGCAAGAGATTTTCAATTCCAAAAGGGATACCAAGCCTGCTGCTACAGCAAACGTTCTAACCAACAGACTCCATGTGTAGACTACTGATCCTCCTCCATGGCCTACTTCTCTGTTCTGTGTCCTGTACAAGTGCACCAAAAGGAAAAGAAACATGAAAGAGAAAAACCACCCAAAGGAATTAAAAAAAAAAAAAAAAGCACTGAATTGAGTGGGAGTAAAAGCTCTTGATCTTACACAGGACAGTCCCTAAAAAGCTGAGCTCTTAATAGAGCCCCAAATCTCTGTCCTCAGTTGTTCCAAGAAAAACTAGACTTAGATCCCATGACTGCAGGGGGCAGCAGATGTTCTACAGTGCTTGCCTAAATTATTCCATCAGCCTAATTTAGCTTTAATCAAACTCTGGGAATAAGAATGGGCAAAATAATCTGATTCACCAAGATGACCATGATCTGCTAGGGGCTTCAGAATGTAGCTCAGTAGTAGAGGACTAACCTAGCCTTATAAGACCCTGGGTTTGATACTTAGTACTGCAAAAAGGAAAAGAAAAAAGGGGGGAATCGAGCAGAAATAATACCTTTTAAATTCCTGAAGCCCCCACAAAAGAATACAACTTGGGTTTTTGGTTTCTTTGTTTTTACTCCTTTTTAAGTTTATTTATTTTTTATCTTGTATGTATGCATATTTTGCCTGCACTTAAGTAATAAACACCACATACATGGCAAGTGTCTGCAGAGGCCAGAGAGGCCCATTCTGGGGATACAGGTGGTTGTGAGGCACCATGTAGTTGCTGGGAACTGCACCAAGGTCCTCTATAACAGCAAGTGCTCTTAACCACTGAGCCATGTCTCATCCAGCCCCAGTATACAGCTTCCTGAAACAGTGGCATAATCATATTTTAGGAACAAAAAGCCCAGTCACCAAGGCTGCTGCTTTCAAGCATACACTGCCAGGGAACTGAGATATTACTTAGCTAAATCTTACTGTCTGAATTAAGTTTGCCAATGCACACAAAAAAGAAGCCAACAGCCAAGGGGTGGCAGCACAAGCCTTTAAACCCAGCATTCAGGAGGCAGAGGCCAGCCTGGTCTACAGAGCAAGTTCCAAAGCAACCAAGACTGTTATACAGAGAAACCCTTTCTCAAAAAACCAAAAAGAGGCCAACGTCAACACTGACTGACCATGCCTGAGAAGAAGTAACAATAGAACAAGAAATCAAAAATCACCAAGTATCAATGGAGAAGGGGAAACAATACTAAAAATAGGTAACACTAGACATATAAAATAGGTGTGAAAAGACCTATCACTTATGCTATAGAAGCTTCACACAGTAACAACTGTGTCAAATTTACGTTCATGCTTAAATTCTAACAGGTCCTATCTTCTTCATTTCAACATTTACTTGCTCACTACTATTCTACAAACTGTAACTACTTCTTAAGCTCCCAAATAATCGCAGACAGAAAGATCATATAACACAGCAAACAAACAAAAAGGCTCCAGTGTACTTTATAAATATTTGGCACACAAACTAAAATCTGTAACCTCTGCTAAACAATCAGCAATAATTACATCTTACTCATATTAAAAGAAAATGTACATCTCAGTACCCATTCAGAACAGGCTCTCAGTCTTTATTCTGAGAAGCTCCTAAGTTTAAAGATGTTTTTAAAAGTATTCAAGGGAGCCAGGCGGTGGTGGCGCACGCCTT
>NC_022016.1:62184305-62199075 GCF_000317375.1 Microtus ochrogaster | reverse complement strand
GGCTGGCTTCAAATTTTTTAAAAAGCCAGATGGTTCAGTGAGTAAAGCATTTGCCAGGCAAGCCTGAGGACCCGAGTGTGATCCGGAAATCCATGTATTAGTGACTATCTATGATCTTCATGTATGCAGTAGCTTGCAGATACAAATGTGCTTACATACGTGCACACACATTTTAAAAATAAAACAAAACAAAATGCAGTCTTATCACTTCATCCTATTCTAAAGTCCTTAATTTGTTTTGTTTTTTTGAGGACCCTCTTGTAGCTTAGGTTATCCTTGAACTCCCTATTTGACAGAAGATAATGACCTCCTGAATTCTCTGGATGAGACCCTTAATTTTTGACAAAGGGGTTAAATTCCTTCATGAGAAATCTTGAAAATCTATGATGGTTCAATAATTGAGATTAACACATGTATTAAATAAATAGGATACAGCTGGTGAGATGTCTCGGCAGGTACTTGTTGAGATCTGAGTTTAATCTCTGAAACCATGACAGTTGTTAAGAACTGACTCCTGGGGCTGGAGAGATGGCTCAGAGGTTAAGAGCACTGATTGCTCCTCCAGAGGTTCTGAGTTCAATTCCCAGCAACCACATGATGGCTCACAGCCATCTATAATGAAATCTGGTGCCTTCTTCTGGCCTGCTGGCATACATAGAAGGAATGTTGTATACATAATAAATAAATAAAATCTAAAAAAAATTAAAAAAAAAAAAAGAACTGACTCCTGAAAGTGGTCCTCTAATTCCCATACATATGCCATTTTATATGCATGCCCACACTTAAACACACACATATACGCAAAATAAAAATTAAAAATAGAATCCTGTTAGCACAAATAGGAATATGTAAGTGAAGGAATCAAACATTAGTTTATAAATCTATCACAATACCAACATTTATTTCTTTGATGTTATACCAATCTCCATAAACATTTTAAGTCTCTCAATTAGCCTTCATCAGTAACAGGCAATATTTATTCATTAATTCATAATGCGCAGAGAATTTAACATACAGGACCTCATTCAAGACTCACACTGAGTAACATGCTGCAGGGGAGTTAGCTCAGTAGAGCATTTGCCTTGCAGACACAAAATCCTACTTTCCATCCTCAGTCCTGAGACCAAGTGGTGTACACCAGTAATCTCAGCACCCAGGAAGTGAAGAAAGGTCAAGAGTTCAAGGTCATCCTTGACTCCACAGAGAATCCTAGACCTGGCTGAACTACACAAGGTTCTATCGCAAAAAAATAAATAAATAAATAAGGTGGGGGGACAGCAGATAAAAAGACCCTCCTCCAAGACTTTTAACCTAAGTTGGGCCCACAAATTACCAAGGTGAAATGAGAAAACCCATTGCTGAAACTGTCCTCTAACCTATAATACGCACCATGGCATGATCATGACCCCACACACACAATAAATAAAATCTAATAAAAAATTTCAAGAAAGGAGAAAAAAGTGGGGGGAATGGTTCAGTAAGCAAGTATATTCAGGCCTAGAGACCTGAGTTTGGATACCCAGCATCCATGTCAAAACATCAGGCATGGTGTTACAGACCTGTTTTGTAACCTTGTAACTGGGAGGCAGAGAAAAAAGGATACTGGGGGCTCACTGGCTAACCACTCTAGCCAATGTAAGCTCCAGGTAAACTGAGAAATCCTGTCTCAAAAGAAAAATAGTGGATGATAAAGGAAATCACTGAAGGTTAAGCCCTGTTCCGAACAAGTGAAAGCACAGCACACAACCCACAAACATTTACAGTCCTACCCTGCAAATTGCTACTTTTAGGTCTTTTTTGAGACATTGGCTGGTCTTGAATAACCTTGCACTTCTGGATCCTCCTGGTTCCCCACACCCAGGTACTGAGAGTACAGGTATGTGTCAGCACGCCTGGTTTTTGAAGCGCTAGGAATCAAATCCTGGCTGTTCTGTATGCTCAAAAAGCACGCTACCAATTGAGCGACAGCTGCAGCCTTGTTAGGTCCCATGTTTTTAATAAGTTGACTCTAAACAGATGACTTGCCTGTGGGACCTGAACACGGGACTCTTATTTAAATAGTTTATACTGTAGTGTCTCAAAATACTGTCTGCCACCAGAGTGAACAAACTAGCTCTATCCAAGCCTCCCTGGCCCTTATCCCTTCTGCCACTTCCAGGAGTTAGGGTTAATTCCATAAAAATTTTTGCTCTTTCTGGATATAAAGTTTTTCTGCTTTGTCTAAAAAATGTTCTCAAGTCTAATGTGTTAAATGAGATTTGTTAAGTGCCATTCAACAAAGTACCAAATTGAAGGGTTCAAAAATGCCATTCAACATCCAGGAAACACCTCAGCTGCTTCAAGGTTCACAAAGGGTTCCTGTGTGTGTTTTCACAGGCACTGGGTGACCTCAAAAAGATGGAAAACTTGGCTAGATATACTAAACAACTAACTCCTCCACAAAGTTCCAAAACATACAGAGTTTTGTCTCAACCTCCTATTTTTCCCACCTTCAGTTTTATCCCTCTGCTCCAGGCCTCTCTCAGAGCCAATAAGGTCACTGATACCTTCACCTGTTTTTGTAAAACAACATACAACTTGAAACAACTAATATACACCAACAGCCTACACGAAATATATTTAAATTAAACAGGACTTAAAATATAATATAACACACCCTCCTTTCTCTTAGGACTTAAAATTCCCCCAAACTGAGCATTTTCTTATCACCAGCATTCCAGTCCTCCAGGAGTTTCAACTACAACACTTGAGCACCTGGAACACCATTCTCCTGAGAACCCTCTAGATCACTGGATAACAGAGGAGCAGGCGATGAATTCTCAATCTGTTAGGTAATTCACTCAACTATCCTATCAGAAGGATTTAGTAAATGTTTCCTGTGGGTGGAGGGTGAGAAAGAAATGGCAAGGGAAGAAGAGAACGAATGCAGGCCTGTTACTGATGAACTCTGAATCTAAACTCTAACCGATTCCTAGGAACCACTGGACCAGAACACCCAGAAGTACAGTCTTTCATCTTAAGAGAGCTTTTCAGTTCAAATCTGCATAAACAAACTTTGTCCTTCAATCTTTCAACTCCACGGCAGTTTTTCAAGGTCACTTTTCCGAGCAGCGACAGAGGCCTGCAGTCGGAAACTTGGGCTGTTTATCCCACTCCCTTGGAAGTGTCTAAACCTAAACCCCAAAGGATCCTCTCAGGTAAATCCTTTCCTCAAGAGGAAGTAAGGGAAGGCAGATCAACACCTTCCAAACTTCTCTAGCCAGGCCTGCTCCCTTCCCTGTCTAGAGCAGCTGCTGCCTATCTGCTCTATACTCAATCTGCAGCAGGAATGTTCCAATGACCTTCATTCAGTATTTGCAAATAAAGAGAAAAACAAAGAACTGCTTTTTAAAAACCAAGCATACAACGGATCTTAGTACACAGAACTAATGATTCCACTATTCACAAGAACTGACTTGTTACTGATTAGCAACCTCCATTAGCTTCATATCCTTAAAGAAGGGGGTAAATATCAAGGGCAAAAGGCTACCTACACTCTTCACTTTTCTAATCACAAACTACAGGTAAGTGCCTTAAATATTTCATACTGAAAACAAAAGCATTTTGTTTGAATCATTTTAAAGAACCAAATCAACAGCTGACAAAAATATGATAAGCTTGTCAATTCAAATTTTAACTGGCCTCTAAACTAGTCAGCACATTAAACTAACATGAACATTTTACATCAAAGACTTACTCAATTGATTCCTATTATAATAAGAGAGGCAGACAGGTAGATCAAGAAAGTTATAGAATTTCAGGCTGGCATGGGGGCCTTCCCTATTAGAACCTGCATCAGTTACAAATCATATTTTCAAACAAATGAAAGAGCATTAATGTTGCTTCTATCTCTAAAATCATGTGTGACAACAAAGTGCATGGAAATAGAAAAACTGTTAAAAACAACTCAGCTTATTCTGGAGAAAAGCTTCAGTGCACTTGAACAAAGGAAAATTATTTGGAAAACAGTTAAGTTTACCCAATGCAAAGACAGTGCTTTGCTTCTGTATGCCCATGAAAAATGATTAGCCCTTCTTGCATCTGTCTTGTCGATATTAAAGTAGGAAAACCATAGTTGAAGGACATGCAAAATCTAAACAGAGCAAGGTAATCTAGGTGCACCGCGAAGGTATGCATGGAATGTAAAGTGGCCATTTTCTGAAACAGTGCAACTTGCCTATACTCTCTGAAGCTAACAGTCTCTATCATCTCAACACAAAACAAAGAATTAAACTTACCGAGAACTGCATTAATTTTACATGGAGTTATTTACATCTCCTCGGACAGGGAGAATTTAAGTCACTCCTATCCTTCCCCCTAAAAGAGGAACGGAGGACAAAAGGCAGCAGAAGATGCAGAAACCTGAGTCTGGAATGTCCACTCCAGTGAAAACCCGAACAGCTGTCCTCCCACCCCCCAGCAAACTATTCGCCATTTTTCTTTGTCTTTCAGCTGACCCCTGCCTCAGTGAAAAACTCTGAGGCTCCAATGAAGCCTGCAGCCTCCTTCCACTTTAACAGTCAAAGGCATTCAATCTAGCCTGCTATTTGACACCAAACCTTGCCTCCAAAGCTGTCCCATTGGCTGAGCCGTTTTATCAGCTAAGACTACAAAGCTGTGATTGGCTGTTCACGTCATCAGTTACCTCCTTTGTACACTTCCTGTTTTAAAGTTACCTTGAGAAGCAGAACAGGGGTCAGATTCTTCACTTCAAATCCAAGAACTTAAGGAATGGAAATACTCAGCAAATGTACACAGCAGACACTTATGGTCTCGTGCGCTTCAAAAACGGAGGAGGGCAAATTTAGAATTGTTCTTAAAAACCAAAGGAAAGGGTCGCCACATTTCCCACCCAAAGGATTTCCTATTGGCTACAGAGTTCCATTTAAAAAACTGAAGGTAATTTCACTGCTTCTGATTGGCCATGAATAGTGTCTGTAAGATATTGCTACAATAATCTATGGCAGTAAACCAGAGAAGCAATGGGCACAAGGTTGGAAAGTTGTGACAATCTACCTCCAGGTTTCTACTGACCATTATTATCAGAAGAATAAAACCGGGCAGGGTTAATCAAGAAAAAAAACTCAGCCTTCTCAATAAATCAAAGTGAAGCTGTGCCCATCCGAGTCTTCTGGATTTCTAAAAGGTGCCTGTCTTTGTATTCATGGTAATTCTTAAAGCACAGATTATTACCAAGGCGATGCATTTTATTTTAAAATACTAATAAATCAAAATAGGAAGATTTGGGGGTAATGTATGAAGTGGCATTTCAAAAAAGCCCACTACAATGTTCCATTTCAACGTACTGAAAATGTGATGGAGGGGGACTTTGCCTTCTATGACATCAAAATGCTAAAGCAGGCATGCAAGCACATACCTGTAATCCCAGTTAACCAGCAGAGAGGATGGTGCAAAAGAATTCAGAATTCCAGTGTGGTCTACATAACAAGACCCTGGTTGTTTTTTTGTTTGTTTTGTTTCTGAAATAAGCAGCAGGAGTGATCTCAGGAGAGATTAATAGCTTTACTTGGCTCACTATTGTTTCTGGAAACGCTAGGGTACTGAATGTCACCAGGGGTAACCTTCAGAGTTACCTACAGATTTTAGACTCTACAACCTAGCTTTTGTTTGTATTTTTTGTTGTAGTTGTTTGGGGTTTTTTGTTTGTTTGTTTTTTGAGACAGGGTTTCTCTGTAGCTTTGGAGCCTGTCCTGGAACTAGCTCTTGTAGATCAGGCTAGCCTAGCACTGACAGAGATCCACCTGCCTCTGCCTCCCAAGTGCTGGGATTAAAGGTATGCGCTACCACTGCCCAGTTTAAATATTTTTTTTAATTTTATTTATTATGTATACAGAGCTCTGCCTGAATGTATCTCTGCAGGCCAGAAGAGGGCATCAAATCTCATTACAGATGGTTGTGAGCCACAATGTGGTTGCTGGGAATTGAACTCAGGACCTTTGGAAGAGTAGCCAGAGCTCTTAACCACTGAGCCATCTCTCCAGCCCCCACCGCCCAGTTTACAACCTAGCTTTTAATTACAACACAGACTAAGCTTGAGTCCCAGTTTGGTCATCTGTAAAACACTCTATATACATTGTAGGGACTAAATGTGTTAATATATATAAAGTACACTATGCTGTACTTGAATACCCACTGAAAAAATATTTAGTGCTAACTGCCATCTAACTCTACCTTCTTGTTTCTTACAGAGGACACCGTGCAGAAAGAAAAAAGACTTGTGTTAAGGCCCTAGAACTATTCTGTGGTAATTTCTCTTCTATGCCCTGTATTCCTGCAGCAAGCAATCCTCAGCTGTAAAGAACTGTGTAAGAGGACTCCCAGCTGGACCAAAAAAAAAAAAAAAAAAACCTTGGTTTTTTCAGGCCGGAAATCCAGGCCTTTCACCACCAGTCACAGCTGAGGTCTGGTTATTGTTCTAAAAGTCTGCCTTTCAACTCTGTTTTTTGATGTACCACATTAAACCACCAAGCAAGTCCCTTGCTACTCTGTGAAGGTCTTGGGCATAGTTTGTATTAGTTCTTGGCAGTTTACAAGAAAACATTTCAACTCCTATTTCTCATCAGCAGTCACCACAGTAGAATTCAAACCACAGTGGGAAGAGAACACAAATTATCCTTGAATTTCCATTTGGCAACCTGACCCATTCACTTTCTCTATCTGATTCTACCTTAGCCTGATTCCCTAGCTGATACTACCTCTGCCTAAGTGCCTCATGGGATATCTGGGACTCCATTCTTCCCTGCCCCTGCATCTTGGCAGTCCTCTACACCACACAATTGCATCTATTTGTCCTAAAAAACACTCTCATCATTAAGAAGACCAGTAACTCAGGTTACTCAGTTCAAACTTCAGTGCTCTCACAGAAGGGTGAGAACTCATGTTCTTGGCCAAAACACTAATTTCTGAATTGTAGCTACCTCCTTAATAGCTGTTTGATCTTAGCCAAGTTACTTAGGCATTCCTGAGCTCATTTCTTCATGCTGAAAGTGATAAAACAGTATTTACTCCCAGGAGAGCTGAGATAAATACAAGCACTAAGCAAATCTGGAATTTGGTACTCAATAAATATCTAAACATACATTTTACTATAGTGCTTTATACACACTATAATTTATTTTTAAAAACATCTTTATTACCACAGAAGAGATTCTTCAAAACAGCAACTGTGTCTTTCTACATGTATTCCTGATGCTCAGCATCAATATATAAATCAAGTGCATTTGTAATCCTAGTACTCTGGAGGCAGAAACAGGAGGATTTCCATCAGTTAAAGGACATCCTGGCTGTACATAGTAACCACCAGGCCAACCAGAGCAGCACAACAAAATCCTGTCTCCAAAAAATCAAGTCCCTCCTACCTCCTGAAAACCAGTCTTGACTTTAGCCACAATAGCAATAATGGGATAGTGAGAACTGGGAAAACTGCAGAGTGAATGTCCTATCTAAAGGGGCAAATGCTATCATCTCTAATAACAATGGTCATGTAGGAATACTGGTCTAGTGCAAAGTGAACTCCACATTTTTTAAAAACACAAAAGTCAGATTATTTTAATGTCAAACCTTTGTATTTTGATGTGTGTTTCAAACTGTTTAAAAAGTTATAAGCAAAAAAATTTTTTAAAAAGTTATAAGCAAATCAGCCGGGCATGGTGGTCCACACCTTTAATCTTAGCCCTAGGAGGCAGAGGCAGGCAAATCTCTTCAAATTCAAGGCTAGTTTGGTCTCCACAGTGAGTTCCAGGCCAGCCAGGACTACAGATAGCGAATCTCAAAAAAACAAAAACAAATAAGCAAAGGAAAGAAAATCTGAAGCTTTTTACTGCGTTACAGCTTCTGATACAAATCTTTCCCAACTTAGTTCTAAACAACTATTAACTACTCCCCCCCCCAAAAAAAGCACCACCTCAAGGCTTGTTTGTGTTTTGTTTTTATAAGTGTCAACATATTTTCAGAAGAGAACAAAAATAGTTAAACCTGATGGTATAAGCCTGTAATCCTAGCTACAGGCTAAGACAGGAGTATGATAGGATGAAACCTCCTAAAAAAGTAAGAGAAGCCAGGCGGTGGTGGCACACGCCTTTATTCCCTGCGCTTGGGAAGCAGAGGCAGGTGGATCTCTGTGAATTCGAGGCCAACCTGGTCTGAGTTCCAGGACAGGCTCCAAAGTTACAGAGAAACCCTGTCTTGAAAAACCAAAAATAGGCCGGGCGGTGGTGGCGCACGCCTTTAATCCCAGCACTCGGGAGGCAGAGACAGGCGGATCTTTGTGAGTTCGAGGCCAGCCTGGTCTACAAGAGCTAGTTCCAGGACAGGCTCCAAAACCACAGAGAAACCCTGTCTCGAAAAACCAAAATAAATAAAAAAATAAAAAATAAAAAGGAGCTGACTAGTAGTTCAGTGGTACGGCACTTCCTACAAACACACACAGGTTCAATCCTAACTACAAAACAATAACGACCACCCTAACAAGATCCTCCCTAAAGGCAACCTAGGAAAAGTTAGAGCAATGAACTATCTTCATAAAAACATGTAGCCCTGGTGCTTAGTAAACGGTTACTTGGGCTACACAAAGAAAATCTGTTTGGAAAAAAAAAATGGTTATTCAATGAATGAATGGGAGAGAAGGACCTTTGATAGATAGATGATAAATTCTAAATTATTCTATTAAAAAAAAACCTACAGTCTCAAGGCCAGTCTAAACTGCAGGGAGCCAGCCAGGATACATCGTGAGACTCTGCTAAAATTAAAACACACAAGGGAGAGGTGCAAGTACAGATAAATCAAAGCATAAATTGAGACCAATGGATGAAAAATTATTCTAGAGGAACTTACTTCAGCTCTCAGCTGTCCAAACATGGGGAAAAACTGCCTGGAAAGCTATGAATGTGACTGTTAGTCACAGGCTGTCTCTACACTTGAAGAGAATATGTAAAGACAAGAGAAGAAAAAGAACAGCAATGTAGAGCAGCACACAAAAAAGCCCAGACTTTGCACCTAGCAGATTTAGACTCAAATTCCTTACCATCACAACTGTGTAGCTGATGCCTCAAGCTAGTTACTAAAGCTCCACTGCAACCAGTCTCCTGTATTACAACAGCTTACAGAGTTGGAAGATTAAAATCATTTTTTTTTCTTCAACAAATACTTACAGGCACTAAGCCCTGAGTCTCAAACCAGACACAATGTCTGTCCTCAATGGGATTAAACTCTATTGTAAGAAATTTAACCCAGGGATCATGATGCCATGTTAGTTAAAAGGACATACACACAGTGCTAACAGGAGGATACACAGAGAACCTCACCGTGGTCCTATTAAATGCCAGGCTGCTCAGAGGGCTTCCTGGGGGAGTTAAGATCTCATAGAATAAGAGCCCTTGGTATGACAGCAGCCAGCGGTGAAAAATATGAATGGAAAGCCAAGCATGCTGGTGTATACATGCGTGACCTCATCACTCACAAGGCTGAGGTTAGTCTGGGTGGAATAGTGTACTAGACCCTGTCTCAAAAGAGAGAAGGGGCCAGGCATGATGATACATGCCTTTAATCCTAGGTTTTGGTAGGCAGAGACAGGAGGATCTCTGTATGTTCTGTGCCAGACCTGATCTATACATTGAGTTCCAAGATAGTTAGGACTAAATAGGGAAAGCCTGTTTAAAAAAAAGGGGGGGGTGAGAAAAGGGGAAATAGCAAGGAGAGGAGAGGGAGTAGGGAAAGATGGAAGAAAAGAGAACTCTTTTTTTGAACCAGTAAGACTCAGTGGTTATGATGTTATTTTATTACTACTGCTCCATGTATGGGCTGCAGAGTTCAGAGGACAGCTTCTGGAAGTAGGGTTCTCTTTCCGCCTGAGGGTCTAATGATCAAACTTAGGTCATTAGGCTTGCAAGGTAAACACTTTTACCCACTCAGTCATTTTGATAGCCCAGAACTCAGTAGTTAATGACACATGTAGAATAATATGCCTGTTACATGCTCAAAAAGAGATATTAATTATAATTTATTATCAATTAAATTGGATAACCTTTAAAATAATAATCTCTAACTGTGTCACTTTTGAGATATATCTCAGTCTCAGAAAAGTCCTTGCCCAGTATAGGCCCAGCTGTCCTGCACAGACTGCTCTAGAGCTCTCACCCAAGCTCCACTATACGATGGTCATAACACACACTTACAGAGGCTTGACTGATATCTGTAAAATAAGGAACTAGATTTCACTTGTTTACTATTCAGTAACACATTTTTGTAGAAGGAAGGATTCCAGGCAACTCTTTTAGGCTAGCCTTCCAAAACAGTTAAAGAGTTTAATGTACTAGCTGGGTGTGGTAGTCCCAGCACTAGAGAGGCAGAGGCAGGATCTCTGTAAGAGGCCAGCCTGATCTACATGATGAGTTCCAGGACAGCTAGGGCTATGCAGAGAGATCCTACCTTAAAGAAAAGAAGGAAGGAAGAAAGAGACAGGGAAAGAGAAAGTTTGCTGCACGTTTTCCTTTCTAAATTTAGTATTACTGAAAACATTAAATATCATCATTAACAAAATATTCTGCCTTCCAGATTACTGCCAACCAAGCACACACTGTTTCTTAAACTGTCCATTTCATAAGGAATAAGTTCTATGGTAGTGAGCCCCTTGGGAGAGTAGTACTTTCTAAGACAGAAATGACAAAGCATTCAACTGTGAAGATAGTATATACCTCTTAAGCCTTCATTCTTTAAAAATGGACATCATACACATTCTTTTTTTAAAAAATATTTATTTATTATGTATGCAATATTCTGTCTGTGTGTATGCCTGCAGGCCAGAAGAGGGCACCAGATATCATTACAGATGATTGTGAGCCACCATGTGGTTGCTGGGAATTGAACTCAGGACCTTTGGAAGAGCAGGCAATGCGCTTAACCTCTGAGCCATCTCTTCAGCCCCAGGAGTCAGTTCTTAACAACTGTCATGGTTTCAGAGATTAACACTTGAATCTCATTTCGCCAGGCTGTGGTGAAGCATCCCTTTAATCCCAGCACTTGGGAGGCAGAGGCAGGTGGATCTCTGCAAGTTCAAAGCCAGCCTGGTCTACAAGAGCAGGTTCTAAGACAGGCTCTAAGGCTACAGAGAACCCCTGTCTCAAAAAACCAAAAAGCCGGGCAATGGTGGCGCACGCCTTTAATCCCAGCACTCGGGAGGCAGAGGCAGGCGGATCTCTGTGAGTTCGAGACCAGCTTGGTCTACAGAACTAGCTCCAGGACAGGCTCCAAAGCCACAGAGAATCCCTGTTTTGAAAAAACAACAACAAAAAAAAAAATAAAAACAACTAAGCAAAGAATCTCAATTCATACAGCTACCTGGACACTTTGCAGCTTCTGAGTCTAGGAATTGGGGCAAGTAAGTACCATGAACAGCTTTAGAAACTTATAGCTTTCCACCAGTGACATGATAGAAAACACTCTATGTGGCCAGTTGATGGTGGTGCTCATCTTTAATTCCAGCACTCAGGAGGCACAGGCAGGCGGGTCTCTGAGTTCAAGGCCAGTTTGGTGTACCCGGTGAGTTCCAAGACAGTCAGAGCTGTTACACTAAGAAATCCTGTCTTCAAATACCAAAAACCACCAGGCAGTGGTGGCACATGCCTTTAATCCCAGCACCTGGGAGGCAGAGGCAGGTGGATCTCTGATTTCGAGGCCAGCCTGATCTTCAGAGCAAGTTCCAGGACTGCCAGGACTGTTTCACAGAGAAACCCTGTCTGAAAAACCAAAACAAACAAAACCATTCTATTTGTAGCATCATTTCCTGAGTCATCTATCTCATTTCTCTTCTCTTACTGAAACACTGTTCAAGATCACTATTTCTGGTTCTAATCTCAGAGCAACCCTTGAATCTTACAAACTACTGACTTAAATGGGCAGGATAGCTTAAATAAGACACCTTTATGTACCTTAGACATTGAAAATTTAAACCTTTAGTTTAAAGCTAGTCTAGAAATATTCAAGTGCAGAAAAGGTAGACTGTAGTTCATCTCTCTAAACTACACCTGAAGGTTATCCATTAGAAAGTTCTCTTTGCAGACTGGGAGCATAAACCCAATACTGAGCCGGGTGGTGGTGGCACACACCTTTAATCCCAGCACTCAGGAGGCAAAAGCAGGTGGATCTCTATGAGTTCATGGCCAAACTGGTCTACAGAGCAAGTGCCAGGACAGACTCCAAAGCTACAGAGAAACCCTGTCTCAAATAATAATAATAATAGTAATAATGAAGATGATGATGGCGGTGACCACAAGTGCTTCTCAAAGACCACACATCACTGTTGAGAAAAATGAAAGGTGGAAGGGTGTGAACAAATCTTGCAACCTGACAAAAGGTTCTGCAGGCAGGAAGATTTTTTTTAAAGAAAATGTTATCTTCTCCTTACTTTAAAAAAAAAAAAGTTTGACCAGTGACTATAAAACACACAAACCAGGCACCAAAGCTACAGAGAAACCCTGTCTCAAATAACCAAATAAATAAATAAATAAATAAATAAAACACACAAACCAAAATCCAACTTCCAGTAAAATTTTCTGCATTAGAGAATCTAAATTCTCTGAACAGAATAATACTGGTTGTTCCAACATTAATAATTGCTTCTAGCAAATGTGAAACGCTTTTCATTCCACCACCATCTATACCTGGCTGCAACTGGGAGTTAACAGAGGCTATCACAAGACAACTTTTCCCTGAAACAAATTACCCAGCCACTTTGAGCATGTAGAAGTTTAAGACTGACCTCACATTGGCCCATGGAAAATCAGCCTCTAGGCCACAATAGCCCAAATGACTGAGGTCTCTCCTTTCTATCAGTGATTGCTCCCCCATGTGGAATCCTGCTGCACACAAAGGAGGAGAGAACTACAAAAGACCTTCTTGTCAAGAAAGCTCTCACTGGATGTCAGTTAGAATGGCACATTCTATGCTGTTCTAAAAAGAAAATAATGAGTTCTCTCATTTATTAAGGTCCACAATGTTATCGTCTCACATGCTAGTATACTCATTTTTGTAATTACTACTAAAACTCAGACAATACCACAGCACACAGAGTAGAGACTGCAGAAATGTCAGGGACACAAATCAGCTGTTATCCCAACCTTTCCCGTAGGCACTTTGTGGTCAAAGATGGAATCCATTTCCTCCTGCAGATAATCCACTGAAAATAAGAGGGTGCTTTCAGTCTGAAATGAGCCGTATGCTAACCTTCCTAACTTGTCCCAGTTCATGCATGAGAAACTGAGTAAGCAAAAAAGCTAAAAGAGCCGGGCGGTGGTGGTGCACACCTTTAATCCCAGCACTCGGGAGGCAGAGGCAGGCAGATCTCTGTGAGTTCGAGACCAGCCTGGTCTACAGAGCTAGTTCCAGGACAGGCTCCAAAGCCACAGAGAAACCCTGTCTCGAAAAACTAAAAAAAAAAAGCTAAAAGACATTAGGTAACTCACAATCAGTTCCCTCTAAAACAAGTAGAAAGGAAAAGAACAACTTGCTGGTTAAGGAAGGTCCTTTTGGGGGTAGGGAGGCAGGTTTGGGATTTTTGGTTTTTCAAGACAGAGTTTCTCTGAAGCTTTGGAGCCTGTCCTGGAACTCGCTCTGTAGACCAGGCTGGCCATGAACTCACAGAGATCCGCCTGTCTCTGCCTCCCAAGTGCTGGGATTAAAGGTGTGCGCCACCACCGCCCAGAAGTAGTGTTCTCAAATTGGAATAAAATTCAAAGTCATTTGTGACCCTAAGCATGTCCTCTGGCATTTTCCTTCGAATGAATGAGGTGAGCTTGAACTTATGACTTGAAGTCATCACTGGAATCATGTGGTAGTGCACTTTCCCGCATGTAACTCTGGGCACTGTACCAAAGGGGCTAAAGAAAAAGTCAAAATATACCCTGTAGACTAAATATTCAAGAGGCTGGGACAAGAGGATCCCAAGTTAGAGGCTAGCTTGAGCTACATAGGAAGATCCTGCCTTTACTTTGATCTCATTTTTTTTTTGTTTGCTTCTTCGTTTTGTTTTGTTTTTCAAGACAGGGTTTCTCTGTGCAAAAGTCCTCACTGCTGTCCTACAACTAGCTCTTTAGACCAGGCTGATCTCAAACTCAGAGATCTGCCTGTCTCTGCCTCCCAAGAGATGGGATTAAAGGCATGTGCCACCACTGTTCAGCTATTTTTATTTCATTTTAATTAACTAATTAATTTAGAGACAAAGTCTCATATATCAAAGTGTGGCCTCAAACTCCTGAGCCTTCCTTCTCTACCTCCTGGGTGCTAGGATTACAACTATGCATTACTAGGTCCAGTTTATTTGATGATAGTGGTCAAATCCAGGGCTCATTACATGCTAGGCTCATGCGCTACCATCTTGAGTTGCATCCCCAGTCCAACAGCTGGCTTTAAAAGGGTCATCTCTTCCACAGGTGAGGCAATGCTGTCCAGTGGAATGAAGTCACCTATCCAATAATTGAGGACAGACACAGTTTATGGCTTGTCTTTGCAAAGCTAAGTGACCTTGACAAGGGTCTCTCACTTCTCTCACTCTTTAGAACCTCAACACACAAGAATATGCTTTAAAACAGCTGCAGATAGCTTTCTGAACTAAAATGCAAGTGTTTTTCTTTTCCACAGCAAGGTATCTATGGTACCAAGGTAATACAGACTTTAAAAATAAAGAATGGCGCCGGGCAATGGTGGCGCACGCCTTTAA
>NC_022016.1:62180960-62183565 GCF_000317375.1 Microtus ochrogaster | reverse complement strand
AAAAAAAAAAAGCTCCAGGTTGGCAAAATGGCTAACCAAATAAGGGCTCTAGCCACAAAGCCTGAAGACTGGAATGCAACACATGGATTTCACACGCTGGAAGGAGAGAACATGCACCTACAAGCTGATTTCTGACCTGAAGCATGCTATGGCTCACACAGACAAATATACAAATAAATTAACAATTTTAAAATAAAAAAATAAGAGCTCCAAGATACAAGCATGGCAGGGCTCTCTGGGTAATCTCATCAGTTAGAAGGCAGAGTCAGAAGAAGGGTAAGGAATCAGTTATACAGTGAGTTCAAGAGTAGCCTGGACTACATGAAACCTTGTCTCAAAAAGGGAGGGGGGGGGAACAGAAGAAAAGGTAGGAGGGGAAGGGAGAAGATATAAAGCTGTAAGAAGAGGAACTCTGTAAATAGCGCAGAAATTGAGAATTATAGACCTAGGTCTGGATCTGGACTCAGTCACTTAATAGCTGTGAACTTAATTCCTAGTGGTTTTGTTTTGCTTTTAGAGAGTCTCACATGGTACAGGTTGACCTCAAATTCCTGGGCTTAAGTAAGCGTCCCACCTAGTAACACTGCACCAGGCGCAGTGCACCTGGCTCCAGCAAATGACTGAACTGTTTCCTCAGAGAATGACTAGCACTGCCATCATGTGTGTGACGTAAATGCACATGTACCCCAGCTAGTAGAAAGCAAGCACTCAATACAAAGTAGTAATAGCTCTATTATTCCTGAGTTTGATCCACGGACCATTAGTGATTCAGTACCTCTGAACTGGAAGTAAAAAGACCAATTTTAGGGATGGGGGGTGTGGCTCTGCTGGTAGTGTTTGCCTATCATGCACAAAGCCCTGACTCTGTCTTCTAAGAGCAGGAAACTTTCATATGAAACATCTCAAAACTAGCATGATCCCTGTCCCTGCAACCCCTAACTTCCCAATTATGCAAAGACCTTCTAGAGCCTACTTAATGTGATGCTAAATTTGGTATTCAGTGCCTAAAACCTGACAACTGCCCAATGAAATCCCTTTCTGTTTACCTGTTTCTCACACCCCCATGCCAAGGGCCCAGAATGGACTCCGGGGCTCAACTCATCCTCCGAGTTTCACAACCTGAATTCTACAGAATCCTTAGTCTGACTCTGTGTTTTGGGTTCTCAGGCCCTCTACTCCCATACCATGCACTCAGACTTCTATGCAGGGTCATTCCCAAGCACGTCTAGCACCCCTAGATCTCGAAGACCTTTCTTCGGTAACTCCCGTTCCAGTGTTTACAAACCAGGGACCTACACGCCCCCATCGTGTAGCTAGCTGAGTGCCTCTGGAATTAGGAGTGTCCCCTTTTGCAGCCCGTACCCGGGCTACCATTCTTTCTCTCTTCTTAAGCCCTTCGGCTTCGCCCCAGAGTCTCCTCGCCACTCTGGCATTAGAGGGATGGTCGCCCCGACCGCCCGAGCCTGAGCAGTTAGCTAGCGTCGCGACAGCCGCCAATTCCTTCATCACCCCCCAGGCCGGAGCCGGCGTGACCAATAAGGTGCCAGGTCCGCGGCCTCCCCGCCGCCGACCAATCACGAGCGAGCCCCCCCGCAGTCGCCTTCCGCCAATGGGAGAAAGCCCGCGGGCCCAGGCGCACGGACCCCGCGAGCGCAGCCGCGGCGACAGCGGCGGGCCGGGCGAAGACACAACATGGCGGCGACAGGCCCGACCAAAGTGCCGCAGCGGCCGCAGAGGAAAGTGAGCTCTCCGCCAGAGGCGGAAAGCACCGCCCCCACTGCCGGCCGCCGCCGCCCTCTCCACCCTCCCGTCCCAGCTCCCATACACTCACAGGCCTCTGCTCCGGAGTCCAGCAAAGAAAGCAGCCGCCCCCGCGCCGCTGCGCCGTCGGGCAATGCAGAGGCCCGGGCGCGGTGGAGGGGAGGGGGAAGCGTGCGTCACGGAAAACGGAGCGCGCGCGGAGCGGGGGCGCAAACAAGATGGCGGCCGCGCCGTTGTACCGTCTCTTTCCCCCCCCGCCCCTCCCCCTCCGCGCCTTGACTCTTAGCACTGCGTAGTGTGCAGCGGCTGAGCCGCCTGAGGTCTCGCGAGAATTGAGAAGGGCCGACTGCCCAGCAAAACGGAATAGTGAGATCCGAGACTTTTCTGACCCCGCCTCCTCCCCGGGGCTCTGGAGGCGTTTCCTGGTGACCTCCGAGGACTTTGTTTTTCTGAAGATCTCCCCTTTGACGTGCCTGCTTCTGAATTTTAGCAAATAGTTTTCCGTGTTTTGTTTTGAAAAGAAATGAATGAGAGGGGGGAGAAGGACTTCGCCAGTATTCCAAGTTTAAAAAGTCGCCGGGGCCGGTGAGATGGCTCCGCAAACCTGACAAGCTGAATTCGATTCGTAGAATGCGGGATGGACCGGAAAGGAGACTCCTGGAAACTGTTCTCTGATCTTATGTGCGCCCGCAGAAGCGCTCACACACACTAATAAATGTAACTTACAGATGATATTTTCTTTTTTTAAATTTTTATTTATTTATTTTATTCTCGAGACAGGGTTTCTCTGTAGCTTTGGAGCCTGTCCAGGAACTAGCTCTTGTAGACCAGGCTGGCCTCGAAC
>NC_022016.1:62178279-62179755 GCF_000317375.1 Microtus ochrogaster | reverse complement strand
AAGAAAGAAAGAAAGAAAGAAAGAAAGAAAGAAAGAGAAATTGTACTTTGACTGAGCTGTGGATGCAGCTGAGCAGTAAAGTCATTAAAATGCTTAAGGTCCTGGGATATGTTCCAGCACCAGAAAGAAAAGGAGGCAGGCCTGAGGATGTGGTTCAGAGTGCTTGCCTGATATGGAAGCCCTGGGTTCAATCCCCAGCCTGGCACAAAACCTGGTGTGATGGTTCATTCCTTTTAATCCCAAACTCTGGAAGTAAAAGTAGAAGGATCAATGTTAAATTTCAATCCCCACCTTACACACACACCAGACAAACGCTGAGGTGCCTATTCAACATATCAAAGCAGACCTTGCCTCCCAAGCAAAGCTCCCAGTATTCTTCAGTCCCTACCTGTTACAGGGTATGGGTGGCATAGTCTACCTTCTACCCTGAACTCTCCAGCCCAGGGGCTGGGCTGCCCTTCTCCCAGAGGCTCTACCCTATATGATGTAGACTCTTTTGTAGCTTTGGTCTCCTGGCTGCTACACCTATCCATACCCCCCTTTTCCCCCTACACACACAGGGCCCAGATTAGCCTCAGCATGTCTGCTCTGGGACTCTCACAGATGCCCCCGCTTCTACTACCCTCTCTCATCTACAATAACCCTTCTCCTCCACCATGCCTAGGAGCAGTCATGGCCTTTCTTTCCTTTCTATGTCTTTTTTTTTTTTTATTCAATCAGAAGTTCAAAATCAAATCAACTAAATGGTTCAGCCAAGAAAGGCACTTTGCCTTCAAGCCAGATAACCAGAAATCAGTGCCTTGAGGCCCATGTGGGGGGAGAACAGACTCAGGCAGTTTTTCTATCAACTCCACTAGTGTTACATGCATACCCCCACAAACACACACACACATGAGAAAAAAATATGTTGTTCAAGGTAATCCTCTGCTATGTTTAAAGGGTGAGGAGGTTGATATAGAGAAATAAACTTAGCTAAACAAAGAAAAACTTGATAGGTTTGCCAGTATTTATTAGAAAGTTATGTTTGTGAAAACTGTGCATGAAACAGTCCAAATAATTAGAGATTATCTATTATATTGTAATCAAGTATGGACAGCGTGTAGGGGCTGCAGATCGTGTCCCTTCAGAGCCTGACAATTAGGTTGCTCCTAGAATTATACTAAATCCAAGTCTATGTAGGAGAGGAAATTAGCCATCAGTTACCTCCTTAAGAAATAATACGGCAGGGTGGTGGTGGTGCACACCTCTAATCCCAGCACTCAGGAGGCAGAGGCAGGTGGATCTCTGTGAATTCAAGGCCAGCCTGGTCTACAGAGGAGTTCCAAGGCAGCAAGGGTTATTACATAGAGAAACCTCGTCTCTAAAAAAAAAAAAGAAAAGAAAAGAAAAGAAAAGAAAAAAATAATGCTGGAGCACTGGCCAAACAGAAAAGTCCACTTACAGGGGCTGATGAGATGGCTCGGTGGTTAAGACTGT
>NC_022016.1:62173228-62174243 GCF_000317375.1 Microtus ochrogaster | reverse complement strand
AAACCCTTCCAGGCAGAAATTTATGAAGTGTACATGCTCCTGCCTTATTAGTTTTCCCCTGAAGCACATCACAAATAAATCTGCTTCTCCAAGAATGAAAATGAGCAGAGTCACAGCTAATGTATATGATATATAACATCATTTGAGCAAGAAATAAATCTTCCTTCTTATAAGCCGCTGCGATTCCTTTCATTGCTGCCACAGCTCTCTCTGGGAGTAAGCCAAGAAGAGCTCATCTGCAGATATGATCATGAAACAAAACAAACTCTGGTCAAGTCATGTGGGAAGATTTTCAAGGAAGGCAAGTGTGAATAATACAATTTAAGAAACGGAGGCTTAATCGGTTTTGTTCAGTGATCTGATTATACCATTTGGAGAGATTTTTTTTTGAGCCAAAGGGCTTGATCAACAGTGGTATCCCAAACCAAAGTAGTCCCAGAAGGTAACTGTGGTGGTTTGAATGTAATTGAGCCCTATAATCTCACAGGGAATGGCATTATTAGGAGGTGTGGCTTCATTGGAACTTATATGGCCTTGTTAGAGGAAGGTATCACTGTGGGGGCAGACTTTGAGGTTTCCTTGCTCAGGATATTGCCCAATAAGTCAATTTCCTGTTGCCTGCAAGATGTAGGACTCTCAGCTACTCCTCCTGCACCATGTCTGCCTGGATGTAGCCATGCTCCCTGCCATGATGATAATGGACTGAACTTCTGAAACTGTAAGCAAACCACCACAATTAAATGTTTTCTTTTAAGAGCTGCCATGGTCAAGGTGTCGTCTCACAGCAATAAAAACCAAAACTAAGGGCTGGAGAGATGGCTCAGTGGTTAAGAGCATTGCCTGTTCTTCCAAAGGTTCAGTTCCCGGGCAACCATATGATGGCTCACAGCCATCTGTGATGAGGTCTGGTGCCTTCTTCTGGCCTGCAGACATAGACAGACAGAATATTGTATACATAATAAATAAATAAATAAATAAATAAATAAATAAATAAATAAATAAATACCAAAACTAA
>NC_022016.1:62170066-62171894 GCF_000317375.1 Microtus ochrogaster | reverse complement strand
TGGCGGAGTTACCTAGGTGTGCACCAGCCCCTCCCCAACTCTGGTTTCCTGGAATGGGAAAGTGCTGTGAAGAGCTGGCTCCCACAACCCCATCCCAGTTTTTACTAGACCCCGAGGTTCCACGTTCAGTGTCTGGTAGTTGAATCCTCCCCTGAGGGAGAATCCTGGTGCTCAAATTTCCCTCCGAAAGAAAATAGCCAAAGTCATTGCCAAATCCCTTCCCCAACCAGTGGGCCCTTTATTTATGACGACTTTATTTATTGTAATAAGATTTTATAGTATTTATATATATTGGGTCATCTACTTAGTTTCCCTTTTTGTAATATTAAAATGAATACTGTATAAAGTATACTATAATATATTAAGTAATATATTGTTACCTTACAGGTCTATTTTTGTGGATTTTGGAATTTTTAAATAAAATCTTGAGTGTGAGCTGAAAAAAAATATGGTTGTCAGCCGGGCGGTGGTGGCTCACACCTTTAGTCCCAGCACTCGGGAGGCAGAGGCAGAGGCAGGCGGATCTCTGTGAGTTCGAGACCAGCCTGGTCTACAGAGCTAGTTTCAGGACAGGCTCCAAAGCCACAGAGAAACCCTGTCTCGAAAAAAACCAAAAAACCTTGTATTTTGCTTTACAAATCAGATTCTGGTTTATATATAAAAATATATAAAACAGTTTCTGTGACTGTGTGACTATCAAAGTCCCCCAATATGGAGACTGTTCCACTCTCTGATCAGTGTAAACATCAGGCTTCTGAGTCTGAAAAAGTTAAAGATCAACTCTGGGGCCCTGGAAACTTCCTTAAGGTTCTAAGCACTCCAGAGAGGCCTGTCTGGAAGACGGCCAGATGGACTCTGAAACCGCTGCCTTTCATGGTGTGCTGCCTTTGATCTGAGAGGAAAACAGAGGGATAAAGTGATGGGCTGTTGGGGTCTTAACAAGAGAGAGAAATTACAGTCACTTGATATGAAATAGTGGAGGGAACTCGGGTAAGACTAGCAAGGACGTGATTGAACTAGGTCTTGGGGAAATGAAAAGAATTGCTGGACAGCCCACCATGTATATAGCTAGCTGGCTATAAGCAATTATAGGAACTGAGGGCTCCATTGAGGGAAGTAATCACATGTAAAGATATATTATAGTCAAACTGAGGTTTAATTCCCTGCCAGGGAGAATTAGTCGTGGATTTTTGTTGGTTGGGTTTTTGTTTTAAGTTATTTTTAGGTTTTTCTTTGTTTTTGACAAATTCTATTATTTGGTTGGTTGGTTTTGTTTTGATGTTGGGATTTGCTTCTTCTGTTTTTCTGGTGTGTCTGTATATGAAATGTATGTTTGAATTGTGTGCGTGTGTATGTGTGTGCATGTGTGTATTTGGCTGTGTATGCATGTGGAGGCATAAGACTGACACTAGGCAAGGTCTTCGTTCACTTCCCATATTGTTCGTTGATCTAGGGCCCCTCACTTGGACGCAGAGCTCGCTGATAAGACTTGTAAGTCTCCCAGGAGTGGTAGCACAAGTGAACCTTTAATCCCAGCACTCGGAAGGCAGAGGCAGATGGATTTCTGTGAGTCTGAAGTCAGAGTGAGTTCCATGACAGCCAGAGCCACTCAGAGAAGTCCTGTCTCAAAAGAAACAGCTTGTTTCAGGGATTCCCTCTCTGCCTTCCAAGTGTTGGAATTAGAGGTATGCTTCCATGCCTATAAAGGTACTGGGGTTTGAACTCTGGTCCCTATGTTTGCACAGTGTGTTAGCCAGGGTTTTATCCACTGATTTGTCTCCCAGCCCAGGCTATCCTTAAATTCACTATGTGTATTCTCCTCCTCCTC
>NC_022016.1:62166633-62169811 GCF_000317375.1 Microtus ochrogaster | reverse complement strand
CCTCTCTACTTCCAGAATCCTGACATTAAAAGTGTGTGCCACCACTCTTGGTAACCATGTTTCTCTTTTATATTAAACATTTTATTTAATGTGTGAATATAGTACACTTTGTTTTTTAGTTCATCCAGTTATTTATTTCCACCGTTGGGATGTTATGAATAATACTGCTTTGAATACCAGTGTACACACTGTGTGGTAGCTCACACTGGGGAAGCTAAGACTGGAGGATTTCTGCAAATTCAAGGCCAGTTTGGGCTACAGAATGGGACCCTGTTTCAAGACGACCACCACAAAACGTAGCGTAGTGAGTGTTGGAGTCCTTTCATCTCTTTTGGGGTGTGGATCTACAAGTGATCTTACTGAGTTATATGACAAGCCTATGTTCAATTGTTTTGAATAGTATCTTACTATTTTTCAGTGTCTAGAACATTTAACATTCCAAATATAAGTTTTTCTAAAGGTGAGTGTAATCTAGTCAAAACTGTGTTTAAAGACAATCCAGAAGCCAGAGTCAATGGAGCGTGATCAGTTGGGGCAAGATATGATGAGGATCCGAATCCACTAACAGCACTGAGAATACAGGGAGAGCATAGGGATGCAGAGGGGGGATGCAGAAGGGGCTATTACTGAGGTGGGATTGAAAGGGATTAACTATTGATGACTATGGAGGGGGCAAGGGACAGAAAATAAATCACGGTGTTGGTACAACTCTCATATTTCAGATGGAGGATGAGTCTGTAAAGTTTAAGCCTGGGCATGTGGCATTTCAATACAAGCAGATTGTAATTGACAACAGACACCTGTTGTCGCAATATACAACTGATATCCCTTTGCCCTTTAAACTGATAACAACCCCTTCTTTCTTCCTTCTTCTTTTTTTTTTTTTTTTGAGACAGGGTTTCTCTGAAGCTTTGGAGCCTGTCCTGGAACTAGTTCTTGCAGACCAGGCTGGTCTTGAACTCACAGAGATCCACCTTCCTCTGTCTTCAGAGTGCATGCGGCACCGCTGCCCGCTTGCTTTTTCTTTCTTTTTAAAGACAGGGTCGCATGTAGCCCAGGCTCACCTAGAACTTGCTATGAGTGTCTTCACGTGGCTAACACACTCTAGTCCCCTACGTCCACGTCATCCTGCATCTCTATCAATATATACCCAGTCTCTGAGGGTATAAAGCCACATGAACGTAACTCTCACATCTCTGGCTACGGGAATTGTAATTTTCTTTTTTTGGTTTTTCGAGATAGGGTTTCTCTGTAGCTTTGGAGCCTGTCCTGGAACTAGCTCTGTAGACCTCGAACTCAGAGATCCACCTGCCCCTGCCCCTGCCCCTACCTACACCACAGCCGGTTGGGAATTGTAATTTTCAACAGGCAACTACAGAGCTCTGAAATCCATTGTCCCTTACTCCGAGGCCTTCCTCCCCACAGGCTGCTGTTCCCAGAATAAGCAGTGCTTTTTTTTTTTTTTTTCTGATGGATTGCTTTGACTCAAGCAGTACCCTCACCAACCTTTTTCTACAACCACAGTGCCTTCTAGACTGTTCCCTCTAAACTTCTTCCTTCCCTCTGTCCTTCACTCAGGGTCAACCTTCCCCAGCTCCTAAGGCTCCCCCAGTTCACTCTCCCTTTCCTCTCACGGGCGTTTTTGTTTTGTTTTGTTTTGTTTTTGAAGAGTTTCTTTTGTCAGGTCCGTCTTAGTCTCTGGCTTCGAGAATGTAATGACCTGAGGGCAGGCAGACAGGGAAGCTTCCTTCCGTAATTGTTCTCCTGCCTTGGAAGCTCCTTCAGCCTTTAAGATACCAACCCACTTGGGCGTGGTCTCTTATACTATAAACACTGGAGGTAAAGCTCCCTCTCTCCTCCTGCTGCTGGATTAGGCTCCTGTTCCTCGTCCGTTCAGAGGACTGCTATCTGTGAGTTTACCCCTAAATAACCCTCAAATCTGAGCTAGTGTAGAATTTCTTGTTAGTATCCATCTTCATCTGGTGACCCATTGTGAGGAGCAGTTCACCTTTTTTTGGTTTACCAGCTGCATGGTGCATTGGCCACGGAATCTTCCCGCCCTGGCTCCAGCTGGCACTCAGACATAGCGCGTGGCTGCTCACCCCTCCTCGTGATCCACACATCGCTGTCTGCTATCCCTGCGGTGCATTCGCAACTAGCGGCTGACGGAAAGCCTTGGGCTTCCGCTTTTCTGGCCACCAACTCTGGGAATAGCTTTGATTTGTCTTTAATAGCTTCTCATAATTTATTTAAAAAAGCATATTTTTCAGTTTCTAACACGCCATAAACCAAATCGGGATTGTCCCGCGCTGCTTGCATCTCTCGGCCACTCGGCTGCAACTGAGACACCTGCTGGCCGATAACGATATTACACCTACTCCAATTCACTGTAATTGCCTTATGACAAGTAAGATCTGAAAAACTACAAAAATGACTAGTGACATAATTATCCGGGAGTTCAATAATTATTTTGCTTATGTTATGGATGGTATTCTGCAAGGCTTATGTTATTTTCCTTATACATCCCCTGATTTGATTCTGGGAATTAGTCTTGTTTTTCATATTATCTCATTAAGAAAATGGTTTGATAACAGAGCTAAGAATGAGACATCTTTAGAAATGATACAGGCTTTACAGACTAGTAATGAACAGCTAGTTGGAAAAATCAACACTTTGGAGAGATGCCATTAATTTGACACACAAAATTCAGTCAATGTCAGAGGATATTGAGACATTATCTGAAAGAATTTATGCTTCTGAAGTTAATCATTGGAATGTGTTGAAAATTTATGATAGATTAATGGATAAGGTATCTCTCCAGGAAGATAATATGTATGGCCTCAAAATTATGTTCACAGATAAGATGTTACCTTTACTGGACAAACTTCATACCTTGGAATCCTCAGTGAGTTCGTTAGAAAACTGGACAGGAGATTCAGACTTTACGAAAGTCAGTAGAAAAACGGTTAGAAAAGATTGAGGAATTTATCAAAACTGATGAGCAGGGACAGAACATACAAGGACAGGATTTAGCCTCATCAGTACACATTCCCGGTCACTGAAAAACATGTCTCACCAGGAAAATTAAATCCAGTGCCTACTGTGAAATATCATACTGTTCTGGATGATGGAATAGACATGGAGGATGAATCAAAAACTCTAGTAGGAAATAGGAAAC
>NC_022016.1:62163570-62165713 GCF_000317375.1 Microtus ochrogaster | reverse complement strand
AAAAATTTGTCTTCACAGTGCCTACTTATAATTCTCAGACTACTAGGAGATATCAGTGGACCACCCTCCCATAGGGAATGCTCAATAGCCCCACCCTTTGCCAATACTTTGTAAGTCAGCCATTGAAAATAATATGTAAATAATTTTCTAAGTCTGCATGGATGACATTTTGTTATCTGATTCAAATACAGATACCTTAGGAAGAATGTTTGAAGAAGTAATGAAAGTTTTACCTAAATGGGGATTGCAAATTGCTCCTTAAAAAATACAAAGAGGAGATTCTGTCAATTACCTAAGTTATAAAATAGGTTTACAGAATATTAGAACACAAGGCACAAATTAAAAGAGACTGATTGCTGATTTTCATTGAAGAGAAATTACAGGAGGCACGTGTAAATAGAGTGAATCCAATTTTTTTAAAAAATATATTTATTATGTATACAATATTCTGTCTACATGTCTGCCTGCAGGCCAGAAGAGAGCACCAGACCTTATTACAGGTGGTTGCTGGGAATTGAACTCAGGACCTTTGGAAGAGCAGGCAATGCTCTTAACTGCTGAGCCATCTCTCCAGCCCCTGTGAATCCAAATCTTAATTGTATTCTGGTCATATTGCCTTTCAGAATTTCCCCTATAGGAATTTTAATGCAGAGAGAAGCTATTATCTTAGAATGGGTCTTTTTTACCACATCAACCAAGTAAAAAAAAATTAAAAACTTATGTGGAAAAAGTTTCTGAATTAATTATAAAAGGAAAATTGAGGTCGGACTCAGCAATGGCGGTGTCCATGTTCTACGGCCGGCCGACAGTTGGCCACACCTGCCCTGAGGAGCCACCGCCTGCAGCCTACACTGCGGGCCGCCGCCCAGGTTCTGGGAAATTCTGGCTTGTTTAACAAGCATGGACTCCAAATGCAGCCACAGCAACAAAGGAATCTCTCACTGCATGAATAAATGAGTATGGATTTATTGTGGGAAGTTGGAGTCTGTGTTCCCAAAGGCTTTGTGGCAAAGTCATCAGATGAAGCTTATGCAATCACCAAAAAATTAGGGTCAAAGGATGTTGTGATAAAGGCACAGGTTTTAGCTGGCGGCAGAGGAAAAGGAACATTTACAAGTGGCCTCAAAGGAGGAGTGAAGATAGTCTTCTCTCCAGAAGAAGCAAAAGCTGTTTCCTCCCAGATGGTTGGGAAAAAAAACTGATCACCAAGCAGAGGGGAGCGAAGGGGAGAATATGCAACCAAGTTTTGGTCTGTGAGCGGAAATATCCAAGGAGAGAATGTTACTTTGCAATAACAATGGAGCGGTCATTTCAAGGCCCTGTACTGATAGGAAGTGCACAAGGTGGCGTTAACATTGAAGATGTGGCTGCTGAGAATCCTGTTGCCATTATTAAAGAACCTGTTGATGTAGTAGAAGGCATCAGAGAGGAACAAGCTGTGGCACTTGCAAGAAGATGGGATTTCCGGCTAACGTTGTGGATTCTGCAGCAGAAAACATGGTCAAGCTTTATAACCTTTTTCTGAAGTATGATGCGACTATGGTAGAAATAAACCCAATGGTAGAAGATGCCGACGGACAAGTGTTATATATGGACGCAAAGATCAATTTTGATTCAAATTCAGCATATCGCCAAAAGAAGTTTTTGGGTTTTTTTTTTGTTTTGTTTTTCGAGACAGGGTTCCTCTGTAGCTTTGGAGCTTGTCCTGGCACTAGCTCTTGTAGACCAGGCTGGCCTAGAACTCACAGAGATCCGCCTGCCTCTGCCTCCCGAGTCCTGGGTTTAAAGGCATGCGCCACTACTGCCCGGCTGCGGCGGCGGCAAAAGAAGATCTTTGATCTCCAGGACTGGACCCAGGAAGACAAAAGGGACAAACAGGCAGCTAATGCAGATCTTAACTACATTGGCCTGGATGGGAGCATAGGTTGCCTAGTAAATGGTGCTGGGTTGGCTATGGCCACAATGGATATAATAAAACCACATGGAGGTACTCCAGCCAACTTTCTTGATGTTGGTGGAGGTGCCACAGTCCAGCAAGGAACAGAAGCATTTAAGCTTATCACTTCACATAAAAAGGTGCGGGTTAGCCGGGCAGTGGTGGCGCACGTCTTTAATCCCAGCACTCGGGAGGCAGAGGCAGGCG
>NC_022016.1:62161281-62162787 GCF_000317375.1 Microtus ochrogaster | reverse complement strand
ATAAAGCATTTGCTCAGCATGTATGAGGACCTAGATTTGATCGTCAATACTACCAAACAAAAGCATGCAAATGAAAACATACCGACAGAGTCAATTATGGTGGCTACACATGTAATCTCAATATTCAAAAGGCGAGGGCAGAAGGATTGCCATGAGTTCAAGACCATCTTTTAGTCAGGGTTCTCTAGATCAGTGGTTCTCAACCTTCCTAATGCTACAACCCTTTAACACATCATGTCGTGGTGACCCCAACCATAAAATTATCATTGCTACTGCATAACTAATTTCTCTACTGTTATGAATCATAATGTAAATATTGGTTTTAGAGATAGATATATACATTATATGCACATCTATATTACACACACACATATATAGGTATATAGAGAAAGGGGATTTATTAGAATGGCTTACAGGCTGTAGTCCAGCCTGTCCAACACTAGCTTTCTCTCAGCAGAAAGTCCAAGAATCTAGTAGCTGTTCAGTCCATGAGGCTGGATGTCTCAGCCAGTCTTCGGTATACCCTGGAATCCCAAAGAAATTGGCTCTAATGCCACTGAGGAAATTAACTTGTCAGCATGAATGGGGGTGAGCAGGCAAAAAGCAAGCAAGCAAGCAAGCACTCTCTTCTTCCACATCTTTTTATATAGGCTGCCACCAAGTGTGGCCCAGATTTAGGGTGTATCTTCCAACCTCAAATGACCCATTCCAGAACAAATCACTTGCAGGTGTGCCCAGCTACTGGGGCTTTAATTCCAGATGTCGTCAAGTTGACAGACAGGCCTAATTTAATTTCAATTTAGCCCAGACTGTGGTATACAACTGCAATCCCAGCATGCCAGAGCTGAAGGCAGGAGGACAATTAGTTTAAGGGCAGCCTGAGCTACATAAGGCATTATTAAAATAGAAAAAAAAGTACAGTGGTACCCAGCAAGATTCTTAAGAACTTACATTGCTACATATGGCAGATCAGTACATAGTAGAGAGCACACATTTAGACTTTTTATCTACATTGGGAAGTAGAGTGGAGTATTAGTTATAGAATGTGATTTGGAAGGGGTGGGGATGTAGATGATTGGTATGTATAATGAAAAATTATAGTTTGTTTTCTTTTTATAAAATTATATATATATACACATACATATTACGATTTGGAATCAGTCTGATCGATTGTGTAAGACTTTAAGACAATCCTGAAGCCATTTCTGACAATTCTGAATCCTCTCAGCCTCTGTGCCATAGTGCTTCCCCTCCTCCCCTGGGAACCAAGGACCTAACAGCTACACATGCACGTACTCAGTTCCTGAACAATTACCCATATACGTATGTTTTGATTTAGTCCCCTGGGAAAAGGGGTCAAAATGACCTCTTATCTCATCTGATCTGGCAACAGCTCTCCAGTCAATTATTGGTAATAGCCCTTTCGAAAAAGCCAATCAGAATAGTCAAAGAACAACCCCCTTACTTCTGTGGCCCCTTTAAAAGTAGACTGTGTTATTCTTTTTT
>NC_022016.1:62157089-62160801 GCF_000317375.1 Microtus ochrogaster | reverse complement strand
GGAAGCTGAAGATCAGCCTGCCTCAGCGGATGGGGAGGGGAATGGGTGTGGCTTCTCTCTTAAAGGGATCAACCATAACAGACTGTACCAGCTATTCGAGGTCTCTCGGCTTCCCGAATGCTGGGGGACCCTGTCATGACAGAATTAATAAAATCCTCATGCTTTTGCATCTGCTGTGGTATGTGAGGTGGTCTCTGGGGGCGACTCCTTCTTGGTGTTTGGACGCTAGAGTCCAACAATTGAATCTCAGCTCTATTTACTTCCCGGAGCTAGAGAACGGATGAATGCCAAGGGCTGCCAATGACACGTTGTACCACCAGGAGAGAAAAGATGGAGGAGCTTCAGTGGAATGACTTGGCCATTTGGGTTTGGCAATTGTGGTGGTTTCGATGAGAGTGGGCCCCATAAGCTCTTATGCTTGAATGCTTGGTCCCATGTTGGGGACGCAAAGGTCCTTGTGCTCACAGAGAAGCACTAAGAGAACCAATAACGTTAGTCACGCGGGGGCATCTCCTCAATGGAGGAGATGAAAACCAAACACCTGCATTCCCTCCAGAAAGCTGAGAATGAAGGCTGTTAATGTCCTGGTGACATTTTTGCTATCTGAAGGGACAGACCTCACCCAAATTCCCAGAATGATTATCCTCAGACTCTTCCCTCCCTAGACTGTTACTTATCCTTAGGGGAGATTTCACAAATACTGAAAGGCCCAACGACCTCTATGCTATAGGTCTGAGACCGTACTAGATTCCAGGCCTTTTAGCTAGAACCCACCCTCGTGGTGTAGTGACACTCACGCTTCGTTGTGCACCTGGGAGTGGACCGACTGGACTGAATGTTGCCTGGAAACCTTTCCCCAAATTGTACTGTGTTTAGATCTGTTGACAGGGAGGCATTAGACTCCCTGCATCTGATCCAGGTCGATGAAGTCAGTCTGCACAGGGTTTTCATTCTTATCTCTTCTTGGGGTTTGCTTCTCCGGTTGGACACCTGCAGGGACCTCTCAGTCCCCAGGTAGCAGAACTGTTTGGGAGGGGTTAAGAGGTGAGGTCTTAGCTGGGAGTAGGGTGCACACCTTTAGTCCCAGCACAAGGGAGGAGGAAGCAGATCTCTGAGTTCAAGATCAGACTGGTCTACCAAGTGAGTTCCAGGACAGCCAGGGCTACACAGAGAAACCCTGTCTCGGGGAGTGGGAGAGAGTAAGGTATGGCCTTGTTGGATGAGGTTTGTCATTGGGGGTGAGCTTTGAGGTTTCAAAAGCCTGCACCAGACCATCTTTATCCCTGCCTCTAACTTGCAGATCATGTTAGTTCTCAGCTACTGCCCCAGCGCCATGCCTGCCTGCCTGCCGCCACACTGTCCCAATGGCCATGGGCTCCCTCTGGAATCCCATTAAGCACATTCTTCTATAAGTTGCTTTGGTCACTGTGTCTCTCCACAGCAATAGTGACTAAGAGGCTGGACTTGAATGAAGAAGAGAGGTGTTGCCAGGCCGGGTGGCGCAGGCCTTTGATCCTAGCACTTGGGGGCAGAGACGGGTGGATCTCCTTGAGTGAGAGGCCAGCCACAAAACAAAACACGGAAAGATTTGTAGGAATGTGATGGGAACTGGGTGTAGTGCCTGTAATCTCAGCATTGGCTGAGACAAGACGATCACACACTAGGGGATAACCTGGGCTGTATTCTGAGATCCAGTTTCAAATAACCCAAAAACCACTACCACCAACAACAACGAAATGTGATGGTGTGGCTAGGCAATGGTGGCACACATCTTTAATCCCAGCACTCAGCAGGCAGAGGCAGGTCTGGACTATAGAGTGAGTTCTAGAACAACCAGGGCTACACAGAGACACCCTATCTCAAAAAAAAAAAAAAATCAAAACCAACCAAACAAACAAAAAGTGGTGATGTGAAATCCACACCAGGTATCTACGTATCTTTCGAATATGTGCTAAACTCAGTTTGGAAGCCTATGCAGGGAGAGATCGGGAATGCAAACATTCTCTCCTAATCCTGTTGGTCACATGTGGGAGGTGGGTGAGACTTTAAAGGCATGTAAGGAAGGTAGGACCCAAAGGTGAAGACTGAAAAGGAGAGGCAGAACCACTGGAAGGTTTAGAGCCAAAGTGGGGGTCACCTGGAACAATGACCTACAGGGGAAAAAAATCTCATAGCCCTCTATAGTCACAAGCTCTCACTGTGTCTGCCAGATCGTGAGTCCCTGGAGGCTGAGAGCTATGAGTGCTTGGGAGCCCCAGACCTTTAAGTATGTGACATCATAGTGGGTGATTAACACCCACTGGAAGAAAGCCGACCCACTCTCTGTTACATGGTACGGACTCCAATAGTTAATGTTAATTAAGTTATCAGAAGGAGCACTTAGAAATCCTTGACTTGAAAACCCTTTCTCTAAGAGGTCCTTAGAATATTGCCTGGCACAGGACTTGATCAACAAGTAATCACCATGGTAATTAATGTTAGTAGGGGACTAATAATGAGAATTAGGATATGCTGGTGTTAATGATTCTTAAACCAACTCAATGAGATGATTTTTGTTGTTTGATTTTCTGGTTGAGATGAGAGTCTCTTGCAGCCCGGGCTAGCCTTGAACTCTAGCTGAGACTGACCTTGAATTCCTGCTCCAACCCACAGCTACCTCCCAAGTGCTGTGATTATGATTATAGGCCTGGACCACTTTCAGCAGATATCAAGAAGGCTTGGGATTTATCTGAAGTCTTTCAGCTCAGAAATGACGGGACTGGTGTTGAACCTAAGCCTACCTGACTCCAGACATCAGCCTTGGGTAACTAAGGTGTGGGAGCTAGAGCAGAAGTCTCAAAAGGAAGGCTTAAGGAATGCTCTTCTGGGTTCAAAATCCACTCCTGCTTTCTACCCATTCACACAAATCTGGATTCCATGCCTGCTGCTTCCCTCCTTGCCAGGCTCCTCACTGCTGGTCCAGAGTGCATCCTTCCTTCCGACCTGCCTCCTTCCTGCTTCCTGTCTCACTCCACCACATCTTACCTGACTCAAGAAAGCAGTTGAGATTGAATTTTAAAAGGGCTTTTCGTTGACTTAATTTTGCTTTTGAGAGAGTCTAGAGCAGGTGAGCAAACTAAATATCCTGGCAAATGAGGGGCAAGTCACGAAGCAAGGGAAAGGCTGCAGGGCTGGAGGGCTGGCTCAGTAGTTCAGAACACAGAACCCTTCATGCCGAGGACTTGAGCTCAGTTCCTAGCACCCATGTTAGGAGGGTCACACACACTTGTAACTCCAGCTCCAGAGAACCTCAGCCAATGCTCTCTTCTGGAGTCCTTAGGCACCTGCTGTGCTCTCACATGCTTCTCCACACACAGACACACATATACGTAATTAAAAATAGAACAAAAGTTGTTGTTTGTTTGTTTTCTTGAGACAGGGTCTCACATTGTAGCTCTGACTGTTCTGGAATTCACTATGTAGATCAGTTGGCCTCGCTCACAGAGATCCCCTCTGTCACCCGAGAGTTGGAAAGATAAACGGGGATGGGGGGAGGTGGAGTACAAGACAGCACAAGTAAAGGAAAGTTTCTGAGGTCCTGAGCATGGGCCATAAGAGATCCACTTCTAATACAGCTGGGAAATAGCAGCAGAGTAAATGATGATGGAGAGTGGGAGAAACCGCCCAGTTGGGGAGGCTACGAATCCTTAAAACCAAGGTTTTGTTTTGTTTT
>NC_022016.1:62154497-62155949 GCF_000317375.1 Microtus ochrogaster | reverse complement strand
TTTTTTTTTTTTTTTTTTTTTTTTTGAGACAGGGTTTCTCTGCAGCTTTGGAGCCTGTCTGGAACTTACTTTGTAGATCAGGCTGGCCTTGAACTCACAGAGATTTGCCTGTCTCTGCCTCCCAAGTGCTGAGATCAAAGGCTTGTGCCACCACTGCCTGCTTCCTCCCCACGTTTCTACCCACCCAACTCCATGTTCCTCTCTCTCTAACAAACAAAAAAAGAAAATTAGAACAAACAGACACCCAATAATACAAAAAATACCAAAACAAAAATGCACAAAATCCATGCAAATCCATTTATGTTGGTCAACTACTCCTGGGCATGGGACCTGCCCTGGAGTGTGGTTAATATACCTAGTGGAGAAAACTGATTTTCCCTTTCCCAACATATATCAATTGCAAATAATGTCTTGGCTAGGGGTGGGACTTGTGTCCACATCCTCTTTCCTTGGCTGGGATTTTGTCCACTTTGACCTTGTGCTGGTCTTGTATGATCTGTCACAGTCTCTGTGTGTCCCTGTCTATCAGCCCTGCTGTGTCTGGGACACTGTTTTCTTGGAGACATCCACCACATCTGGCTCTCACAATCTTCCCAGTGGATCCCTGAGCCTTGAGGGGAGGAATTTGGTGAAGACATCCCATTTAGAGCTGAGTGCTCCGAAGTCTCTTCTGCCTGCACATTGTTTGGCTGTGGGTCTCTGTGTTAATTCCCATCTAATGCAGGAGGAAGCTTCTCTGGTGAGGGCTGAGCAATACACATTTATCTTCATCCCAGTTAAGTACATAACATGCATTTCTTGTTGAGAATACAGTGAAGAATATTTCAAAGTTCTCAACTAGGATGTTACTAAGGGAAAAATGACAGACCCCTAAAACTTCCCTTTGCTTTCACATTTTTCCATAATGCTTGCTCATATTTTACAACTGATGAAACACTGTGAGATGCATGAACCTGGTCCACTAGGTTGGGATTCCCTCTGGTGGCTACAGTGAGTTACATATGTGATCCATCATCACCACCATCATCACCATCTGGTCTTCAGGGCTGTTCTCCCTTCTTGGTTTCCACTCCCCATATTGGCCCAAGACAGGTAACAGTTCTAAATGTTGCATATTTCCATTTACAATTAGCAAGGAACAGACTCTTTCTGCCAGGTTCCCTAGCAAAAGTTCTTCAGAGATTCACTCTGATTGGACTACCTCAGTTCACAGCCCGATTGATTGCTTTACCAGATGGAACTAGCCTCCTGCTAATACACAGGTCCTGGAAAGGACATGAAGGGGTAGAAGAAAGGGAGAAGTGGATGGGGCACGGTGGCTCAAACCTATAATTTCAGCACTGGAGAGAATTACAGCCTGGGCTACATAGCAAGATCCTATTTCAAATATCAACGCACACAGTGGAGAGAGAGAGAGAGAGAGAGAGAGAGAGAGAGAGAGAGAGAGAGAGA